>NC_056704.1:4236329-4836329 GCF_018831695.1 Puntigrus tetrazona | reverse complement strand
TATTTTTAAATGACTGAGACTTCCTGTCAGAGCCCACTGCCGTATTAAACAGGATAGATAATTAATGTGCATCCATTCATAAAGTAAAAGCCTATTTTAATTTTGTGCTGCCTGTTTTTTGTTTCCTTCAGTAACTGGATGGATTTCCAGATCAAGGGGACGTCACTCTCTCGTGCTCTGCAGTGCTGGGACAGAAGTCTTCAGGAGGCTAACAAGAACAGCAAAACGCCTCTTAAGGGCTGTCCCTTTCATCTCATCGATAACTGCCAGTGGCCACAGTGCAACCCAACCTGTCCAGCCCTGATTGATCAGGCCACGCAACAGGAGATGACTCTGCTCCAGGTGCTGGCCAGTATGGGCTTGGACCTGCAAAAGCTCGGCTTGGATGTAAGCGGAGATATTTCGGCTAGCATGGCCAGCAGCGGTGGCTAAATTAGCATTAGCGGGCGGTGGTGTTCTCATCAACACAGTTCACCTCATCCACACTTTTTAGAGATTGTTCAGCGGCTTCCTCTCTGGCCACTTCCAGAGAAGGACCTGGGTTTGTCTAGTGAACATGTCACTGGATTTCAGTACCGACAGTCTGCCTTTACAACGGTGTTCTAGAATGATTTTGTGTTCTTCAAGTGAGCGACTCTAGCTAGACACAGTTAATCAATGGTTATTACAACTGCTAATCTAATTCATCACTTCAGTAAGAGAACTGGTGTCTGAATTCAATGCTTTAGCTAAAACTGACAACATCGTAGTGTACCAGCAAAATCAAAAAGAGCAAAATTTATTGTTAACTAAATCTGGAGAATGTACAAGTTCATAAACAACAAGGACATGTAGAAGGATGCTTATCTTTCAGTCACATTCTAGAGAAAAGCAGTGAGCAGTATAACAACAGTTGTTTTTTTGTGTGTTTTTTTTTTTAAGTATCAAGAAACCATAGCGCAGAAACCACATTTTTGTCTAACATCCTGTCATAATACATACTCTGTGTTATATATCTGTATTATTTTTAGCAAGTGCATGCTGTTTTAGGACATTGTAGTCCATTTTGCAGACGAGAATCATAAAAATGACACACATTGATAATAGTGAATGGATAAATGTGGTATCTCTTTAATTTTGCCTTATAGCCTATATGAATAAGACATCCGAATGTCCTTAAAATATATCATGAAACAAAAACAACATCTATTTTAAATATAATTATCTCACATCCATATGATATTACTTGTTGCCATGTTACTTGTTTTCATGATATCTTTTGGCATTTATATTTGGTTTGACTCATCGTGAACACTAATAAAAGATGAATGAAAGCTTTTCATGAAGATGTTTAGACACCTGCTATCTCAGTGTGTGTGTGTGTGTGTGTGTGTGTGTGTGTGTGTGTGTACCCCGTATTCACCATGTTATGGAAACCAAATGTCCCCACAAAAATAAAGGAATACAAGTTATTTTTGACCTTGGGACCTCTTTGGGATGTTTTGGTGCCCGTGAGGAAAACAGCTTAAAAATAATACAGAATTTTTTTGTTTGTTTGTTTTTTGAAAATTTTTGAAAGTTTTGTGTAAGGAGTAGGTTGAGGGGCAGGGTTTGGGTAAGGGGGTATTGTTAGAATAGCGTGTTAATGAGCCTGAAGAGCACAGGGGAACTACTTGACAAACATCAATCTTAGGTGAAGCTGACTAGTGTGAAACTTGTATCTGGCCATTTCAATGAACAATCGATTCTGATGGCGAATGGCACGCTAGTAACTTTACATTACAAACACGCTGCGGTTGAACTTATCTATTTGAAATGTGATTGATGTTGCAACCCAAAATGATTTCCGTCATCAATTTTTGTGCTTAACCACAATCTAATCCGTTATCTTATTTCTACTCTCTGGGTTTGCTGTAAAGTTGCCTGCTATCTTACCACCATCTCTTTGAAAAGATAGCTAAAATCAACCAAATCAACTTTCTGAGTGGAATGGAATTTCAAGACTTCCACATTCTTGCTTAAACTAATTGTAATTATAAAGTAATTGTGTTTTGCAATTGTAGGAGATTATTCTATTAGCTAGTAAAAAAAAAAAGAGATCCTTTCTTTGGTTTCACAAGTTACCCTGAAATCAGCAAAGTGGTCTTGGGTTTTGTAGATTTCTCACCATTTGACACCAAAATAACGTATTGTGGTTTTAATAAGTTAGATCTTACAGTTGTTGTTTTTATTGAAACTGTTTTCTCTCAAATGTCTGTGAATTACAGTAACAGTGGCTACTGCTTTAAAGTGTACATGCTTGAGTGCACTTTGGCAAAACATATATTGTTTCTTTTGTGAAGTAGAAGATTGTTTTAGGCTTATGTCTGCAAGGTTTTGTTTTCCATTCAACTTCCTAAAATACTAACAGAGACTTTGAGTGGGGGTTTCATGAGTAAAAAAAAACCTGTATGTTTTCACATACGTGATCAAGCGAAGGCATGACTAAGAAACTTCTCAGAAGAGTTAGAACATATCGTGTCTAAAGGGAAATTTTACAATTATATCCATGTAAATAATCAATTCATTATGAGACAAACACACAGGTGAAAAAAACAGGGCATATGTCAGAGTGCAGACAAGCTTAGCCTGGCTTCCTGTACACGCCAGTAAGTATAATGTGACTAACGGTCCAAGGTCACTTAAGGTTGTTTACCTGTGAAAACACAAACTCTACGGTCTACTACATTTCACAGAATTTGTCGAGTAAATAGTTAAGAACTTGCTGTGAAAAGAAAATAGCTGTTCTTTTGATTAATTTTTTTTAGGCAATAATTAATATATTCATACAATCCAGACAAAAAATCCCTTTAACATGCTTTACTAGTGCGCTGCCTCACACCCAATAATAGTTTTTAAACTGGAATTTTATAATGCTTTACAACTCATTTAAATGCACATAAGAAATCCATTTTTATTTTAATAGCTAAAAATGTATAGTTCTTTTTGAAATTTCTTTAGTTTTACAAGTTACCCTAAAATTTGCAAAGTGGTCTAGGGTTTGTTTTTCGTCATTTGACATACCAGAATAATGAATTATGGTTTTGATAAGTTACATCTTATAGTTTTTCAGGCTTCTATGAATTACAGTGGCATACAGGTATAGAGACATATCTAAAAGTGACAACTGTTTTAAAGTGCACACACTTGCATGCACTTTGGCAAACTTTCCGTGTAACAGCGTGCATCGGTTTGTTTTTTACTAGAGGTGGTTTGAGAAAAGGGAACTTTCATTGGTGTGTTGTTTTCCTCTCTGATTGTGGGGTGGGGATGTGTGCTCCTTTTCTCTTTAATCTTTCTTTGATCAAACTCAAAGCATGATAGCTACAAGCAGTCTATGACCTGCATTTATTGTCTTGCCTTTACCCAGATTATCTTGAGTGTAACTTTCTTGTTTAGCGTTCATTTTAATTGCATCTTTTAATCCACTGCATGCATATATATATATATATATATATATATATATATATATATATATATATATATATATATATATATATATATGGCCTTAAAATGACTTCTTATATATATATAATCAATAAGCAAAAACATCCCCACAAACATCGAAATGGTTTCTTCATGAACAGGTAAGTGTACAGGTGACTGTACCAGTGGGGTTAATTCACCATTTCTGTGAGCTAACTGCAAAAGTTCTTTCACCACGCAAATCACCTGAGTTGTGGCCGAAACACATCTTCCTGCTTAGGCCTGTTTTCCTGGTAACAATGTACACACAAACCACAGCTGCACACGTGCAGCAGTGCGTGTACCTGTGCAGAGTTGAAACTTGATGGAGGGTTGGGGGGGGGGGACGTGGCTGACAGTGATTGAGGACATTTTAAAGAACCAGAAGTGAGGGTAAAAAAGGTTTAATGAATTTTGACAGAAGTTGCAATACACTGTAAAACATAACAGAATACTAGATAGTAGAGAAACACAAAGCAGACAGACCATGATACTGTACACACACACACACACACACACACAAAGTTTATAATCAAATAAACTAATTATCTAATAATTTCATATAGGCAGTACCTGGGTCATCATAATAAGGGTATAGCATCTAAATCTAATCTAAATGACCATTTTGTTTAAACAAACATCTTTGTTTAAGAAATTAAAAGAAGAAATGATACACAAACAGTAACAATATTGCAAATAGATAGTTTTTTAAATATTAATAATTGGTTTAGGAGCAGGAAAGTATATAAAATATGTCGTATTTATGGTTGAGAACAACTAAATGATCGTACAAAGGTAAGAAATGAAGTTGTTTTTCTTGAAACACATCATAGGCTGTGGTGAAAACCCTTTCCTCTGGTCTTGGCTTCAAAGTTAAAAGTGGTGCTTCACCTTTTTAACACATCAGATGCAGAGCTCTCTCGCATTCACTGTGTTACTAACAGTCCTGGAGAAACATTCAAAGAGAAAGTGTTAAATCATGCACGCTGTTACCGGTAAGCCTAAAAATGTATCCGCTCAGTAATACTGTTAAATGAATTAAATAGCTTTACAAATCTATAAAAATGTACATAATTCTAAAGAAGAGAATCTGTTAGTGTTTTGCTTGCAAATCAGTGAAATCTGTCTTTATGTGCACTTTCTAACAAACACAATTTGTTTTTATTGACAGTGTTTTGTCCTTTGCTGCTGATATGGTCGTGCCAAATAAAGGTAATTCATGAGTTAAACTCGACAAACTGCACTCACCTTTAATTTTAACCTCTAAATCCAGAAAATAGTTCCACCAAAAATGACAATTGTATCATGATTTACTTGCTCTACTCGATGTTTCAAACCTGTATGACTGATACGCTTTTGTGGAACACTAAAGGAAATATAATAGTGAATGAAAAAAACAGTCACCGTTCACTTTGCGCATGTTGTGCAAGCGACTCAGACTGAGGTGACTGACGCTGATCTTTTGTAATAGTGAATCGGTAACACTTCACAATAAGTAACATTGTTTACTATTTAAATTAACATTATCTTGACAATACAATTGTTAATCTTTATTAAGGTTAGTTATTATTACTTCATGTAATATTAAATAATATTAACAGATACAACTTTTATGTATTGGTAAATGTTGAAAATAACATTAAATATGATTTTTTTTTAAAGTTATTAGTACATCTACTCTAATGTAAAACAAATACAACCCTATTGCAAAGTGTTACCAGAAAATCATGAGCTTGGAAGAAGAATTTCCATTTTTGTGAGCACTATTCATTAGACTTGTGATCTGTACACCTAGTTTTAAATCCAATTTATATGGATTCCAATGTGTAGAATAGGTTATTACAATGTTTAAGCAGGCCTAATGTACAGATTTAGACAAATTTATAGGTCAATGATACACGTTTCCTTGAATGTTTTTGTGAAGCATCTGCATTACCTTTATTTCAGAAAAGCTGGTCCAATGTGACTGCTGATTACAACATGGAGAACAAATCCACAACAGAGTATGAGTATTCCACAGAGACGGTGGATTACAGCGATCTTGAGTTAATGTGTGATAAAGGCTCCAACCGTTCCTTCCGCGCCTGGTTCCTGCCCACCATCTACACCGTCATCTGCCTCCTGGCCCTCATGGGAAACTTTCTGGTCATCCTCACCTACCTTTACTTCAAGAGGCTGAAGACGATGACTGACGTCTACCTGCTCAATCTGGCCATGGCTGACCTGCTGTTTGCAATTTCTCTACCTTTCTGGGCAGCTAGTTTCATGAGCAAGTGGCACTTGGGTCTGTATCCGTGCAAGGCCATGTTCACCATCTACAAGGTCAGCTTCTTCAGCGGCATGTTCCTTCTCACCTGTATCAGCGTAGATCGCTATTTCTCCATAACGAAGGCCGTCTCTGCTCATCGCTGTCGTACAAGTGCGGTCTTTTACGGACAGGTGTCTTCTCTGGTTACTTGGGTGATGGCGGTGATCTTTTCAGTACCTGACATGGTGTTCTCTGAAATCAACATCAATGGTACCTGTACGGAAAATGGCAACAACTATGAAGACTACCGCCTCAGGATGCTGGTAAGTCAGATGGTCCTGGGTTTTATACTTCCGGCCTTGATCATGGGGTTCTGTTACACCTGTATCATCAAGACCCTCATCCAAGCCAAGAACTTTGAGAGGAATAAAGCCTTCAAGGTCATCATTGCGGTGGTATCTGTCTTTGTCTTCAGTCAACTACCCTACAATGTAGTCATGGGAGTGACCGCTCAGGAAACAACGGATTGCGGTAAGGACAAGAGTCGTCTTTACGCTTTGGATGTGACCAGAGCCGTGGCCTTCTTGCGCTGCTGCATAAACCCCTTCCTGTACGCCTTCATTGGGGTAAAGTTTCGCAATGATCTCCTGAAGCTGCTGAAAGACTTGGGATGTATCAGAAAGAGCCATCTCATGTACACCCACTGCGGTAAACGAAGATCCTCTGTCGGCTTGGACACAGAAACCACAACTACGTTTTCCCCTTGAATGCTACCATCTGTTTAGGAAGAGATTCCGGAACAACAAAAAAGTTTTGCCAGTTTACTTTAGTCACATAGTGGTTAATCTCTTCATAAGCTCCATTCAGAAAAAAGTGCCTGTGGAGGAATGTATGGTGCCATGTACTAGCATGCTGCAAATTTCGCTTTGCAGCATTACTAGGGACTTATTGTACAAAAACTTCCTTCTTTGTAACAATTTTCACTTCTCGTTTTTGATTGCTCTTTGAGAAATGTCTGTCACTCTTTGTTATATGATGTAGCCAGTTTGTGTTCAATATATCGTTCTCTATATAAATACAATGTATATTACACATGCTTTCAAAAATGTGACATCTTTATTGCTAACTATGAACTAAGTTTCTCAAATAAATAAAAATTTTCTAAAATAACTGACTTGAGTTTCGTGTGTTAGAAACATCTGCACAACAAAATAGTTTCACCTTCTTCAGTTGTGTGTAAAATATATGTAACGCTAAAATAAAAACAGAACAGAATGAATAGATTTTAAAACTACCAACACAGAATAAGAACATAGAACATTGGCCACTTGCAGGAAATTGTGAACTATTACCTTCTTTGGTTTCTCACCCACCTTACTACGTTGTAAAGACGACATTTATACTCGTCTGTGGTCAATGTTGGTAGCATGTGGTTGTGGTGAGTCTATGTTACACTTAAAATGCCCTGCTTGCAAAAAAACAACATGTTCTGCTTAATACAGTTTTTCAGATACTGGTCAAAAAATTTGTTTAAGTTACACATGCAACCCACAAAATCATTTTACCTAAGAAGTTACTGAAGAACAAAAGAGATACAAAGCTGTCCCTGGGTCATGCACAAAAGCTAAAAAGTACGTCTCTGCACTTACTTTTCCCCTGAAATGCTAGATATTAGTACTTTAAAAGTACATCCTACACATTAGTCCCTTCTGAAAGGGTACTGCTCCATTGACAGCTTTGTATCGTAGCTGAATACTAAGAGAATATTGGAAGTTGTGTGCTTTGCTTGCACTTTTTATAGTATAAGTGCTAAGGGATCAAGGTTATTTTCACAAATATGTTTTGATACTATAGCAGGTATATCACATGTGCATAATTTGTGAAGACGTTAGTGAAGGGCGTACTTAGGACTAGTCTCAACAACAGTCTGAACAAGCAGATCCAGGGGATCTCAAGTTGAGGAAGTGCCATTGCACCTTCTTGGTGGAAAAAAATTAAGAAAGTTAAGGTTAAATTTACAATTTATCAATTAATTTCACCAAATGTGTTTTGCTTTATTCTCAGCTTTATTTTTAAAGAGAGAGAGTCAGAGAGAGAGAGAGAGAGAGAGAGAGAGAGAGAGAGAGAGAGAGAGAGAGAGAGAGAGAGAGAGAGAGAGAGAGAGAGAGAGAGAGAGAGAGAGAGAGAGAGAGAGAGAGAGAGAGAGAGAGAGAGAGAGAGAGAGAGAGAGAGAGAGAGAGAGAGAGAGAGAGAGAGAGAGAGAGAGAGAGAGAGAGAGAGAGAGAGAGAGAGAGAGAGTCAGAGAGAGAGAGAGAGAGAGAGAGAGAGAGAGAGAGAGAGAGAGAGAGAGAGAGAGAGAGAGAGAGAGAGAGAGAGAGCATGGAAATGAGAGAGAGAGACAGAGAGAGAGAGAGAGAGAGAGAGAGAGAGAGAGAGAGAGAGAGAGAGAGAGAGAGAGAGAGAGAGAGAGAGAGAGAGAGAGAGAGAGAGAGAGAGAGAGAGAGAGAGAGAGAGAGAGAGAGAGAGAGAGAGAGAGAGAGAGAGAGAGAGAGAGAGAGAGAGAGAGAGAGAGAGAGAGAGAGAGAGAGAGAGAAGAGAGAGAGAGAGAGAGAGAGAGAGAGAGAGAGAGAGAGAGAGAAATGAAAAGAAAAAGAAATGAAAAATTAATAATGTATGAAACATAATGAAACATATACGTTGAAATAAACTTGCAATAATAAAAAAAAAGCTTTGAATCGTGCCTTTATGAGGTTTAGCCGCTAGAGCGCACTCTTTTAATATTTTTAACACTAGCAACCATTTGAGCACAATATAAGACACAGTTCTACACTTGAGCAGCAGGTGTCAGCAACATTCGAGAGAAAGGGACTGGGAACAGCACAGTGTGTTGGAGGTACAGGAAGTGCAGTAAATAGGGAATGATATGGGAAGGACGCAGTCACCTTTAAGGCTGCAGTAAGAGTTCTTGAACCTGAGAACAAAAATTGTAACAATGTGAAACCTAACATTCATATTCTAAACAATGTGGGTACTTTTTAAGCCTTTTTTAATTTTGAGGCCAGAAAAAAAATATATGAACAACAATTTTATTTGTCGCTTAATACCTAAAGGTTATTGGAGGACATACGTTCACAGCCTTTATTTCAGTCTTTGAGAACAGAATCAACACCCTGATCTTATTTTTTATATAGACTGATATTACATTAGCTCTCCGTAGAGCTATTTATGACCTGGCCAACAGAAGAGGTGATAACCCTGTAATGACAGCTAGTTAGGAGAGAGGACTTAGTGAATATTACACTTTTTTTGTCTGCAGCTATTGGAAAAGCCCACAATTGATTTGTTGTCTTGGTAACAAGGACAGTGAATTGAATTCAGAGGCAGTTCTGTAGAAGTTCAAATGAAGGAAAGGAGAAAAGATCTGGGATTTGTGTGAGTTTAGCTGAGATAATAATGTTGTAATAACCTTTTTGGTTGTATTGGGTCAACGAGTTCATCTGTACATGAGAATAATTTAGTCCAAATTATTTTGAGAACACAATCATGTCTGCTTCTCGACATACTTTTTTTAAAGTAAGTTTAAGAAGTACACTTAATTTGAAGTGTTGTCTAAAATACTTAACAACAGGCAAAGTATACTTGGTTATAATTTAACTGTGTTTTTTTGGCATTATATTTAAAGTTAAAATTTTAAAATACACTAATGTATTTACCAATACATTTAAATGCATTTCATACAAGTTTCAGTAGAAAAGACATTTTTTGTGAATACAGCAGTATTTAACAATATTTCAACAGAATTTTGAATCTACATAAATGTGTGTGTGTGTGTGTGTGTATATATACACACACACACACACACACACACACACACACACACATTTAACCTATATTTTCCTATACTGCATACAAGTCACAGCACATTAGGAATGCCTCTGATACAGCTCAGAGCAGTCTTTACTTGTTTGTCACAATGAAATTTCAAGCGTGTTCTGTAGGTTACATTAGGGCTGTAACATGAAGTATGTTGTTTTAACATGCAATGTATGGTTATTATTTGATTGTCATTTTCATTAAGCGTTACATGGTATAAGATCAATAAAATGACATTCATAAAATGAATATTCATGGATGAATTACACACAAAAAGACCTTTAAAAAATACTGAATTAATTAGGTTATTTTTCATGCTGACTGTAACGTCATCAGATTGCAGTGGGGAATTTAGGGAATTGTCAGAAACATTCAGTATAGAATTAGTAGGATGTTTTAACAAGTTGTATATCACGTGAGGATATAACTAAAAAGCTACACAGATGTGTGCATTTTCTTTTGAAAAGGACGCACATTCCGAGCAGTTTTCCTTGAGAGGTTAACACGTGTTTACGAAATGTTCTATGGTTATGATATATTGGCGAATTTATGTACGTCTGGCAGGTCAGTGTCATTTGTCGTTCCTGTCAGTCACGCGAGTGTAAACCACCGTAATTATAAGCTCTCGTTTGTGAGTCACCTGTCCACTTCAAGTGTTTATGGGGAAACCCCAGATAACTTGAAAATCAAGTCTTCTGAACGCCTCTCGTGCTCGTTTAGTCGCGAACGAGAAGCGTTTGAAGTGATACCTGTTGCATTGTAATGAAATTCCTGTGACGCAGTCAAACGCTCATGTGACGCAACGTCAGAGTCACGTTATACGCAGTGACACGTACATTTGGTCTATATTTGATTATATGTGTTCAGAGGAGGCGCTTGAGCAATGCGTGCCTTTGACGCTCGTTTCAAGGTGCAACATTATTTTAATATGTTAATCAACAGTAGGCTGCTTTGCTGCTATAAAAGCGCCCATTAGTTAATCCTGTTACTAGGGTGACCACAACTTTTAACCAATATTGATTATTTCTCATTAATTAATCATTATATAGAATTATGTTGAGCGTTTGAATGTTTTCAGAAAATGATATAGTTTGACAAGAAGCCATGTTTTCTCCATTTTATAACTGCGCTTTATCTAAACCGATTATCTCTTTAAAGGCCCTTGACTGCCACAACTCCATAGAAGGATCTTCAGGAGAACAGCTGCGGAACCGCGACCAGATTGGTCGGGGAGAGACACGTGACGGCTCACGCGGCGCACGATTGTGACGTCAAATACCAGAGCCCTCTCGCGCCTGTAAAATGAAGTGACCTTTCTTTTTCGTCCTGATACAGAATCGGTTCGCCGACCGGCACGAACAGAGTCACGCATCCCGCAAGATTACGAGCTTTCTCAAACAGCCTGAAAGGTAATATTATCAACCTCGTCAAGCCGAGCGCGTGTGCCGCGTTGATTATAATTGATGTGGCATTTAAACGAAATAGTGGATTTTAAAGCGGTTCTGAGAAAGGGTGGCGTAAGATTGCGTAAGCTTACCGGTACTCTTCAAGAACAACTGTATGTCATGAAAGAAATATACAGGGTTTAATAATAATCTGTTTTTTGTAACTGTAACAGGAAGACGACTCTTTGTTTTGGTAATAGAGCATTAATAAACGTAATTCAAAGTGAAGTGTGTTTTATGGGAAGCTAACCAGCTGTGGCTAGCTGTTAGCTTCCGCAACGTGGATCTGGTGCCGGTATACGACTTCTGCCGTGTTCTTTAGAAACGTATACCTTATCTGAGAGTCTTTTGATAAGTTAATTTGGGATTTTGTCACACGAACTGCGATCCGGCTTCCCATTAGTGGTAAGCTAGTTCTCACAGGTGGATGCCTAACGAGCTATACCTAAGTGATTAAGGCTCCTTTTAATGAAGGCGATTTAAGGTTATCCTCGGATGAACATCTTAATACCGAGATGTTTACAGATACAAGTTTGCGGAGATTAAATGTCATAGGAAACATGATCCATCTATCTAGAAACCAATAAAAGATGGTTTACTTCTCCTGGATGGTGGACCGACCTTATAGCTGTCTTAGACTTTGATTTGATTGATTTATGTCTTGAAGCTTATAGGAAAAAGCATGTAGATGCCCCATCCTTGAATGACCTTCTAGTGATCTGTGCATTGTTCTTGTAAACTGCTCAGCCTTCAAATGCCTTTCCGCAGTGTTTTCACCTCTCCATTACTTCTAGGTAAATATGGGTGACGTTGAAAAGGGAAAGAAGATTTTCGTCCAGAAGTGCGCCCAGTGCCACACAGTTGAAAACGGAGGCAAGCACAAAGTGGGGCCAAATCTTTGGGGTCTTTTTGGACGCAAGACTGGCCAGGCAGAGGGATTTTCCTACACAGATGCCAATAAGAGCAAAGGTGAGTCTTACCTATGGTTTTATGCATTATTTGCTGTTCGCAATATGATATAATGACAATATGTTTTTTTTAATATCTTCACAGGCATTGTCTGGGGTGAGGACACCTTGATGGAATATTTGGAGAATCCCAAGAAATACATTCCAGGCACAAAGATGATCTTTGCTGGGATCAAGAAGAAGGGCGAGAGGACAGACCTTATTGCATACTTAAAGGCATCCACATCCTAATACAGTTGGAGAGCGAGGAGACTGCAATATTTAAATTAATTGTTGGTAGTTTGGCTTTGAATGTCTTTAACGATATATATATATATTCGAACGGTGTGACAGATCAAGTGGCCAGGGTTAGGCTATTCATTATAACATGTGGCATGCTTCTAATGCCGGTCCATTTTAGCAGTGAAGAGTTCCAGCTCTTTGTTTGTCCAAGTAATGTAGAAATGAGTCAAGTTACTGCAGATCCCCAGCGTATCCACTGAGGGAATAAAATCTGTGTCCCCTGGTTTCACAGGCGCTATTGTACATTAAATTTATTAAATTGTACTGAACCTTTGAAGTATTTGGATCACAATAAGAGACTGAACAAGCAGCATGCTTATTGGTAACTAACTGTATCCGATGGATTTGATCTGTCAAATAAAATTGTGGAAACCGTGCATTTTTTTGTCCTGTATTTTTTATATATATATTTATATTTCAATGAATTTGCCTCCTAATGTTTGTTTGTGCGCTTGATATAATTTCTTCAGTAACCTTTTCGGGTTCAGTTCTCTGTGTACCAAGCAGACCCTATAGGAGGAGTCATATCTCAATGTACTTGAGTTACAATGTACAATTTAATTCATTACCTAAAGCTTGAGTTATGCTCTTTTAAAAAAAAAATGCTGTCAGTTTCTTTGTAAAGAGATGCTGTTCGCCTGCAATTTTCACCTGTTAAGGCAGGTTCTACTTTGTGTTTTCTTTTTTTATCTTTATCATGATCATAGTTCTGTATAAATGGTGCTCTTGGCTGAAAGGTAATGTAAGCATTAATCTTCCATCCAATACTGACTCTCATCATGTCAGGAAATTGTCCGTCTGTTCCACTGCCACACGTGATTAATTACAACGTTATGATAACTTTATTATTATTGCACAAAATGATATTACAGCTAATTTAATAGCACTAAAGTGCACTCGGATTGCTTAATGTGCTCTGCTTTTTTCAGATTCATTACACCCAAAATACGGATTTAGATATAAGAATAACTGTAATGTTAAATAAGCATCTACATTCATGGACATAAGCACAGACAGGAAAGACGTGTTATCGGTTAGGTTTGGAAGAGCTGATATAAATGTAATAGACCTTATCGGCCTCAGCTTTGACCTAACATCAACGTTATACGCAGATGCTTGCAGCACACATCAGAGAGCAAAGTCCAGGCAGATGCCTCAGAAAGCGCACAGCTCGACAGATCCAGTCTAACCATCGACCTAGTCTACAAACAACTGTGTGAAAGATCACAGAAATGAAACAAATGGTTTATATGCAGATACCAATCTACCCTGAGCCATTAAAACTGCAGCGGTTTCAATGTCATTAGCAGCGGTGTCATTTCAGGTGAAAAT
This sequence comes from Puntigrus tetrazona, assembly GCF_018831695.1. Taxonomy (NCBI): domain Eukaryota; kingdom Metazoa; phylum Chordata; class Actinopteri; order Cypriniformes; family Cyprinidae; genus Puntigrus; species Puntigrus tetrazona. The sequence continues at coordinate 4,822,698 of NC_056704.1, read as the reverse complement.
GCCGCCACCTACAGGACACCGAGAGTTACGACATTTTGTAACTTTTTTTTTTTTTTTTTTTTACATAAAAAAATAAAGGTTGCACAACCAATACGTTAGTTAAAGACGTAATGCCCAAAACGTTGTTTTAATGTTGTTTGAATAAATATGCACTAATCCACGACTTTATGAAATATATTCACATTTTTGTTTATGGTAGATTTAATTTCGGTGCTGTGACATTTAATGCGGATATATTTGTTGTATCCTGCTTATTTAAAGCTTCGCGACTAGAATGTCTTGTTGATTTACGCCTTTGACATAAATAGAGCGAGTACACTAGCCGTCTGTTTGTCATTGAGAGGAACCCCTGTTAGGTCATGTGTAACTAGGATGTAGTAGTGTGTTGGGTTACAGTGTCTACGAATCAACATCGTCTCACTTCTCCTGCTTGATCTACGATCTGTGAGCAGGACTTAGACACACACATATAGCGTTTTGAACGTGTGTGTGATAGTGTATATAAAGCAAACATCTGTGTCAATTAGGTGAAAGTGTCTGATACGGGAACTGAGATAAGGAACGTGAATAAGACATGAGTAGGGAGGGATCAAGGGCGGTGCTCCCGGAGAACTCCACTAGAGGGCGGCAGTCAGCAATATTTCATTTTCTTTCTTTCTCGTGTAAAAACTGTTGACGTTCACCGCCATTAAAATGCAGGAGAAAAAAATAGAAGCGTTACAGTTACAAAACTCTCAATCACAGTGGCTAATCAAGACGTTATTGTTCTTTGTTAGTCAAGAGACTGCGTGCATTTTTTAACTAATTAAAATAAACCAGTGAAGGCAAAAATATGAAAGAAAGTCATGTACATTTAAACTTCAACAACAAAATCACGAACGTTAATGACGTTTTAAGCCAAATATCTTCTTCTTCTTCTATAATTAAATATGATTGCATCAAATGCAGGATATTTAACAACTGCAGCGCTTTATTTTGCTTATGGGTTTCAATGATACCATTCAGAACAGTCAGATTAGTCTCTCAGATACAATGCATTTAAAACCCGTGAGACGCGGTCTCTTTAAATACATCACGTGCCGTGCATTCGCCAAACGACAGTGTGTGAGACTAAATGAAAATTTACGCAAACCGTTTTAGATCCAGCAGCACTTAGCAATGTAAACCATTTTGAGCTCCAACGGAATATTTCAAGCCAAGAAAACAAAACTGTATACTTTCACACTTGTGAAATACGCTCGACAGGGTAAATAAGAAAAACAAAACGCTTTGTTCAAAACATAGATTTAATAAACTCTGCAAGCTGTTCACCATGGCAGCAATTTGAATGATATCAGCAAAAACACATATAATCCATTGTCAACTGCATGTCTTTTTTTTGTGTTTCTTGTGTTATTTTATTTATTCAATAAAATATTGTATGCATTATTAACAAGGATCCAGTTAATTTGACGTCAAGGTCTAATACACAGACATAATTGTGTTAGCAAAAAGCATATTAGACTATGTTAAAGTATACACTTAAACCGGTCGTGAAACTTGTAAAACCAAGCCTTTATTTTGTCGGGGATCAATAGAGATTTGATGGGTGGAGCTTCTAAAGCAAAGTTCTGTAATGCACTGACCACACACTCACACAGCCAGAGTGGACCACAGAACTTTCCCCGAGGAGCCATGGTTGAATGTGTGTGTTTCTCTGCATAAGTGTGTCCATATGTGCATCCTAACTTGTGTGAGTATGCAACTTCGGCAGACGACTCCTATAAGTCTTTTCGGATTCACACATTTGTCTTTAAAACGTATCAAACATTTACTGCAATCATTTAGGCCTCAGTCAGTTCGCTGGCAGTTGACTTGAGAAGGTTACCCACTGAGGACCAATCAGCTCCTGAGGTTCCTGGGAAGTAAAACACATGTTAGAATTTATGTCCACTCTCTAGAATGAGCTGACGTGTCTCCATGCATTAACAACTTCAAACCGTTGCAACAATATTTACGAGAATCTTAATTTGACACAGCCTGTAATGGAGGTCTTATTTTATACAACCCGCAAAGGTTTATTTTGGCATGTTGAAACGAGAAAAAAAAAATTTCTGCCAAGAATGTATATGGAAACACACCAGATACTTTGTCCTCCTAATGCAGGCTGTAACGTTTAAATGAACCAAATCAGTTTACAGAAGCATATTTAAGAATCGACAGTGTGCATACTGGCCTGCATGTGAGTTTGTAAAGAGCTAAAAGAGCTGTTGTTTAAAGCAACATTCATCCATGTTTTTGCACAGGTCCTCTGCTCAGGTTTTTATGTCCAAAAACCTCTCGTATTACTCTGCTAAATAGTTTAAGCCTGGCATCACTTTAAGAACTGCCTAAAGCAGCATGATTTACTGCGCGCGCTTTTCTGAGTTTAGTGCATCACCTCTAAAAGTACAAACTAGAGGCCAAAGGCACTAATGAAAGTTTAATTCTGGATTGTAAAGTGTCTGCTTACCTCACGGCTGACCGGTGGCTCTCCTGGCTGAAGTAGACTGAATGCAGTGCTGGACCCCCTCTCTCTCTCTCCCTCTCTCTCTCTTTCTCTCTCTTTCTCCCTCTCTCCGTCGCTGAAGGAATGTCGACGTGGAGCTGCCAAACGTGAACGTGTAGGGTGCTCATGAACGCGCTCGTCGGAGATCTTCTCCGAGCTCGTACCCTTGGCATAGGTAGGAGCGGGCACGGCGCTGATCACAGCTACCTGTCACATTTCGTGGCACGTTGAAAACCGAGGAGGGAGAAATTCTTGAAAGACGCACAATGCGTGATTCATCTGAGGCTGTGTGAAAGTATGTTTTATGCATTGCGTTGCACACCGTGCATGTTTAATGTTAGGAACGTTTCATCAAAATTCAACCAGATTTTCATCAAAACAAAAACAAGATTACATTTGGACATTAAACTGGTATTAAATTATATTTCTACGTAGCCTGAAAAGCAAACCAGAGCAATTACGTACTAGTTATTATGTCTTAATTTTACGTTTTAAAAAAATATTTTTATGGTTGTGACTGAAGAATCGAGATAAACCGTTTTATCAGCATGATTACTGATGAGGAAGGTTGTAAAGGCATGTCGTAAAGCGATGAAGGCATGTCTAGTTGTGTTTAAAGCTGTTATTGGTCCATGTGCTGTTTGATTGGCTGATGTACGGTTCCTGAGTTTGAGATCTGCTGTTTGATTGGTTGATGGAGATTAAGGGGCGGGGTTTCGGGTTGTTACACACCCGTGTCGTCAGATTTGATTCAGAAATATGTTTCGCTGACGCTTGTATCAGACCTTCATCAGACAAGTCCTTCAACATCATCTGAAAGTCATGGACGAGCATTCAGCTCAGTTTCAACACGAGGTAAGTTTAAAAAAAATAGTACTTTCATAAGAAATCTAATATATTTTGTCAAATATTACAATTTGGACTGGGTTCATGTAAATCCATGTACAAGGACAGTTTTCTTTTTATTTATTAGATTTGTTGTTGAAGTCCCACTTTTAACTTGCGTTATAATGTTTCTGTGTAATAGTAGCTTTATTGTAGAAGTGCTGAGATGATCTCAAAAGTTACCTGCGAAATGCAGGTAAAAAAAAGAGGACAGGACTAGCCTGCTAAGAATTATTAACTTACTAAAGCGTTGCAGTGTTCAAAAGAAATAAAAGAAATTCATCAAAAATGATTGTTTTGTGGAATTTTAAATACATGCAGTTTGAACTTATTTATTTTTTGGTGCCCATCGTTTTGAAGTAGTGTGTGTATAGGCTGTACCCTGCAGTTCAAACGTTTAGGTTAAAATATTATTTATTCCTGTGAAGCCAAGCTGAATTTTAAAGCATCATTTACTCCAGCCTTCAGTGTCACATGATCCTTCAGAAATCATTCTAATACGCTGTTATTCCTTATTTATCATTCTAATATTTATAATTAATGCTGAAAACAGTTGTGCTTAATAATTGACATCTGTGATACTTTTTCAGGATTCTTTGATAAATAAAAGTTAAAAGAAGAGTGTATATTAAAAATACAAATTATGTGATACAATATACGCTATTCAAAAAATGTTTTATTTCATTCTTTCTTTTTTAAGAAATTAAAACTTTTATTTAGCAAGGATGTGTTAAATGGATACAAAGTGATGACATATACTGTTAGAAAATATTTTTATTTTGAATAAATTTTGTTCTTTTTATTCATCAAAGAATCAAAAAAAAAAAAAAAAAAAAAAATCACAGGTTCCAGAAAATATTAAGCAGCACAACAGTTTCAACACTGATAATAAATCAGCATGTAAAAAATGATTTCTAAAGGATCATGTGACACTGAAGACAGGAGTAATGGCTGATGAAAATTCAACACTGCATCTCAGAATGCATTTTTATTAAATATAAAAATATATTTATATAGGACATTACATTATATAGAATATTACAAAATGTAATAATATTTCTTTTTGATCAAATATGTACAGCCTTGATGAGCGTAAGAGACTTCATTAAAAACATTAGAAAACTTACTGATTCAAACCTTTCAATAGCAGTATGTGTGTTTATGTGTATATAAATATGTGTATATAAATATATTTTGACAAAAAATAAAGCATAAAATAATATCTGTTATAATAAAATTACAGTTTAAATAACTGTATATATATATATAAAAAAAAAAAAAATATATATATATATATATATATATATATATATATATATATATATATATATATATATATATATATATATATATCATAGATAATCATACAACCCCACACGTTTGTGTCATTATAAATAAATAAATATTGAGTAGTGAAGTTAGTTTGAGGGTCTAGCACTGGAAGCATGTATTCTGATGTACCGATATAATAAATGTGTATTAAATATAAATTCTTTAAAAAACAATTAGAGCATATTTATTTTATTTTTGAACTGCAAAGTATTTGAATAAGCAGAGAACAGTCAGAAAAGCTTTTGGGCCGAGGTCTCTGTAACACCGGGGAAGGCCACCCACAAATTAGTCTCAGCTGTCATGAATTCAAGTAACTGGGTTGGTTAAATAAACATTTCACTTTGTGCATCTGATCCAGACACACCCAAAACTGCACTACTGTTTCAGGGTGGGTAGCCATTTACCCCAATGAGAAGAGTTAATTCATAAATCAGTTGTCTTTCATACCCACGAGGCTCTATCAGTCTACACTTTAACACAGTTGCATCATCACACACCCAGCTGTAGGCGTGTGTATTCACCTTTCACTCAGCTTACCTTTATACCTTCTTTCTGCCAGTTATTCTTGTTCTGGAGTTGTTTTTTTTTTGTATTATCTGATTAATTGTTTTCACTTGGTTGCTCAGTGAACTAAATTCACAACCTCCTACGTAAGCTGGGGCATTTATTTACTTGCGTGACTTCTGTGAGAGGGCAACAAGTTCAAGGTCTTTATGACCGATTCCATTACAAATGCTCTGACCACCGCTTAGAAGTTTTGTTTGCGTACCAGCATATAAAGTGTGCACACTCAGAAGACCGCGGTGTCACGGCCTTCAGGTTAACACGCATGCTTTTTACACGGAAGCAGCAATGCTGGAATGGACATACGCTGATTATAGGGTCTGATAGAGGCAGTAAAATATGCTGGAAAACATTTTTAATCACAATGTGCACAGCTCAATGTCTCCAGTGGCAATATCAATCACTGATAGTGAATTAAAATGACAGTAAAAATAGGTTACAAATTAGGCTTTAAACCACAGCAAACGGCAAGCTAGCTCCTTTTGTTCCCTAGTGTGTGATTCTTTGAGAAGGCCAGTGTATAAAAATGGCAGTATGTTTCGAACTAAACAACTTTTTTGCCACTTTGTTTGCTCACTGTGGAAACAAAACTGATTTTGAACAACCCCATATGACAAAAACTGTATATATGTTAATTTTTAAAAACACATTTCACGTTGTCATTAACACACGTGAACATATATGATTTACATTAATATCAAGGGACATAAAAATAAACCACTTTTCCCTTAATAATAAACATAATGAGTACTGTTGTTGATATGCAACCTATTTAACCTCAAAAATGTGTTTCATGACACTTCTCGTCTCAATAGCAGTTGTTCTGCTTCACTCCCATATGTACGTGCTTTGGATTCTGCCATCTCTTCTCATGGGCTCATTCAAGGTTTTTTTTTTTTTTTGAGCCGATCACCTAAGCCATAACTGGATTCGTGCCAGCCGCCCAAACATTTAGCCCTCGTCTTAACTCATCTGACCTGAACTGAAATGAACTTGTCTGATGTGAATTGATCTAATCTGAACCGAATTGAACTTACCTGATCTAAACTGAACTGAAATGTTTCTATTTTCAGTTCAGCTTATGCACTGTGCACCGTAGATGTCACTGACTCCGAGCAGAAAACAAAGCGGAGATATACTTTATTGGTCGAGTGTCATATATCAGGCTCCCACAGTGGCAGCGCAACCTCTGACCATACAATCAGGGCTCATAAATGCATTGGTTATCTTTTTTATCACGTCAAAAGAAATAATTACGAGTGATCTTACATCAATGATTATCAACCTTTTTCGCTCCTATGCCCCACATTGTCCACATCGCTGTTCAAAGGCCCAATAAATTTAGCGGTTTTTCGTAATTTACTGTATAAGAATAACAATGTTTCCAAATATTTATTTTTACTAGTTTCTTGTACATTCTTTTTAAAAAATTCAAGTTTTCTTATATAGATAGATGCTCATAAGTTGTCCAATAAGTTGTTCAGTTTAATTAGTTTTGCACACTGGTTCTGATAAAGAGAAATTAAGGCATGTTTTATTGTATCAATAAAATAAAATAATCCGCTCTGATAATGTTTATTGTTAAACCATGCAACATTTTTACAGGTGTATTTGGTAAGAAAGCACCTGCCAAGCAAATGAATGTGAATGCAAATCGTGCACAAAAACATGACTGATATTATGAGAGTTCACTGAAAGTTTATGCAAACATGCTCTTATTGTAATGCCAGTGTTGCACAGCCATATACAAACATGGTCCATTGTCTGTTTTACATCATGTCTTTCTGTTTAGGATTTGATTGATATTTTATGGAGGCAGGATGTCGATTTAGGGGTTGAACGAGAGATCTTTGATGGATGTCTTCGGCAGAGAGAGGAGGAGATCATGAGAGCAAGTGAAAGGGAGTTAAAAAGAGAACGGGAGCTTGAAAGGATAATGCAAAGGTTACAGAAACTAGACAAAGAAACTGGAGAGATTTTGCCTAGTCCTTCATCTGTGAACTCCCAGGTAACCATTTCATTAACTACACATAATAACAAATAAACAGCGTGCATCCCTAATATTAATAAATCTCTCAAAATAACACTTGTGTGCACACCCACACGCTCTCTGTTGTTTTAGTGTTGCTTACAAAGTTTCGCCATGTTTTAGGCTGTGCCCTTCTCAGACACATTGCATTCAACAGAGTTTACTCAGCTTTCACCTGTTACCCAGAATCCTCTGCTGTCTGCACTGCTATTCTCTCAGAAGTCTCAGAAGACTCATTCTCAAGAGCAGGCTTTTAGTGAACTGCTGTCACTGCCGGACTTACAGGTACTTATGTACACAGTGCTGAAAGATGTACACAGACATGCCTCAACTGGTGCGTGTTTCGCTTTAAATTGTAAGATCGTAATTATAAAATCACAACCATCAAATTCATTAAATCACAAATAAGAGTTGTCTTTCTACTTCAGAGAAAAGGCATTTAATGAAGTGTAAAAAGATTAAAAGTTAACATAACTGACAGATGCCCAAACTGTTGATAGCAGCGTCCATACAATGTAAGATCTATATTTTAATACATGTGACCCTGAACCATTCGCTGGGATATATTTGTGGCAATAAATAATACACTGTATGGGTCAAAATTACATTATTTTACTTTTATGGCAAAAATCATTAGGATATTAAGTATAGATCATGTTCCATGAAGATATTTTGTACATTTCTTATCATAAATATATTAAAACAATTTTTTGATTAGTAAAAATTGTTACCAGATAAGCGATTTGTACCAAGTATCTAATCAGTAATATTAAAGGTGTTAGAGCAATAGTAATTCATTTGAGGTGTGTGCTTATTTGAGATATGAGTTAATGTTTAGATTTTCATGGAATAGCAAGAACGTAATGTCCCTATCATTCAAATGACATTCTGATATATCACAGTCGTACCTATCGTGGCCTTGTCTCAACTATGGTCCCGTGACCACTGTCCTGTATCATAAAATAACAGTTGTGTCACCCCTTAGTAAAAGGAGGATGAGACTTTGGAGAGAGGGAGTGGTCTGATTTAATGACAGTGACAATGAAGTCTGGCAGAAGTCAGCAAAACAGCTAACGTTACTTACTATTTTACTATAAAATGGCCACAATCAGAACATATTAAAATGAAATTCAATATTTCGATCTGTCTGTACTCTACCAAATAAGCAAGGCTGCATTTTTTGCTCAAAGCTACAATTAAAACAGAAATATTATATTTTGATCGGTTCAATGCATTCTTGCTAATAAACATAGTAATATCTTTCAAAACCTACTGACCACAAACCTTTGAGTCTTAGTGTGAATATCTTAGTTTACCACGTACAGCCTATGATCATTTCCATATACACACACCTACATTTTTTATAATACAAGTAAAAATTGTCTCAAAAAATGCTGGCTCCAACAACATATGTATAATATGAAAGTTGCAAAAATAATACCATACCTCTTTGTAAACTGCAACTACTTCAATGTATTTAAAAATGACTAATAATTTGTTTCTCTCTTAGTATTATTTGGATGCCCTCGAGTCTGAGGGCTCAAGCTTGCCCCTAGAGGATATCACCGACATCTGCCACCAGAACCTTCCCGAACCACAGAGTGACAACTCAACAGATGCATTATGTGGCATCACACAGACAATATCAGACTCTTTTGAGGTTGCTCAGCCTCTGTCGTGCATACCCTCCGATCCCGTAGAGATACTGGAAACATGCATACAGACGTTCTCGGATACAGGAAATCTTTCACCTTCAAAAACAACGTACAGCGGCACCCCTGAGAATCAAGTGATTTTTCCAGAATGCCACTTAACTTCAAGCAATTCAACCCTTAGTGAGTTTTGCCCATGTACCGTCAATAGCAGTAAACCTGAACAATTAAATAGTGCACCTGGACGGGATGCTCCACGAGCGCTTTTGCAAATCGAAGAGCGCCACGTTCTGCTAGGGTTCGATGACTCTGCTTCTGTTGGCTCTGTGGATTTAGAGACGTCGCTCTACGCTGCTGACACCTTAAGTAACGACCAATCAGACAAAGATGAGCTGGAGAGCATCCAATCAGATTACGCCGACCTGCTGCCTCTATCTCTACACTCTGATGGCGTGGAGGCAACGTTGTATGAAACTGTTACATCTGCGCAACGCCGCACTCAAAATGAATCAACACCTAAATATTCGCCAAATCCCTTAAACACGGGCCAAGCTGCAGGTGTCCGGCGCTCGTGTCGCGATGAACAGCGGGCCCGAGCCATGGGTCTGCCGTTTAGTGTGCATGACATCATCAACCTGCCCGTGGAAGCATTTAACGAAGCCATCAGCTCTTATAAACTCAACAACGCCCAACATACCCTCATCAGAGACATTCGAAGGCGTGGCAAAAACAAGATGGCAGCCCAGAGCTGTCGCAAGCGAAAGATGGATAGCCTCGTTGATCTCGAAGACGAGATTGAGGGGCTGAAGAGAGAGAAGGAGCAAGTCGAGGAGGAAAATGAGAGTAACGCTAAAGAACTTCATGAGATGAAAGAGAAGCTCCGGGAACTTTACAATGAGGTGTTCAGACAGCTAAGAGATGAACATGGAAACTCCTACGACCCTAGAGAGTACAAACTACAGCACAGCACTGATGGCACGGTTTACCTGCTGCCACGTAGCACAGCGAACAAGACCAATACACAGACAGAGAACTTACCTGTTGCTCTATAGTAAACCAGAAGTATAGCAAAACCCTTTTGGTGTTTGTAACTTTACACACCAGAAGCACTTTAGCATCGCAATGTTGTGGTCTCGCTCAGGAAGCACAATGTTTGTGTCACATTCATCTCCTCCTGATTTTGTCAATGGAGGTTAGTTGAGTGACAATTTATCCAGTAACATTAGCATCAACCCAAAGCCGCTGTTTTTGGTCATGCAGTTTCAATGTTACATGTAATGACAATAAAATCAAATAAATTCAATAGATAGATCCAGTTATATATATATATATATATATATATATATATATATATATATATATATATATATATACATATATTAAGGCTGCCCTCGACTCAATATGTATACATATACAAACATACACACACACATATATATATGTATATATGTAACTGTGTGTGTATATTAGTGCTGTCAAAAGATTAAATGCAATTAATCGTATCCAAAATAAACGTTTTTGTTTACATAATGTATGTGTATGGTGTACATTAATTATACACATATTAAGACACACACATACAGCATGTGCTTTGAACATATATTACATGTATATATTTATGTTCATATAAATTATATGTAAAAAATATTTTGTATAAAACATCACATTTTTCGTAAATATATACATGTATATATACACACAGTTCACACACGTTATGTAAACAAAAACTTTTATAGAGATATTTTGATCAGACGTGCATTAGAAACAGTAACAAATATGAAACATTACTACTTAAAAATAACTTAATATATTTAAAAATAGAATTTTAACAGCAACACTGAGTATTTATTAGCTCTTTTCAGTTTTAGTCTTCAGCATCACATGATTCTAATATTTAATATGCTGATAATTAAGAAACGTCTAGTTACTTTCAAGGTTGAAAACAATTGCGTTGCTTAATTTTTTTATAGAAACAGCGATACGTTTTTTTAATTCTTAGAATTATTTGATGAATAGAGATGAATCTAGATTTCGCTCTTGATCAGGTTAATTCATCTTTGCTGAATAATCCCACATTTCTTTTACTAACCCAAAACTTTTGAACAGTACAGTATACCGTATAGAAAATATATGTGTATAGACTTATGTTTATTCATCTGTCACACATCTTTGGAAATAGGCAGAGATTATTTATTGACAACAGCAGAATTTTACAGATGATATGTCGAGATTGTGAATAAATGATATATTCATGCTATATGTAGTTGGATATCTGTAAGATTTCTTGGTTTTATACATGTGCTGTGTATCTGCAAAAGACAATCTGTTTTACGAATATATTCTAATTAATAAGATTATTATTTTGTATTCAAATACTGTAAGATTGTCATGTAGTTTCAATAAAAAGTGTTTAAAAGCTCAAAACAATGACACCTAATTTATGTATTCACTGAATATTGAATACAGGCTAGGATTTTTTTTTTTTATACAGCATTATTGCGTCCCCTGCTGGACCAAGAAAACGCAGCAACATTAGCTACATCGAAGGACTACATTAAAAATGTTTAAAATTACACATATTTTACATATAATAAAACATTTGATCTTCGCATGAACAGAATTCCTCAACACAGAAGCTCGAGTCTAAACTTGAAGTTTATTCAACTTCATAGTGTAGGCACTTTCCATGTACACATCATTTTAGACAAAGGCAACACACAGTGGAAAAAAAAAAGATTTACATCAACTAAATATATAAGAAATCAATTCTACTGTTGCAGCAGGCAGGTTCCTGTTATGGCATTATGAACAGGCAAAGACGTAGTTTGGAATTGTGTTGGGAACACTTGAAATATTCACAAACTTATTTAATGGCCCTTTCTCCCTCCTACCGACTAGTAAAGATGGTTTAACCTCAACAGAACTATCAATGCCGTCTTTTAATGCACGCAGGACATTAAAGACATCGATAATTTCGGCCAGATCAATCACTTCAGATCAGAGGAGTGAGAAATGTTGGGCAAAGTGAGGTGCTCAGGGAAGTGAGCCTTTGGAATGGCGCGAGGACCCCGACTGGCTCTCTCGGTCGTGCTCTTTGAAGTAAGTCTGTTCAATACGGTGACAGAAAGAAAGCAGGTTGGTGTAAGACTTGACCTTTTCGGCAAGCTCATCGTTAGTCAGCTGAGTGGTGAGTATGGTGAAAAGATGGCCAAACACCAGAGCATCTAGTTCAGTTGGCCTGTGACATAGAAAGTGCAACAATCAGTAAAGTTATGTTCAGACATTCAGATCAGCTTGACTTCTGAAATGTAGTGCATGTGCACTAAACGTACAGTTTGTTGAAAAAAAAGGGCTGTGTTCCCAATCGCTGTGACAAGGCCTGACAGCACTGACTCACATCTTCATACACCTGAGATGACGAAACCCACATAAAGCTTTGTGTACACTGTATGTAGAATAAAGAAACACACTTCATTATACACTTAACATACCTGCTCCAGGCTCTTTCCGGACCATCCAATTGCGTTCATCTTCCTCCGTACCTCCCACTGCTTCTGATAGGCCAGAACGTGATTGAGGGGCCAGGAATAGGGACTACTGTATCGTGGCCTAGAGATCTAAACACACACTACCATTAAATATATATATATATATATATATATATATAAATTTGTGCCATTGATGTCATCTTTGTTAATATAATGTATATTACATGTGATTTAGAAACATCCTTATAAGTGACACATACCTCTGTAGCAGTATAGTCATCACACCACTGGATATACAACTACAAACAAGATGTAAGAAGTTTCACTAGTTTGCACTGTTTAACAATTTCAAAATATTTATGTAAATGACCAAAAACCAAAAGACACATGTGCTGGAAATTGAGAAAAATTTTTTTGCATATGGCTAGCATTTAAATTATAACCCCTAACGTTAAAACTCTTAATAATAATAATAATAATAATATAATCTTAACTCAAAAATATTAAGCAGCACAACAAGATAATATTACTAATAGCATTTTTCAGTATTTTATATTATATTAGTATATTACAATAATATTTGAACAATATATTTGAATGATCTCCGAAGGATGTAATGTATCCCCATCATAGGAATAAATTATAGCAAATAATATTTTTAAGTGTATTAAAATAGAAAACGTGCTATTTTTGTTAAACATTTCATAATATTACTATTTTATTATATTTTTACCAACTAAAAGAAGAATTTGTGTGTATAAAAGCATTCAAAAGGAAATTGTAAACTCTTGAAAAAGGTTTTTCATGCTATTGAGTGCAGATCTGTACCTCCGCAGTGAGCAGCATGTTATTGACCAACTCCATGTAAGCCTTCATCTCTGCCCTCTGGACATCATCCAACCCATCGCTCAAAGAATGACCCTGTGGACAGCAATATCAGCCAGCAGTCAAACACTGTAGAATTCATATGGAATATGTTTTTTTTTTGGGAAAGAGTGATACCTTTGCCTTTGTGAACTGAACGATCGGCCCCAATTCGGACACAACTTGATTTCCAACGTGGATGAAAGGAACCTTTCCTAATGAACACAGAGGAAGAGACATTTCAAGACATAGAAACAAACTCTTAACTAAAACATTCAACCTGACGAAACCAAAGCTCTTTACCAACACCCTTCCATAAAAAAAGATAAGACTAAGAAAAGCACTAAAAATAAAACAAAAACCTGAAAATGAGTGATTGTATAGTGAAGACTTTGGTTGCTCACCTGACGGTGACATGTATTCAGCATTGGCACGACAGGACACCAGCACTGGCAGGCCACACATCCTCAGAAAAGTCTGCAAAACAAGAACAGCTTTGTTAAGAAAAACAGGTTACCAACACATTTTTACATATCAAGTAGCCCAAAGAGAGTGTGATTTGCTCATTAGGGCAATACTTTTCACCTGAACGGCCAGAGAAGATGCAGAATCTGACAGCAAGATTTGATCCTCTGCAAAAAAACATTTAAAAAATACCCATTAAAAATATATTAATATGCGTTTTCATATTCTGTAGCTGTAAAGAGTTCATTCTACGTGTAAAATAGCTACTTGTTTATAAGTTACCCTTAAGAGGTTGATACAGAGTTGCATTTTCAGGCCATGGCTCAGCAGCTGCAAAAGAAAAATGACATGACATTTCACAAATAATACCGCGTATGTCTTTTCATATTCTTACAGTCTGATCCCAAAAATATCCAGCTACGCTGTATGTTAGCTCACATTACATTAATACACATTTCACGGGTTTCTTCATCTTTGACCCTGACAGTAGCGCTGAAAACATAAAAACTGTAACCGTTGCAACATCTAAAATAAAAGCCCCGTAAACGGAAGCTTCGGCTTAACTCTACTAATACGCAGAGAAATGAAACGGCCGTGATGAAAATTAGCACCGATAATCATCCTGACCTGCCCATCTCTGGCACACAACACTCACGCAGTCACACGGACTAGCTACATTGCAGGCAAGACGAAACAGTACCTGCAATCTGAGAGACGAAAGCCTCTGCAGCGAGAGACATGGCGGCTCAGAGGAAATCTGCTTTAATCAACGCGCGGTAACTGACCGAAAAACCGGACTGGCATTAGTTTCCCACGCAAGGGCAAAGCAAGCCGCCGTCCCCGGGTAGTGACGTCACCCGCTTCCTGCTCTTCAGCCAATCGCGTTCCTCCACTTCCGATCGCGTAATACGAACGCGGCGTTTCGCTGCATAAGCTGCTTTTATTCTCAAAACCGTTTTCTTTTCCCTTTTTTTTAATTTTAGTTTGTTAAAGCATAACACATTTTTTTCCAGGCGCTGTATGTTTTATAGTTATTTAAGTGCTAACGTGTTTTATAGCGGAGGAGCAGGTGTCTGACTGCAAGCGCTCATTATGGGGCCATTAGAGCTGCGCGCGGACAGTAAATCACGTGCGCGCGCCTCCGCTGTGTGTGAGCCGCATCTCAATTGTTCCCAGTTCGTCAGATGTTTGGCTATTATTATTATCTTAATGCGTACAGATATTTATAATGCGTACAGATAAATATTTGTAAATATAATATGTTAAATTTCGCAAAACCAACATGCCTATATAAAACTTTTTTTAAGACGCATTAAATCTAAATCTGTTATTAGCTAATATTAGTGATATTAGCTAATGTCTCTGTTAATATGAGAACAGAGATAATGAATTGTAATCATTGCTTGATGTTATCGTACTGTATTTATTTGGAGACAATAAAAGACACATTTATGCACTTTCTTTTTATTATAGATCATTGTACATTTAGAACACAGACACACATGTTCATCGTATCCATACAGAAAGTGCATGCGTTTTATTGTGCTGCTGTATGTTTTTTTGGGTTTTTTTCCAGACTTGGGCAGGTCGGTGCATCTTACCCTGTTCGCTAAAAGAAAGGAAGGGAAGAAAAGGAGAGGTGAAACAAAATGCAGTACAAATATGCATTGAAGACGTGGTAATATTCTAATTGTTTATGATATTATTGGGTGTTAGACAAAATCACAACATAGGCTATTTGTCTTTTAACCCCCCCAAAAAAGCTATTTTAATCAGCATCGTTTGTTTTTGCACGCAATGTGCACTGATTTAAGTAGCCTACTAAATGGAAAAAAAAGAAGAAAAGAAAGCTGTTGAGTCGTTTATGCATTCAGCAAGTGCAGTGTTGTTTTATCTTCACAGCAGACGTTTTTGCATCGTCCATATACTCCCCTAAAACCGAATCTGTGAATGTGCCGTGTAAACACACATTCGGTTCTACAGGGTATATATAGACGACGGAACAAAGATTCTGTAGGTTCAGAAATTACACTTCCTGAAAAAAAAAATTAAGAGCAACGTTTCCACGGTCCAGACCAAACATAAATAAATAAATATAAGGCGTTAATGTTTAACACCCAAGAATAAAAAAAAAACCCTGTAAACAAGAAAATCTAATTCAAAGCATAGTAATTTCAGTTAAGATATCCTACGAATTACCAGGAAATTATCCATTGTATCAATTATTTCAAACATATTATCAATTAATTCGATCATATTAAAGCATATTAAAAAAATGCTATTTTGAGGTATTTAATTGTATATTGACTTTTTTTTAGCATGCATTTGATGTTGTTAATTTCAGATATTTTTAATTGGTGCCTTTTGTTATCATGAAATAAAAAATAATATTTGAGAAATCTGCTATCTTAGGAAATCAAGCAAACCACATTTCTTTCTCTGTTTCTCTCTCTCTCTCTCTCTCTCTCTCTCTCTCTCTCTCTCTCTCTCTCTCTCTCTCTCTCTCTCTCTCTCTCTCTCTCTCTCTCTCTCTCTCTCTCTCTCTCTCTCTCTCTCTCTCTCTCTCTCTCTCTCTCTCTCTCTCTCTCTCTCTCTCTCTCTCTCGCCGCAATGCAGTAAGGTAGTAAATTAGGAGAACCCTCTCGCTTTCAAATTTAAATTGATTCGTTAACAAAGAAACCAGAATAATAAATTCAGATGTTCTCATAGAACAGAAATGCACAGCACGTTTTAATTTATCTGACCTCATCTGAAGATTATCTCATTGTTCTAAATGTTTTGATTTGCAATTTCTCCTATTCATCAATGTAAACTGCGCTCTGCGTAAAAACACACAGGGTGACCAGCCTATAAGAATTACCCTGTTAAAATTCACAACTCATAATTACCGATAAAGCCAATGGTTGACTAGAAAAAGTCAATAAAAACTATTTTAAAAAGAAAAAAAAAATCATCGAGCTTGATTTTGCATCTGCACTTACCATTTGATGCAGAGACGGCCTATTTAAAATACATTTCCCTGTATTAAAGCAAACAGACGATGTTTAAAAGGAAAATAAAGGCTCATATATGCAAAAGCAAAAATAAACTCTACCGCAGAAATGATCAAACGGACAGAATCGCAGACAGACGTCCTCGTACCGAGCTTTCCTGTGCTACAGAGCGCGTGGGAAGGAAAGAGAGGGGCCAATATCACCGCGAGCCCGGAGCGCGTCTCATCTGTGATACCCAATGACGGACGCGCGAGGCTCGTAAAACCGTTTTACAACCTGAGCTGTAAATCAACTTTTGAGCTGGGAAGAGCTTAGAAACCGCAGATTTTCTACCCCACAGCGGCGTTGCCAGTTTACCATTTACAATCTACAAAAACGAACAAATGAAGGAAACAGAAACGCCTGAAATAGCTCAAAATACAGGGGAGAAGTCAGGCACGGACAGCACTGAGGAGTCTGCATATGCGTGACTGCTCTTAGCTGCTGTGTTAAGTCGGAAATCTTTTATCACTAAATGAATCAAAGAAGCAAAATCCCTTATGCAATTTAAAATCAGAAATTCACTGTTTTAACATTGTGACCCAGCTTAAATGTGTCCGTGGGACTTGAAACAGAATGAAGGAAACAAATACATTTGAGCAAAAATGCGAATTATTATTTTCATTACTTTCATTGACTTTCAATTATATCCCAATATTACAAAAAGAATAAAAAATGGCAATAGTCTGCAACCCTAACAACCCTAATCCTAAAGTAAATCCGTGTGTGTGTGTGTGTGTGTGTGTGTGTGTGTGTGTGTGTGTGTGTGTGTGTGTGTGTCTGTCTGTCTGTCTCTCTCTGTGTGTGTGTGTGTGTGTGTGTGTGGTGTGAATTGAGAGAGGCTTATTGTAGGCTAGCCTATTTGTACATGGGTGCATTATTACATTTTCCTTTTCCTAAAATGAAAACTCATTTTGATGTATGAGCGCGTGTCCGCGTAAACGCGAAAGTGACGGTGTATGGGTCTGTATCTTTTTTTATGCAGCATTTATCTTAGGCTAATATAATGTCGTTGTAATAACAGTGTTACATTATAACAGTAATAATAGTTGTTATAAAAACCTTTAACTGTAGGCTTACGTGTAATTGCAATTCCCCACAATTAATAAAAATAAATGTGCATAGCCCACGCGTAGGATGGATACGAAACATCAAACGTAAATTTGAATTTGGATTATTTCGATATTTAAAATATGTGTACAATAGAAATTAACCAGCAAAATATATGTTAAACGTCATATAATATAAATCTAAGTGAGATGGTCCTTTATTTCTTTCTTTCCTGTTACTGCTAGATGAAAAAATAACTGCAGCTACATAATTCCTGGTCCTAGCAAATAAAAATAAATAAAAGATTCCACAGAGCAATTTGCTCCGTCAATTCAATAAATGCAGGTCCCTGAATGAGCATGGTTTAGGCTTGGGCTATATAATATTTTACTCAACGGCTCAGGTAATGTTAATATGGTGTTTTGGAGCAGCCTATCCTCACATTTCAAGCTTTATATTACAAGTAGACTGAGATTACAAGACTTCCTTTTCTTGTTTTGGCGTCAAGCTATATCAGACCCAAACCACCCCGAAACTCGTATTTTTCCTGCGATTCCTAAAATATGCAGGCTACGTTTTTCACTGGTTACACGATGTATTAATACAAACAGGTTTTCACAGCTAAAACATTTTGCTTCCGTTTTTACATTTCTATATGTACACATTGTATCTTTCCATGTAGGATACCAGTACCGCCGTTTCTTTTATTGCTTTTCTTCTTTCAGATGTTTGATTTTTTCGTATTGTAATTTCTGAACATCATCTTACAAATAAGGGCCATAAACGTGGGGTTATACCTTTATATAATTAAGTTACAGTTTTTAATTCATTAATCCATGCAGTCAGTGCAGTTGTGATGCAGAATTAAATTCAATCACTATTAGATGAGATACATTTGATTCAAGGCTTTTAAATTGTACGCCGCGCGGCTTTTATTTTGAAAGTGGAAATTCACTTCCGATAAAACCAATGAATACGTCACCCCCATACGCTCAACCTCCGACCCATCTCTGTAGAAAGGCAAGTTAACGAATGAACTCGTGCAAATTTTTATCTTATAATATGCTCCACATAATGTTAACCTAATGAACATATGTTTAAATCACACTGTCCACGGCTTTACGTTAAGTAAATTTGATCCAGGACAGTTTTAGGGCAGGTGATTCCTCTCTGTCCGTGTTGCAGTAATATCTTTTACAAAAATGACAGTTGCGCTGTTGTCTTATTTCTCATACGCATACGTGTGTTTTGTATTAATTTGGTTGCAAGCGTGTTTCTTAATATTGTGCACGACCAATGTGTTGCAGACAGATTCATTAGATGGGTGTGGATGTGTTCCGAGAGTTATAAAAATACGCTGGTTTTCGTTTTAAGGTGTGGATTTCGCGTCACTGAGAATGGGAGCCATAATTTCACGGTGGAAGGTCAGTATTTTACACCCAGTCGAGTTCTTGCACTTCTTTATCAAACGTATTCTGTAAACATTAATGCAACTGTTATGTTTTAACAGACTAAACCTTCCACTGTGGAACTTCTAGAGGTACTGGACAAGGTATGTTGTGCAGCCCTTTCAAACCCACAGGCTGCTTTCAGCCATTGTGACCTTATCACACATCACAGAGCTGTATGTCATCATCTGAACCCTTGTACTGGCTGCATTTCCTAGCGTAACTCATTGTTGGCTCGCCTCCTGAACCCTCAGTCTATCTGGAGACCGTATTGACAGGACCATCTGTTTGCTGGGCTGCTGCGGTTGACCTTAACCGTCCAGTAGTGGTCACTGCATTGGTTTAGAGTGAGCTGCAGAAATACACTATGCAATTCCAGAGGGCTTTAGGTTTCATTTCTACTGTACTTTCAAATGTAACTAACACAGCTTATATTCGACATTCAGTATTCATGTTCTACATTAGCAGGGCCGATGTTGCTCAGATTTATGTTGTGCGTAGGTTTTAATGAAATGCTGTAACATGACACATGGTGACAAATCTGTTATTCATGCCACTATAGAAACAAACATTATAATTTATTTTGAGGAGTTATTGCTATCCCACTTGACCTTAAAAATAGTTAGAGTCTTGTGTTTTATGATTTGTATTTGTTTTTCATACATCAAGATTTTATAGCCATATTGTATGATACAGAGAGAATATGTACTTCACTCTCAAACATCGGTTTTATTCCGATGCCCTCATTGATTAAACATATTCAATTTGGTGCAGATGTTGTTATTTATATGGGCAAAAAGGAAAAATCAGTTTTGCTTATAATTTAAATCAAGGAGTTTGTTTCTGTATAACAGCATTAAAGAGTTGCAAAACACATAGACTTTTAGTTATTACTTTAAAATAACGATAGATTAATAGTTTAGAAAAATACTTTATGATCAAAGCTTTGTAGTTAAAAAAATTATTGAAATGGAATACAATGATGGTTGAGATAGATGTTCAGCATGAAATAACATAATTTAAAGTATTTGTAAATGCAATTAAGTTAAGTCGAGGACATTTTCACTTTGCAATGGTGATTACAAAAAAGTGATTTTTACATTTTATTTTACTGATTTCACAGCAAAAAGCCCTGCACCACAACATAGACATTTTTAGAATTAAAGTAAAAGGCCATTTACTCTGTAAAAGAAATAAAATAAAATGAATCAGTGTAACAGAAGGCTTGTAGTAAATATGTGACATAGTAGACTTTACAGGGTTAAGTTAGATGTTATCAAATGTAGGTCATGTTTAGGTTACCTTACAGAGCATTTTTACAACATGTAATGTTGTTATAAGTAATTACAATATTGACATGATTCCACAGGACATAAAGGACCTCGAGGAATTTCGTGCAAAGAACCAGCGTTTGATGAAGTTGTGGGTGGGCAGACTTCTCTTCTACTCATCTGCTCTGTACCTGATCACATGTCTGTGTGTCTATTACCTTTACTTCCCTGAGCAATGGGGTGCTCGGCTCATCACTGCTTTGCCTCTGCTGGCCTTTCCTGCTCTGTGAGTCTTACATTTTATTCATATCACACACACACACACATATATACATATACATATACATATACATTTATATATATATATATATTGCATTCTGTTATACTTGACTTATAGGTTGTGTTGCATTATTAGTTTGCGGATTAGTTATTTTGCTTAATTTTATGCTCTGTCTCTTAATAGAGTGTTGCTAGTACGAAAACTGTTCATCTTCCTATTCTCCAAACGTACAGAGAGAAACAGTAAGCATTTTTTGATGGTTTCATTTTGTGCGTCTTATGGAATCGTTCATAAATATGTTTGAATACACCAAAGATCTTGACAGGTAACTGATTAAGATTTGATTGATTGACTCACTCACTGGTCTTTGGAGTCAATGTCTTTATAGATTGACTAATTTAAGGCGTCTTCTGTTTCAGATGAAAAATTGGATGATTTAAAAACGCAGAAACGGAAAATAGTAAGTATGATTTCAGAGACATTAAAACTAATGATTTAAGCTTGTCGGATGAGAATACAATTGTTCATATGTGCCATAAAACAAACAAATTATTGTTTTGCCAGCTTGAGGAGGTGATGGAAACGGAGACCTACAAAAATGCTAAACTCATATTGGAGAGATTCGATCCAGAATCTAAAAAGAAAGCAGTATGTACAGTCAAGTGTATTAATAAAGCTTCACGTGGATATAGTTTGGAGCTAGTGAGCTAGATGAATATATGGTTTGTCTTTACAGGAAGCAGAAGCCACTCCGGTCAGACCACATATGACTCCTAGACCAGGACAAGGTTTGTATGCATTATATTTTTCATTATGTGTGTTATCCTTATGCATAATGCACGCTGTACTCTCATTATATCTAGACCTCCGGCAGCGGCATGTTGCAATGGCTACTCCTGGTCCAGTATCGGGTCCTATGACCCCAGGAGGCACGCCCCTTCGCGCTGCCCCAGGAGGGCCTCCAGAGAAAGGGCTAGCTGGATCTGTAGCCAGCCCAACAGGTGCGAGCCAGGCAGAAACACCAATGATGAGAAGAAGCATGAATCCTTATTCACCTGGACCTGGATCAGGTTCAGTACACTCATATTTATATATAAACCATTGCATGGATAAGTAAATGAGGAGCGGATAGCTGTGACTCTGACATTCTGATAAAATAGCAGGTAATACTTGTGACCGTAAATAAAATAAATTTTATATTTAATAGGTGATATCATACTTTTTATTATTTCATACACGCTCCTATTTATTGAACATTAGCATCTTTGATCATACAGTACAAATGGCTGTGTGTTAGTGATTTTGGACTGTAATGCACTGATAATTATTTTTATATTTTTACAATAAATATTAAATCGCCAAGACTAAAATACAGTGCTATTTTGTCTGAAATTAAAACATTAATTTTAAATAATATAAAATTTGTACAGTAAAAAAAAAAAAAAAAATTATTTCTAGGTATTCTAATTTAATTATGTTATTATTCGTGTTTATAGTGTTGATAACTTAGAATAAATATATATAGAAATGGAAAAAAATTATATATGTATAAAAGCATTGTATGCATCCCTAGTTTTAGGTACATTCTATTAAATTCCACATGTAAAAGTAAGCAAAAATTTCTAATTTTATGTGCATTATGAAGGTGTCCTTTCTAAAACAGAAGTTCGCTTAAAATAACTGTGATATCGTGTCATTCCTCATGTCATTCCAGCCCTATACGATGATCATTCTTCTGCAGAACACAAAAGATATTGTGAATGTTGTTGGTGACCATTGATTTGCATTTTTCAAAATGCTGCAGAAGAAAGTCATGCAGATTTGAAATGACATGAGGGTGAATTACAACCATCCCTTTAAGTGTGGATCAAACACAGTTTAAGCCTGTATAAAAATTCCTTATTTGCTTGTTGTTTGAGGATTAATGCATTCCTCACTAAATCAACATTTTCCGGGGATTTAACATGAGCTGAACTTCATAAGGCCTCTGTTGTTATTGCTTATGACCAGGTATGCGCCCACCTGGTCCTCCTCTTGCTCGCCCCATCCTTCCACGAGAGCGCAGCGCTGTGGACAGGGTTATTGAGTATCTGGTGGGAGATGGACCGCAGAACAGGTATTCAGCTGGTGTGACATGCATCCAGCTTGATGTAAAGATACACACTGAACACTGCACTCGCTACAGTCATGTCAGTACATGTGATGATAATTTGTTTTTTGCACTCCTCCCATTTATTCGTATACTTTCAGATATGCATTGATTTGCCAGCAGTGCTTTTCCCACAATGGTATGGCTTTGAAAGAGGAATTTGAGTACGTAGGTAAGAACCTGTCAGAACACGGTACGGATCTGTGAAGATACTTCCTTCCCTGAGGGTTGTATTTTACTTAATGTGATGTTTTATGTTATAGCTTTCCGTTGTGCTTATTGCTACTTCATGAACCCGGCGAGAAAGACACGCCCCCAGGCACCCAGACTCCCAGAATTCAGTTTTGAGCGCAGACTTCGCTCTGAATCTCCTGAAACACAGTCTTCTGCTGCCACAGAGACACCAGAGGACAGCGACGCCCCTGAAGGTATTTGATGCTGCTGAGAGCCAGTAACCTCATTATCAAGACCTCATCGAATCATTTTGTCATCTTGTCATGCCGTCTGTCAATCAAAACTGCAGCTGGAAAGCCTCAAAGAGGAAAGCAAACGAACACTTTTAAAGTCGAGACGTGCAGTTTTGAAGAAATCCTTCACATTTATTATTTGTATGAATGAATGTTGTATTTTATTTCATTTGTGTGTTTTTTTAGAGCGTATTGTCTCGGCACGCTCCACTCGTGTTTCTCACTCTGGCACCCCTTGGAGTAAAGTTCATAGTTTCAAGAATTTCCCTGCAGGTCCCAGAACCCACACGCAGACACACTTTACTTAAACACACATTACTATAAAAAGTTTGGGGTCAGGATGATTTTACATGCTTATTTTTAAAAGGTTTTCGGCTCACTAAGGTTGCATTTATTTGATCAAAAATGCAATTTACAATTTAAAATTTTATTATCAGTGTTGAAACAGTGCTGCAATATATACTGTTATATAATTTCTGTAGCGTTGTCAATGCCTTATCTGTCACTTTTGATCAATTTAATGTGCCCTTGCTTAATAAAATTGATTTATTCCAAAAATTGTTCTAACCCCAAAGTTTTAAATTGTAGTGTATGCACTGCATGATGCTCACAATAATTTCCTATCTATAGACCACTCTACATTCTACACAAAATCACACAATACAATAATGACTGTCACCATTACAAAGCAGGAAGGTGTGTGTTTGTGAATGGCTGTAAATGTTATTCGAATACTGCATAGGAAAAAGTTTTCTAATATACGATTTGAAATGTTTTGTCTGTTTTTTTTTTTTTTAAATCCGTCTTATGGGAAATATCCATCATTTTTGACATTCAGCTTATTTTGCCTTAGAAACGGAAACCAAAATGATGATTTTTGCTAAATGTGGACTGGAGCAACTAATGTTAATACAGCAAAATATCCACTAAATTACTAGGCCCTATTAGTTTTAGTAAGATCAGATGCTTGTTTAGATACTGAATGTCTAAAATGTTGTATACCTCTCCCTAAAAAATCTGAACTGATATTGTTTCCAAATCCTTAGGTGCATGGCTCATTATCTTTTGCCTTTATTAATTGGCTTTTTTACAGTCTTGATTATGCATGCGTGTTTTTTTCAAACAAGTATTGTCATATTGAATGAAGAATACCACCAATTATATTCTTAATTTTTAATGCAATAACAGGCCTAATACATATACAACAATACAACAGAAATTGGCATGGCTTTCAGCAGTGAACTTTTAATGATTCATTATTTAATTTTTACAGACGACATGGAAAGGTCTACCACTGTGGAGCCTCAGGACCCTACCGCTGAAGATCCCCCTGCTGCACGTGAATCAGAGGAAGAAGAGGCACAGTCTCAGCAGAGCCCGTCCCCCTCAGAGGATGCCCAACAGGAAGAGACTGGACCTCAGGGGCAACAGCAGAAAGAGGAGGAATCAATCTAAACTGTGTTTAAATGCAGTTTATACCTGTTTTTGATCAACGCCGTACCCTTCAGCTTTTGGTTTTGGCTGTTTGTTTGAGTTCATTCTAAGGCATGTTTGTTAAGTACATCTTAGTAATTCTGGAGGCTGTTAAGAGTTTTTACTGCTAATTTATTTATATATGCACCACAGTGTTTACATATAGATGGCTAAATGTCATATCACTTTACAGTTTGTTAAACTAATGGTGTGGTGCGCCCCATGGTGGTGATAACACCCAGTGCAATACCTGTGCAGGGTTTGTTTATGAGGGTGGTTTCACAAACAAATTGCAATCAGTAAAGTCAGAATAGAATTTTACAGTGTTAGCATTCAGTTGCATAGTAAATAAGGATAAAACATGTAGCAGGAGTTTAGCTGTTTTTGTGTTTACAGAATTATTTGAAACTGCAAGCTGAACAAAAATACACTCGGAAAAAAATAGTCCTTGTAGGGGAAGCAGTGTTTTTCTTTTTTTGCCAAATGCACTATTTTGATTCTTAAATATTTATTCTATTGTTTTGAATTGTTTTAATTGCTTGTGTTTTCTGGCCAACAGTTTACTTGTTTGTGTATAATAATTCAACTGTCTTGTGCCTTTCTGGTTAGGAATATGTCTGGGACTTATTCAACAGTTTACAAAATTGCTAAATTTGTCAATGTAACCGGTTTTCGTACGTAGGATGTTTGCATTGATGTTTACGCTTTACAAGTCAACTGGTGCCAGAAGTGACACTGGTATTCATTCATGGATTTTACAAAAAATTATGATGATGATCATTTTGTAGTCAATTGTTCCTCTGCATTCATCATTAGTTATTTAATTTCCATGTTCATTGTGAATTGACTCTTATCTCGGTAAGCAACACAAAATTCATGTGCTTTGAAACTGGAATTATCCACTTGTTTGTTTGTCAGTACAGTAAGTTGTGCACATGTCTGTTGCATTTACAGACTGGATCGTGTGCATGGTAAATCCAATAAAATGCTTTTTGTAAAGAATGATTCAGCAAAAGTATGTTTTTGTCTGGCAGGAAAGAATTAAGAAGCACAATATAGAATGGCTAATTGAAAGTTTGTGATGCTAGTGTCTCAGCAAATATTGCTTGATACATAATCAAAAGATGAATACTTGCGCTTTACTGTTCACTGAGGTAATGTTCAGTTTATTACATAAACCTTTTTATCCATAGCAATTAAGTCTAAAATGTAATTAGTTTTCATCTTAAAAATTTGGTTAATTAATACACCAGCTCAAGCAATCATTTTCTTTGATAGTATATAAGATTTTTTTATCAGAACCAAACAAATTAACGTGTCAAACTAGCAAATGTAATATAAACTCCGTAACATATAAGACTAGAATGTCTTTTATGGTCCCAGTAAAATTTTCTATGCTTGCATAGAAGTATCGAGACAATCACCAGAACTAAACTACAAAAAAAAAAAGAAAAATAATACTACAGTATGTGTTCTTTTAAATGTGTAAAAGAAGTAGCTGTAATGTTTTCTTTGCCCTCTGAGCACTTTTAAATAAAGCACTATTGAATGACCTTCAAGCGCGTCAGACGAGCATCCGGGAGCTTCATTAAATAGAGGGTCGGGCATGCGCAGTAGCTCCTCAGCGGTTCGACCTCTGCAGCCGGGTAAGTGAAGGAGAGCTAAATAGGAGCCGGGGAAGCTATATTGTCACAATCTTATACCATCGTGATGCTATAGATATATTAAACCAAACCATTTGATCCAGTTTATAATCTACATAGTTTGTAACCCTTGCAAAAGCGGCTATTTAGTACCTGCTAGCGTTTTGAAAGCTCTGATATTGCATTGACCTTAAACTGTCGGCTTTTTCCATAGAGACAGACGCGGGTTTATTCCTCACCGCAGCCAGCGAGCTCAATCAAACATGTACGCCTGTGCGAAGTTCGTGTCCACACCCGCACTGGTGAGTATTTGTGGTCGATTTTGCAGTAAGTATAGAATGAATAATCCGAGAGAACTGTGCTTCCTTTAAAATGCAAGAGGCCTGGTGCACTTGACTTTTTTTTTTTTTCCCTCCCACCTATGATGATGCAGTTTGTTTTCTATGCGTTGTTTGCATCACGCATTGCAAAAAAATATTGCTACCGAATTCGTTTGTGGGTATGTCATTGTGGTTAAAGATGTCAACGGGCAGCTTGTTGCTAATGCTATCATCTGAACGGCGATTCCTGGGAAGTCAAGGTCATTACAGAAATCTGACAGCGAAACATTTCGTTCTGTAGTCAGCTGGAATGTCAAACATAAAAAGTACTCTCTGAAATGTATTACACTAGAGCTGAAAGGTAAAATACGGTAGCGGTGGTTGGTTCAAGACAGCGGGTGTTATGCTCTGCTTTGCTGCTGTCCTTTTGCGTTTGACTAGCCACCGCTGTTTGATTTTAATTACAAATGCAATGATTTTTTTCAGTTGACACTTGGAGTGTGGCTTGATAAATATAACTTCTAATGGTAGCAAATATTAGATTTTCTGGACCTAAGGTAGCTGTCATGTAATTCAGATTTTGCAGCAACAGTTGGGCCTTGTGTACCGGTCTTAATAAACCCTGTAAGTGCTGTACTTATGTTTTGGGTTCTAATATGATTTCTGATCTCCGTCTCAGGTCCGCTCTGGTTCAAGGGCGCTGTACAGACCACTGTCTGCCTCTGTGCTCTCCAGGCCAGATGTCAGCTCTGCAGAGGTGAGTGCTTCACGTATGTGCATGTGTCATGTTTACAATTTGTAGCATGCAGTTGTAAATGAATGTTTAACTTTGTTTCAGCAGATATTTTTTTTTTTATATGCAAAGGGCAGTTCATAAATCGCCTTAAGATTCATATCCATTAAATGCACTTACTTGCCTTAAGCTTGTTGCAATCTACAAAGTGATGGTTGATTCAGCTTATTCGTTATTGATCATGTTTATTTTTATAACTAATTTTTTTTCCTGTTTTCTAAAGGCCAGCCCAGCTTTCCTGCCACAGACAGCCCTTTCCCAGGTTGCAGTGCGGGGTTTTCAGACAAGCGCCGTAAGCCGTGACATCGACACAGCCGCCAAATTCATTGGTGCTGGTGCCGCCACTGTGGGAGTGGCAGGATCAGGAGCTGGAATCGGGACCGTGTTCGGCAGCCTCATTATTGGATATGCCAGGTAGGCTACACCAATAATGACCATCTAGTTGTCGTCATGGCAATACTCATCTTTCCATATGGTGGTGACAGGTAATGTAGCTGTCTTCGATCTCATATCGAGTTCAACTTTAATGACATCACACTTATTTTTATTTTTTCCATGACAAAGCAAAGTTCCTTACTGGGATGTGGTAATGAGTGACCCCTGACCTCTTTTTCTTTCACAGAAACCCATCTCTGAAGCAGCAGTTGTTCTCGTATGCTATCTTGGGATTTGCTCTGTCTGAGGCTATGGGTCTCTTCTGTTTGATGGTGGCTTTCCTCATTCTGTTCGCCATGTAAATACCGCTCCGTCCGTCTCTCCCCACCGCTGTGACGACACGCGTTTTACACTGGCTACCAAAAGAGTTCTGTGTTGGTGTCATTAAAAATTGTACATTTTTCAAGTTTTGTTGAAGGCTGATGAGATAAAACATGTATTGTAAAAATGTATCCAAATACAGAATAAATACATGTATTTCACTATTTAAAATGTTTGAATTTGTTTTTTTTTGTGTGTGTGCATGTTGGAAGTTTCACATTACAAGCTGTGAGAAAATAATTTGTTGATTTTTAACGATCAAATAAGTCCCAACACTTGTGGTGGACCAGTAAATTACCAAGAAAAGTGTTGTCTTTTACAGAATGGCTTAAATTTTACTTGTCTAAATTAAATTCTTTAAGCTGTGTTTTAGTGTGAGTCATTGTGTGATAATTAGCTTTCTTTATGTGAAGGATTCCAATGAAAAACCTATGGGATCTTTCCATTTAAAATGTTCTCAAGTCTTAAACTCTGTTGCCATCCTGAAGGAGAAAAATAACGGAGCGTCAGAAATTCCAAAAATTATTAATTGCGAGTTTGCAGCGGAAACGGTTTATTGGAAGGTCCTTTTTATACATTACGTACACTTTTTATCCTAACACCGAACCGTGTATGTAGTTAATTACTTGTATAATGTATGATTAGACTAACAAGGACACGGTCAAATAAAGTTCAACCTTTACATCTGTTTTTTTCCCCCTGCCACAGAATAAAAATACAAAAGTAATAAAGTAGCTTCTACGAGAGTTGATAAAACTGCATCAGAATGTGGTTTTGATCATCCTGCAACTTTTTTTAAAATTTAAATAATATTAGGTGCTCATATTTCAGCCTTTTCATGAATCTTAACATATTTAGATCAGCCAAAAGGGTTGCATTTAAGTCGTTTGATAATTACGTGTATAGCGCTTTAAGTTTAAACCCAGCACGCACGTGCGGCAGTGTTTGTCTCGCGCTGACTCTGACAGCTGCTAGCTCGCGCCACATGCGGCTTTAACAATACTGCGGCTCACACAGAGTACAGCCAGTCAGGACGAGGTGCTTCTTCAGTCGACCTCACGGACTTTCTTACTCTTAACAAGGAGATGAATAACTTCATACTTATCTTACCTACTTTGCTTTTTCTATTTGGTGAGTAACCACTTTGTTTTATATTAGACATTTTACAAGGGAACATTGCCCTATAGAAATCAAACGATTTAAGTTTACCGTGAGTTTAGACACACTGATAAAGGCTTCAGTTGAACAGATATTTTAAATCTAAGCCATTATGGATAAAAACAGTTTACTACGTAGAAATAACCTCCCTGACAAGTAACCGTTACAGAAAACAAATAATCGTACTTCTGATGGAAACTGACAAATATATTTGTTTGAACATTTTAGTTTTTAACCCCTTTTGTATGCTACGTGTATAGTAAGCATACTTTGAGTCCTGTTTGATTGACAGGTGCAAGTGCGCGGCCTGTCGGCCTCATTCAAGTGTGTTGTGGCTGATATGAGATCTGTGTGTCAGCGGTCAGTTTTGTGCTGTCTGCTTACTAATATTCAAGTCTCGTCTCTCTCTTTATATTTTCTGTTTGTTTTTGCACTGCCTGTTGGATGAGGCTAAAATCAAGGTTTTATTCAGCAGGGAGAAGTGATACTGTGAAATACAAATTCGATACCGGTTGTGGCCTAAACTTAAACCGGAAATAGCTCTCTCTCTCTCTCTCTCTCTCTCTCTCTCTCTCTCTCTCTCTCTCTCTCTCTCTCTCTCTCTCTCTCTCTCTCTCTCTCTGTTAATCTAAAGTACTGTAAATGTGTCACTGTGTGACACTCAACAGACTAGCACTCAAACCAACTTTACAATGAAATGGTATTTACATTTTGTCGTGAAGATATAGAAATATGAATCCCGTTTACTTTATTATTCTAGAAAAAGTTCATAAATGTAAAGAAACGACATATTAATTTAGTCCTGTCAGTGAAACCTTCTTGGTTAATTGTTTACATACAGAATGTTAGCATTACTTCTGTTGTTAGTTTTGGTTCCAAAAGAATAGTGACATTGTTCAAGGCATTGATTGCATGTTTTAGTGTCTTATCTGTGTGTGTGTGTGTGTGTGTGTGTGTGTGTGCGCACGCTTAATGCAGTTGTTTGACTCAATCAATGTTAATCCTCTGTGCCATTTAGGATGTGTGTGTGTGTTTGTGTGTGAGTAAGGACTGGTGCAATATTTTTTTTCCTCACAGGGCAACTTAATAGTGTGTGTGTGTGTGTGTGTGTGTGTGTGTGTGTGTGTGTGTGTGTGTTACAGGACCAGCACTGTGCTCAGAAGATGAGACCAGATTAGTAAAGTCTCTGTTTACCGGATATAACAAGGTTGTTCGTCCTGTTAGCCATTTTAAGGATCCAGTAGTGGTTACCGTGGGACTCCAACTCATTCAGCTGATCAGCGTGGTAAATTTATATCTTTTAAATTAGAAAATAATAATTTTAGTTTTCTCTTGCCGTCCATTATCTTTTCTTTCTTTCTTATTTACAGGATGAAGTTAATCAGATTGTCACCAGTAATGTGCGGCTAAAGCAGGTGTGGTATCTAAGCAGACAGCAAAGTGTTTACCTGTATGAAGAAAAACTTTTAGGCTATGCTTACAACACATGAATTTGGTACTTTAAGGTATTTTAATGTCCCACATAAAACCTATCAAGACATGCTGATTTCAACTTTAACTACTAAAGTTAACTACTAAAGTGCTTTAGCATATCTGCCGGATTCTAATTGCGCTTTGCAGTGATTTTGTTTATTAGGATGAATGAATTAAAGGCAGTTCAAGAAATGCTTCCATAATCATTCGAAGTGCATATTCTGCTTAACAAGTATGTGCTTAGAGACAGGAGTGATTAATACACCTGTCCCTTTCTCCTTCTCTGATGTTCAGCAATGGAAGGATGTGAATCTGCAGTGGAATCCTGATGACTATGGTGGCATCAGAAAAATCAGAATTCCGTCCACTGACATCTGGAAACCAGATTTGGTGCTTTATAACAAGTATGAGTCACTTAGTCCTAAACGTAGCACTTAGTCCTAACAATAGCGTTAACCATCACGTAATATACAGATACCTGTTCTGAAATCTTAATTTGTTTTTTTGTGTACGTGCAGTGCTGATGGAGACTTTGCCATCGTCCATGAGACAAAGGTCTTGTTGGAGCACACGGGTATGATAACATGGACTCCTCCGGCGATCTTTAAGAGCTACTGTGAGATCGTGGTCCTTCACTTTCCCTTCGATCTGCAAAACTGCAGCATGAAACTTGGAACGTGGACCTACGATGGCAACCTTGTCATTATCAACCCAGTAACTATAACACCACACACGATGATCAGGATGAGTGAATATATGCGCGTTGCTTATTGTGTGGATTTGTGTACACTTTTCTTGTGCTTGTGTAGGACAACGACAGACCGGATCTCAGTAATTTCATGGAGAGCGGAGAGTGGGTGATGAAGGATTACAGGAGTTGGAAACACTGGGTGTACTACGCTTGCTGTCCAGATACGCCCTACCTTGATATCACTTATCACTTCCTCCTGCTCCGCCTCCCACTTTATTTCATCGTTAACGTCATCATCCCCTGCATGCTGTTCTCCTTTCTCACTGGGCTTGTGTTCTACCTGCCCACAGACTCTGGTAACCCTGTGTTTCATTGTATATAGGCATGTGCGGTATGAACCAAATCTTATATCGTAGTGTAAGTTTGGTTTTTTAAATCATGATAAATAATTATTGGCAGCGGCTATTTGTAAATCACAATTAGATGCTATTTACACTAAGTGAAAATAGTATATTTTCTTAGCATAGATGCTATTTACACTGAGTGCAAATAACAATGTATTCTATTTACACTAATTGAAAATAGCATAATGACAGCAATATATAATATATATAAGCAAGGGTAATATATTTAAATATACTAAAAATCATGGGGTAATGCCTTTTTTGTATTATATGTTACGGATGGAAAGTACTTCATCACATCTGATTATTTATTTATTTATTGAATTTTTTTTAAAACTTGGGGCTTCATGGACTTGTAAACATGATTTTGTCTAGGTGAGAAGATGACCCTCAGCATCTCTGTCCTGCTATCCCTGACTGTGTTCCTGCTGGTGATTGTTGAGTTGATCCCCTCCACCTCCAGTGCCGTTCCACTCATCGGCAAATACATGCTCTTCACTATGATCTTCGTCATCGCTTCCATCATCATCACCGTGATTGTCATCAACACACACCACCGCTCGCCCAGCACACACACCATGCCTGCTTGGGTCCGCAAGGTACATACTGTATGGAAAAGAGCAGCTTGCCCTTTTGTGTTCTGTATTCAAGCATGTTTGTGCTAGCATTCTTCTTTTAATTTATAAAAAGAGTATAACTTGAGTTTACTTTTTATGTACTTATCAAAGATATGCGTAACAAAATTGTTTAAGATAAGAATATAATTAGACATAGGTGTAACTAACTATAATACGGGTTTCCAGAATATGTTCTTTTTAGTATAAATACTATTACATTAGTAGTTTACTAAAAATGAGAATGGAAGCATTTACCTCATAAACTGTTCTTTCACTTATAGTGTATAGTTTGCAGTGTTTATGGAATACAAAAGAAACCTCGAGTATACTCAAAATGTAACTTTATAAACTAAAACAGGCCAGTTTTTTGTAAGGTTGGAAGATTTTTTTTCCACAGCCCGTTTTTTTTTAACTTAAAAAATGTCTAACATTTAACAAAGGTACTTTTTTTGGAAGTGACGTAGTTACATTCAAAATCCAGATTTTCCAGTCATGGGAATAACTATTTTTGCAGCCCTGTTTGGAAACATACTGAAACGCATACTTTATTATTATTTTTTATTTAGCAGTTTACTTGTTTCTAACCTTTGCGTATATTTGGGGATCTTTTTTGTTTACTTTGAGCTGTTGATAAACCTGTCGAGAGTCTGATCCGAGATGAATGTTGACTTTCTCCTCTGCCCCACAGATCTTCATAGACACCATTCCAAACCTGATGTTTTTCTCCACTATGAAGCGGCCATCCCAGGAACGACAAGAAAAGCGTCTCTTTCCTGCAGATTTTGACATCTCTGACATTTCAGGGAAACCCATGCCCGCCTCTGTCACTTACAACTCTCCCATAACCAAAAATCCTGATGTACGTAGTGCCATAGAGGGTGTTAAATACATTGCGGACACCATGAAAAGCGACGAGGAGTCCAACAATGTGAGAACGTTCACCTGCATCATTTTTGGTTGTTTCTGAAACTTTTGCCTCCATCTGAAAATAAGTTTAGGTTTGTTTTGCTCTACATTCCTTTTCTACCTTTATCTGACTGCTTGAATCTTTCCTTCTGTCTGTTCATCTAGGCTGCAGAGGAATGGAAATTTGTCGCGATGGTCCTCGATCACATTCTTCTATGTGTATTTATGGCGGTGTGTATTATTGGCACATTAGGGGTGTTTGCCGGACGTCTGATTGAGCTCAGCATGCTGTGAGAGCCCAAAGGCCCAACTGAAGCCTGGGACTGGAGTGCCTTGACTCTGCTGAGCTGTAGCAAAGAGGCAAAGATGCCTGATCAGACCAGATGTTATTGGAACAGTGAGCTTATTCAACAGCTGGAAAATAAACCACGCACACTGTTTGATTCTCTTTGTTTAAAGTATTTCTTTTAATACAGTTGCTCGCTCCTAACCTCAGAATGTATGTATATGAAGAACAGAACTAAGCACACAAGCAGAAAAATGACAATAGCATTTATGGTGGCATTTATTTAACATAGGAGTATATTATATTTTATTCAGTTAGTTTGATTTGTTTTCATTTTTCTTAGCCGGTGTTTTCCATGGTAACCAATGTACTTTATTTGTGAAATTAATGAATAAACTGTATTGGATTAACTGCACATTAACTAAACCTAAGTAGCAGACAAATGGTTAAAGTTGATGATGTTGCTGTTGTTACATTTCTTTGACACAGTGTATTTGTTCAAATATATTATACATATTTATAGTTTGAACTTGATTTTTGATGACGCCTATATGCCTGAATGAAACATTTAACATTTGTCTTGTTAATGCATATTAAACTACTAGTAATATCACAGTGTTTAGGCTCCGTCTTTCATAATTGTTTTTATACCTAAAACAAGTTTGGATTTTAGCAAATGTTTTATGCTCCAACCATATTTTTTTTTCTTTTTTATTACTATGACCAGAAATTTGTCTTTGAATGTGCGTTACATTTTCAATACATTCCCACGGCGGTCGGCTTTTCTGTCACACATTGTTTACAAGAGTTTGACAGATGTTCGAGCTCGAGGCAGTCGCACACATCTGGAAACGTTGCATCACAGACCAATGTCCCGGATAAAGGGAACGAAGTCTCTGTTGTGTTGGTGGAGGAAGAAAAACTAGGTAAAGAAACGCATTAAGAGATATCACGTCTTATTCAGAGCATTGAGCTCTACTTCCCTCATTTAAAGAGATGTGATACTGCTGACACGTACTTAATTCTTGCATGCGCTGTTAAAGCGATACGATTTGAATGTTATTCCTGTGAATGTGATGGGTTTGTAGACAGCACGCGCTGGGCGGAAACAGTGGGGAGAAGTTATGAGTGTGTGTGTGTGTGTGTGTTTTCTGCCATGAAGGAGTGGCTCAGAACTTGTGTTCCTCTGTGTTTGTGTAGATGCTTCATGATGATGGTCGTTGCTGCATTTGGTTCGTAAGCGCAGGACGCAGAGAAAAAGACGCAAACCGCCGGTAAGTGTTTACGCAGACCGTTGCTTTCTAAAATGCCCGACCCAAAGATCTAACTTATGCCTTTACTTCCCGTGATTTATTTATTGCCGCAAACTTTGTGAGCATCGTGCGAGTTAATTGTTGTTCGGATAAAGTTTCATGCTTAAAGCTACTTTTTTTCACCCACAAAAGCTCAAACGGTGCCAACATTCAGGGGAAGCAGAGGCTCGTCCACTTCCTGGGTTGCCAGTTTGAGCGTGAATATGTGGCAGGGTTAATAAGTTAAAGTGTTTTTCTGTAGTTCGGAAACGCAAAACGTACGTGTTTTTTTTTTCATGGCAACTACAACAAACTAAATATTACCGTTGTCATGTCACGCTCATTTAAATCAGCTGTAGTATCAAATGGTTTCTGATAAATGAGTGAATCTTTCTTTGAGTCGGATCTTTTTTATTGAATCGATTAGAATTGTTCACGAATAGAACTGAATCGGCTTTAGCGTTTGTTGAGTCGCATACAATTTCTCATTTAACAATTTATTATATAAAAAAGCGGACTGTAGCATTATTTGGAATGAACCGAGTATATGTAAATTAATTATTTAGGATTGTGTAACGTCAATGCAAATTGTATTTAGGTGAGCTTAATTATGAATGGCATTCGTAAACATAATTTTAATTAGCTATAAAACTTATGAATAAAGTTCAATAAATGTGGCTTTGTAGAGACCACCAGATGGTGCATTACATAAATAGAATCGACGAGTCTGTTTTTAACAGCTTTTTTTAATGAACCGTTCAAAAGAACCGATTCGTGGAAATGATTCGGACTAGTAGAGCATGTGGTTCTAATTGACAGGTCATGGGGTCTTCACAGTGATATACAATGCAAGTCATATGCTTTTCACTTCCCTTTTTCCTTTTAAATGTTATTATTTTTTTTCTCTTGTGAATTGAGGACCGCATTATTTTGAGTTGTCAGTGTCACAAGTTATTTCAAACACAGTATCATTGTTTTGCTCTGTCCATTTCTCTTAACCGGGTTACCTTAAAGCACATTGTTTGTGTGTTAGTCGGCAGATGATTTTTTTACCTTAAAGTATTTTGATGATTGATGGAAAATGCAAATCTATTTTCTTGCATTAAAGACTTTTATGAGATTAATTATATCATCGCCAAGTCCTATTGTGTTTTCATGCGGTTTTTACCAAGTGTGAAATGTAACACTATTAAGCAACTGTTTTTTTTTTTTTTTTTTTTTTTAAATCACAGTGAGCTGTGAGTATAGACGCGCAGTTTTAGTGAGAACTTTAGAAGGAACAAGTAATTTTAGGCTGCACAAGTCATACAAATAGAGTTCTCTCTCTCTGCATTAACTTCCTCTCGGTGACAGAAGTACTGTCATAACTTCTACTTCTCTCTTGTCTGGTGTAGTGTTCTGTTTGACCAGAGATTCGAAGAGTCAGAAATCATGTGACGGGATCTGAGATCATCCACTAGATAGCTACAAGCTTGCATGTAGCCAGAGGTGTCAATGTTATGCTGAGTTTCAGAAAGGAAGTGGACAATAAATACTGCCTACAAAGTGATGGAAAGACAGAGTAAGAGACAGTGGGCACATTATTTGCTCAAGCATGCTCACATTATGCAAGCCGAGCACTTGTAAGCCACTTTTTTTTTTGCTTGTGATGTGGTATTATAAGCAAGCATTGCAAAGCGCAATCGACAGAAATCCTGCTTTACAACTTGACACGACACTTTCAAACAAACAAACGTATGTTTCTTTGTGGGTGGCCCCTTCCTGCCTGATTTTGCATGTATAATGTAGCAAGTTGCGGCTAAAGGATTGTACCAATTTTAAGATTATTTAGTGAGAGCTGAATATATTTAACTCTTCATTGTTGACATTGGCCTTACATTTGGATTCCATGAATTCTAGGTTTTTGGCTGCAGTCGTGTATTTTTTCCCCTGTTAATTTCTCCCATAGATATTTTTTGAAAAGTCTGTATTAAAATGCTATAAGTCGTGACTCGAACCAAGCAGCTATGAGGTGAATCACAGCATTACAAACTTTAATTTGAAGCAAAAGCTGTACTTGAAATATGACTAAAGGTCAAAGGAAGTAATTGCTTTAAATGTAACAAATTACATAATCTAATTACAAATTGCACAAAAATAAAACTGTTAATTGAAAGATGTTGACAGCGTGTGTATATAAATCCAAAACATTTTTAATTTATTGCAAAATATGCTTATGTACAAATATTTAAGTGTAGTTATACTAGTAGTATAATTGTTTTGGCTTGTTTTGATTCTTTGGCTGGTGGAATGTGGAGATGTCAAAATGATTGATAGTGTAGTTTTTCACCAGGATTTCCT
This sequence comes from Puntigrus tetrazona, assembly GCF_018831695.1. NCBI lineage: Eukaryota > Metazoa > Chordata > Actinopteri > Cypriniformes > Cyprinidae > Puntigrus > Puntigrus tetrazona. Next base: position 4,785,043 of record NC_056704.1, on the reverse strand, counting down.
CTAATAGCACAAATATTTTAATATAGGTTAAATAAAGAAGTGCTGACAGCTTCAAGAAAACCATATACCTTTGATTATGAGCCATATAGCTCACAGTAGTTCTGTCTTTTTTTTTTTTTTTTTTTACAAGGTTTACATTTTTATTGTTTAACCGTGAGGAAAAAAAAGAATGTCATTTTTACTTCTGGAACTTCTGATTGTTCAGTCATGATGTAAATAATTGGAACTACCCGGAAGGCTAATTTAGCGCACACACACACACACACACACACACACACACACACACACACACACACACACACACACACACACACACACACAACAAGTCCTTTACACATTCTGACATAGCTGCATTTAAAACTGAACTGGAAAATTTCTCCCAAGGTTTTTTTTTCCAATCTTTCACGGATGGTTCCTTGCCGCTGTCACACTTACTTTTAAGCAATTCAAGCAATTCTCGTCAATTTGATTACACAGATTGCCTCTGCATTTAATAAAAAATAAAGTGTTTAATCTTGTCATTATATATTACTATCATTATTTTCTTCACTATTTTATCACTATTTAGTGCTTTGGTATCTGTATTGTTAAAAGCACTATATAAATAAAAAGCGATGGGATGTCTCGATGGGGATTTGTTTTACATTAGACATGTGTCAAATGTGAAAGTTGCAAGTTTCACTTACTATTTAGGATATACAAATCGTGATGATTACTATGTCTTGACTACTACAGAGATTCAATTAATTATGTGCTTGTATAAGACGCTGGCACGCTTGGCATGGACTAATTCCAAAAAGAACACAAAGTCCAGCCAAAGTCCCTGTTTTAGACACAATGACATTTCAGACTGCTGGATGTAAAGGACCGTTCGGACAGGGCAGCCGTAGACTGTATATACAGCATCACGTTCTCCATAGTCTCTCTCAAGACACTGGAATGTAAATATAGTCCAGGTCCAGGAACTTTTACTGTGCACCTCTTCTCTCATGCCTTCTTTACTTTATGCTCATTTCTTCTTCTTTCACACCGCCTCGTTTCTTCTCCACTTCTCTATCATGTCCACGTTTACGCGCTCTTGGAAATCATTACAAAATTTGACTACTAGCAACTCCGAACAGAATCGCAAAATAGTTGTGTAGCACAGACGGGTCGGTATCTGATTTGAAGCAGTGCATTTTTGGTTTGAACACCTCTGTCGTTGGATCAGCGTTTGTTTGACAAAATAAGACTGGTCGTTCGTAACATAACCCACAGCTGTTGAAGTAATAGTTTATGCTAACTAATAATGATCTGAAATTGCAATGCCTGTCAGAACGTTAAAGATCATTTAAATATACAACAAGAAGCCAATCGTTATCGCATTTACATTGAATAATTTATGGAATTGGTGTACACTCTTAGAAGAGGTTTATTGAGTCAGCAAACTTCTCTGCAACGTAATTTCTCTGAGATGTAACGTTACAGCATTGAACAAGTTGACAGAACTTAATGACAGAACTCGTCGTTGGCTAACAATGCTTTTAAGTCCCACAAATACTTAATCAGCAGGTTATATTGTAACACACTTACCGATTTCCTTAATGATAGTTTAATAAAACTTTGCTGCCAATGGAACCAATGGGCGAAGGCTACAGTCTGGTTGTTTTCTCTTCACACCATTGCTAAATTAAGCTTTTATAATGCAGCGAAGTTGTGATTTATGATTTTTATTTATTTTTGCTCAGCATCAGGAAGTTTGCTCACTCCACAGAGAACAGAACGTTTGCCAAAATGACCGGATGTCCGTTTACCTCTGAATAAAAATACCTGAAAGAAAGAGAGAGAGAAGGAGAGAGAGAGGAAGTGAAAGAAAGAGCGAGAAATGAAGTAGTGTGATGTGGCTGTCTGAAAGACGCCCTTGAGAGATCTTGATGATGAGAGAGCAGACTTTTTAAAGAGCTTGTAAAACTGTTCGGTTCTGCGTATTTGTGTTGACTTGTTGTCTTTGGTTCTCCTCTGCATTCCCACTTCTGGTTCTGAACCTTTAGTTGTTTCTTTGTCACCTTTGTCTGAATGATATTAGCTCATGTGGATGTGTGCTTATAAAAGAAAGAATGAGAAGTGAGAGGTATATTGCTGTAGCTCTTCCTGTTTATGAACTCTTCCGGATGTCAGCAGTGAGAGGCCTTTCTAAAAGCTGAACTCTAAAATAAAGCTTGTAGTTGTTGGCATTATTGCATTATGAGTTTGTTATTATAAAAATAGCCTATTACAGTAAGCTTTCTGTATGTCAGAGGTAACCTTTTTTTGTTAGGCCTTTCCCACATGACATTGCATGCACAATAAGAAATCTTGAAAGGTGTGAAGCACAGAAGAATATTTTAAGACTCGCCGCTTGCTGTCAGACTGAAAACTTTGCGGCTGTGCAAGACCACTTTAGTAGGGTCATGTGGTGTGGTTAGGTCAGTACCAGTGATTTAGTTTTTTTTTTTTTACTTGTGATGTTTCAGATTGTGCTATTCATGCTACAGTTGGGTTTCCTGTTAGTGGTGTTAAAGCACCACTACTTTTATAACAAGGTCTATGAAACAAATGATGAAACAAAACCAAAAAAAACACTGCCAAATGTCTTAGAAATGGAAATTGGTACTTTGCATTCATACTGATTTCGTATGGTTTTAAAAAACTGTATAATGTTTAAAAATATACATTTTAAGGTGCAAGGTGAATTGCTGTGCAAGTTGAATTAATTAACATTTTCTTACAATACATACGATGTATGTGTATGATTCTTAATAACACATTAATGGATATGAGCAGAAGTGTAACGAAACTACTGTCATGTAGTCAGATGCTCATGTGACACAATGTCACATTTCTTTATTCACACTACATGTGTGGCGCGCTTGAGCAATGACCTCTAAGGCTGTTTCAAGGTGTAACCTTAATATAGTTAATTATCCGTAAAAATAATAATATATTTAGAAAGTATTTTTTTTAACCATCCAGACACAGGTGCTTGAAATCCTTCAAAGTTTGTGAATCTGAATTATTTTTCAAGGCCCTGCAAAGTTTTTGAAAATAAGCGTATGCAGATACAGGTCCTGAAAGTCCTTGAATTAATTTTGTGCAAAAAAATCCACGTTTTTCCCCTAATGTGTTGTTTCGCCAACAATTCGTGCCCCACGCATTTTAGTTTGCTCGATTTACTTTAGTTATGCACATTTATGCCTTTTACATAAAAATTGTCCACCGTGAGGTACCTAGTGTTGTATTTTACCATGATGTTCATGTGTGCACGAAACTACTAGCCTACGATAGTAGTAGTTGTACCTCATCATTTCTCACATACAAACACACCATTAAATACCGTAAAAATAGGCTGAAACATGATGCCTGAAAAATAGAAGTGTCAAGATATTTGGCTCACCAAATAAGATTACATAGAATGGCTTGCCAGAGAAACACAGTTGCAACTTTGCTCTCAATCAAAAACTGTACCCACATTAACAGGCCTTAAAAGGTCTTTGATTGGTCTTAAATATTTTCAAATACAGATCGCCCAACCTAGAAAAGAAAAAAACAACAAAAACACTAGTGACGCATCGAAACGCAAGTATGATACTTCTGATTTTATTACATTCAACATAAACAGCGATTGAAAGGTCCTTGAATTTGAAGTTATCCACAGTTTGAGAACCCTGATAATTGGTAGATAAATGTTTAGAAATATTAATAAGTAGTCAATGTGTTTTGTAATTTGTAAAAAAATATGCCAAATGTTTTCTAGAATAATATTTGATTTAATAATTTTTTTTTTTTTTTTTTTTTTTTTTTGCAAGTAACCACCCAGAACATAACAGCATTCTGGAAACCACTCAATGTTGTAAATATGAAAAGTTTTGAAAATATGAAATATATAAATGTATCTTTCTGTTTGTCAGGTCTCACTGAGAGGAGGTGATAAGAAGTAATAAAAATGCCGGTACCTCCTCCGCCTCCTCCTCCCCAACCCCCCACCTTCTCTCAGGTAGATACACACACACACACTAATACTCTACACAACTTTAGAGAAGAAAAAAAAGGACATTGTATACTACTGTTTTTGCACACAGTAACCTCACACAGAAACATGCACCTTGTTGCTATGTGACAAATGTGAACAATATGTTCTAAAATCAGCTCAAAATAGCAAGCATATTATATATGGATGGACTGGATGAAATAATCACCTCATTCTAAAAAATAATGGAGTCTGGGCCCATCATACACTGTGGTATTCTGTTAAATGTGTTTTAAAAAAAAGTTGACTGCCCAAAATCTGCAGACTGGCTTTGACTTTTGCCAATGTTGTCGATTCTTTTAGACTGCAAATTAGGGCACCAGTGCTTTAATGACTTCTACAGAAAATATCTGTTCTTCTAATTCTTACAGGCAAACACTGACAAGCCTGTCTTGAATAAATCGGAGCAGCAGGGCAGGAATGCTCTGCTGTCAGACATCTCTAAAGGAGCAAGGCTAAAGAAGGCGGTTACTAATGATCGTAGTGCCCCCGTACTTGACAGTAAGAACCAGCATTTATACTGGCTATGTGTCTCTACACAAAAACAGTCAAAATGTAATTATATAAGGCATATATTTTTAAATGGGTTTTCCTTCATGGTGCTATACTTTTGAAACTCCTCTGTGTGTTCGTGATTTTTGCATGTTTATTGAGTAACAACATTTATTGGTTGCGGGTTTGCTCTCTAGTCCAAAATATTAAATGCATGTTTTGACAGAACCCAAAGGTGGTGGTGGTGGTGGAGGCGGAGGAGGAGGCGGGCCTGGAGGTGGTGGAGGAGGGGGAGGTTTTGGAGGTGGAGGTGGAACTCCAGCTGGTCTGGGTGGGCTCTTTCAGGGCGGCATGCCAAAGCTGCGCTCCACTCGAGATGGTAAGAATGCACAGATGTATGCCAAACACACAAATAAAATTTGCTACTTAAAACTGCCATTGCCTGACACATTCCAACTCATTCATTCAACAGGAATTTATGCGTATAGAAATTTTGGCCAATCCCAATGATGGACCTTTTAAACTCTTTAAAACTAAACTAAACTAAATATTGTGTTTTTTCTTTAGGACTGAATGATATATTGCATGATATAGTCATGCTCATCTAGTCAGTAAAGCCGGTTCCTTGATTAGCGGTAAATCTCCATCACCTGTTTTCAAAAAGATTTCACACATAGTATGCAAGGACCTTTATTCTGTTTATCCTAGCCTAGCTGCAGCATTTTGAGCAAGCTGTAGATGTATTTACTTTAGAAAATAACATTGCAGTTGTTGGATTATCTCTTTATATTAGATTATCTGCTCTCTTTCAGACTCTAGTAGTGTCAGACCTCCAATTTTGCCACCTGGTGCTCGTAGTTCTGGTCCACGTCCCTTTGGAGGAGGGTCTGGCTCTACCCCTCGTCTACCTTTGCAACGCAGTGAATCCGCTGAACCCCCTCGCCCCCGAATGACCCCACCACGTCCTGATACACCTGGGGGGCCTCCTCCGCCACTTCCAAGTGCCCCACGGCCTTTTCAGATTGGGGTTCAGAGCAGGGGACCACCCTCACTTCCAGGGACTCCTCGTTTTGGTTCTGCCCTAACCCCTCCACCTCCAAACCCTCCAGGACGACAGCCTGCACCTCCACCGGTGCCAGCTGCATTTGGTCGTCCTCCGTCCATTCCTTCGCCCTCAGCTGGTCATGCGGGACGGCCACCTCCTCCCCCTGCTCCTGGTCGAGGCGATGACCGTCCTCCACCTATTCCCCCTGCAAATCGCTCTTTGCCACTCACTCGGGACAGCCCGCCCCCTCCACCTCCCCCATCGGCGAGCTGTAAACCAACTCCTCCTCCAGCTCCTTCTCCTGCTTCTCTGCGGCCACCTGTTAGTGCAGCACCTCCTCTGCCGCCGGGACGCCCAAGCCCATCTACTCCCGAGGAGCATACGCCACGCCTTCCTGAACGGAACCTGTCACTTGGCACGCATCCACCCGCCCCTCCACCTGGGAGATCCGGACCCCTTCCTCCGCCTCCCTCTGAGAGACCGCCCGCGTTGGGCCGGAATGCAAGTGGACGAACAGGTAGGAGGAGCGGCAGGTTCTTGGGGGGATAATCTGAAATTGAGCACCTGTTTGAGCATTTATATTGTTTTTGTCTTTTTGTCCATAGGTCCTCTTCCACCTCCACCTCCTTCTGGCCGCCCTGGAGGAGGAAGTGTAAGGTCATCACCAGCCCCTCCTCCACCGAACAGGCCTGGTGTGGAGCCTCACCGTGGTGGAAGTAGACCACCGCTCCCCCCAGACAGACCCTCCTCTGGACCTCTGCCCCCTCCTCTTCCACCTATGGGCAATGGATACCACAATCAGGGACATCATATAGGTATTGTGCTTTCATATAAGCTTGGTTAAGACTGTTGTAGAGTTTATGAAGAGTAAGGCCTTGTCTGCACGGAGACTCTTTAGCAGTAAATGCATAAACACAGATTAATAAATGTAGTGTTTAATTTTGGTTGCACAAGGTTTATCTGCATTGTTCAAGTTACAGCGCCACATACTGGTCTGGCATGTATACTACATAGTTTTGGATTGGTTTTGTGGATTCGTGTGGACGCAGTTATTTCTTGAGAGAGGGGGAAAAAAGATTTGATAGGGAAAGCTCTGGCTTCGTGTGGACTAATTTCTTGTTGTTTTGCATTGGTTCACATTACCAGAAGGTAAAGGTACACTATACCCATGACACAACATAATGCTCATTCTCCAACTCCCCCAGATTAAAAAATTGAGTTTTACTGTTTTTGAATCCATTCAGGACTTTTCATTGAATCCAATTAGACCAGTAGAATTGCGTAAAAAATTAAAGTTTAGTTTTTTTTTCCTATTTAAAACTTGACTCTTCTGTAGTCCTGTAGTATATAATTAGTATATTGTGTAGTAAGACCATCCCAAAATGAAAGGTTGTGGTACGGCAGCAAACTTCCTTGATTTAAAAACAGTAAAACTCAATTTATTGGAGAATGAGCCTATTTTCAAAAAAAGTGGAGTGTTCCTTTAATGCACTTCATGTTGTTAATTACAACAAATGTTTTCTTGCTTGGTTTTGTGTTTTTGTATCTATATAATACGAGATTGTCCTATAAAAATCAATGTCGTAAGTGAGTTATGTCAAAAATAAACTAAAAAAAGTCTGATTACGTTCCCTAAAACGTGTAATGGATTACGTTATTAACTACAGTTTTTGTTGTTTAATTTGGATTCAGTAATGGTCTACAATTTCAAATGTGGTGATTTACCCAGCTCTGCCCAGTTGATTGATGACCATTTCATCTGAAAACTATTAGCATTAATAAGGAATTGGTTGTTACTTTGTTACTATAGAAACTTCTACTCTTCAGGGATGAATGCCCTATACATTTTAAAACGTGGTTTTAAGGATTTGCTCCTATTCAGACGTTACAGCATCAGGGATAGTGTTGGGCTTTGGAGTCTGGTTTGCAGTCCATGTTCCATTCCATCCCAGTGCTGTTGAGATCTGGCCTTGTCTATGTGATTCTTCCACATCAGACTCAGCAGACCATTTCACTTGTGTCATACTGTATGATTGAGTCTGTATGATTGAATTTTTACATACTTTTTTAGCAGTGTAGCAGCAGGTTTGGCTGAAATAACTAAATTATTTCAGTATAAGGGGGCACATACTTTTGGCCATGTAACATCACAGGCAAGTATTGCTACCTTTTGCATAAACTAATTGAGTAATACAGAGTTAGAGTTAGTAAATCTGGCTGTGCTGATGATGAAATTTATGTCACAAGACAACAGAATTGCTGATATCTAATAAGCTCCTCCCTGGACATGCGCAGTATGCATGTATGATGATGAAATTAAAGTCATGTGCACTGTACACATACTCTATAGTATGCGTGAAAGTATTTTTTAGGGCTGAACTGACAAATAACTTCATCTGCTTAGAACAGTAGTCTCACTATTAAACAATTTTAAATACAGAGCAAAACAATACTCGAATGGAACAATAAATGAAAGGTATCCCCTGTATACTTCTAGTGTATTGCTGTAAACATATTTTTGGTTTGTTTTTACAAACTGAGGCACCAGTCAAATTGTTTGGGGGGTAATTGATGGCATAATCTAGCTGTAATTAACATGTGTCTTAGATCTGCGAGTGGATTGTGCTAGAGATTAATTGTGTGTGTTTGATTTGCTTCTCCAAGATGAATGGGAATCGCGCTTCACGTTCCGACCTGTATCGGATCTTCCACCCCCAGATCCCTACATTCCCTCTCAAAAGACCTATCCCAGCAGAATGGCCAGGAACGAAAGCCGAGGTAACCAATCACAGCTGTTTCCTCTCATCTTATCTGTTTTTGTTGCTGTGCACATAGACGAAACTGACCCGCAGCTGTTGCTTCCACGTGCCAATGAATACCTCGAATAACATTCAGTGCTTTCTGCACACTCGTGGACTTACCCATTCGTTTATGTGTTTCTGTTTGTATGCTTCTGTCTGTTTCAGGTTCGGGAAAGAAAGAGCGAGGTGCACCTCCCCTGCCCCCCATACCTCGGTGAAAGAAACTGTCGTCTCAGGGCCTGACAATCCTTCCCTTACCCATTTATCTTATTTTCTCTGGTACTGTCTGTTTTTGATATTTTCTACCAGAGTCTTTCATTAAAAGAACTATAAAGATAACAACATATTACAGACAACATATCTTGTGTAATGTTTAGTTTTTGTCAGCTTTAGAGAGTAATACATGAGGCTGTTATGACTATGTCAAGTGATGAGCTCTACAGTAATACTACAGCTAAGTCTGACTTTATTTTTGAGTGTTTTTGTTGAGAATGATGCCCTGTTGCAGCGGTTCATTGGCCTTCAAGAGCGTGTGAATGTTTTGGCTTTTTGGCGCTCCTTGACACATACAGACAAATGTCTTTGTCTTATACAGAATATATCGTTGCTTAATCAGGGCAGACATTTCCTTAGATAATGGATTTATAGAGCCACATAGGGCATCGGTGTTTGTTAGACAGTTCTTGATGTAATTATTGTTTGAGAAGGAGTGCAACATTTTCTTTAAAGCATTTTGGTGCGTTTTGGCGCCCCCTACCATAGTTATATAGCATATAAGTCACTTAAAATATTAAAGGAGTATGTGTTTGCTTTAGTACCTGGATGTGTGCATGTGTATGTGGTGATAAGGGCCAAAATTATATATAGGACCGAGTTTATGGGAAAAAGTACATGTGATTTATAAAACACTCTTTAGATCATCCCCCATTTAAACAAGCCTGAGAGAAGACATTGTATGAGACTGATCTTTAAATGAAAGATGATGACTTGCCATAAAATCCTAAGCAGGTGGGTTTCTGTGTATTATGACATTGTGTCTGTGTTGATGTACGCCAAAAAGACAAAAATGTGTTTAAGAAGTGTTATATTTTATGATGTATGTATGCCCTTGCTTGTTTTGTTGATGTTCGCTCAGTATTATGTTGCCTTACGGATATTTCTCAGATGTGTGCTGTTATATTTCCCTAAAGCACTTGACTATATTCTATAAGTGTATCATACCTTGAATTTCATTTCATTTCTTTTTTTTTCCATTTATATACTTGGAAAAAATCAAGAAGCCAAGCAATGACTTGGTTTATGCTGCCTTATGTTTGTTTACATAAAGAGGTGAATTACAGAGGACTTTTAATGACACATAAAAAAAAGAAAAATTTGCAATGATATATGCAATGTAGCATAACATCTGAAGCATACTGAATTTATTAGAGAGGAGAGAGATGATTGCACAGCCAGAAAGAAACAACATTTGCCACCAACTTTATTAGTAATACTAAAGGCCTCTTAATTGTTTTGTTTGCACACGTCACAGTGTTGTGTGGCGAGGTGCTTAATGCGGTACTTTAGATGTTTTCTTTGTGCATGCAAATGCACATTTCAGTTTCATGCAGCATGTTATGTTGTTTCTTTTGTGTATTATTTACATTTTTTGCAAACAGTCTTTTGCTACTCTGATGTGCCAAATATGTTGTTTTCTAAATAAATATGCAAGTGAAGCTGGATTTTGCCTATCATTAAAAAAACTAAAAAACACTCTTATACTTTTAGTGGACAATTGTGTTTTTGTAAGCATATTCTTTGCAGTTTCAGTGCACTTTTATTTTTCAATAAATGAAAAGAAACCTGCCTTTATACTTCAAAAAAAAAAAAAAAAAAAAATTAAACGTATGTGGTCAACAAATACTTGTGGAAGTCTTCCAACAGATTCCTTTATTGCTAATATTAGAGGCAAGATGACGCCCATCCACTGGCGCCCGTGACTCTGTCCAATCACATGAGAATGTTCCATTAATATCGGCATATAGTCTACATTTCCACCAATCAGCGACATCGCCAGACGAAATAAGGCGGGGTTTTCCACGGCACAGGCGGGTTCACGCGTCAGTCATTCAGTGATATGACATTGAAGGTAACGGAGTGCCGAAGCTTGGAGATGCTGCTGTGAGCAGAGTGAAAGCATGGATGTCTCGGGTGTGTTTTTCTTTTACAGCGCGATGTTCAATCCATGCGTCGATCATTTCGACACTTGAACACATGGTACGTCATCGACAACAGTCATTTTCGCGAGGTAAGACTGAAACGTTTAGTACAGATGACAAATGTAGCTGATTTGACTGCATTCAGTGGCCTTGTTTATAAGAAATAACATCCTTGTTCATTTATTTTAAGACTTATGATATATAGTGTAATATAGAATATATAGAATAATAATATAATACTACTACTGTATTATTATAGGAATATTATAGTAATAATACAACTCGTCAGTATACATCTAGTAGGCACAATATTATTATTTTGTAACATATATATATATTTACTGTATATATATTATATATTATATATATTTAATAGATATATATAATATTTTATATACATATATATATACACACACACACACACACACTATTCGCTTTTAAAGTATTCGTGTTTAAAGGCTTTATTTAAATTCGGTGAAGTTACAGCAATACAATTTCTGTATATCATAAATGTTAATATAATGTATTTTTATCATTAATAAAAATTTCTAATCACCTTTACCAAAAAATAGTGACATATAGGCTAGGGCAGCATTTTTGTTGTGCTCTGACTTTGGATTTCACAGAGGGTTTTTTTCCTCTCCGTGTCTCTTTTTTTTTATTCCCAGCTTTCTGATTTGCACTGTTAGATCATCTCTCAGTGGTCGCTGTCAACCTCATCATCATGGAGGGCCAGTATGTCACCATTCATGGACTCAACATCACTCACAGCCCTCTTGGAGCACCAGCCATGTCTATTGACAAACTTTTCCCAGCTCTGCTGGAGTGCTTTGGGATCATCCTCTGCGGCTATGTGGCGGGCCGCAGTGACATCATCAGCACTGGCCAGGTCAAAGGCCTTGGAAATTTTGTGTCACATTTCGCACTTCCTGCGTTGCTCTTCAAGAACATGGTGCAGCTGCAGTTTCAGCATGTCGTCTGGTCTTTTCTATGGAGCGTTTTGATTGCAAAAGTGTGTGTGTTCTTGCTAGTTTGTGTGCTGACGCTGTTGGTGGCGAATCCGGAGAGCAAATACAGTAAAGCCGGGCTGTTTGCTATCTTTGCCACTCAGAGCAATGACTTTGCACTGGGATATCCTATAGGTGAGGATCTCCTCATTTAGAAGTGCACGTAAAGTACACATACACATACGGTATATGTAATAATGAGCTCATTTTCCTCATACAGTGGATGCGCTGTACAGAGGTTCGCACCCAGAGTATATGCAGTATATATATCTGGTCGCTCCTGTGTCTCTGATGCTGCTGAACCCCGTGGGCTTTGCCTTGTGTGAGATTCAGAGATGGAGACACACCAGTGACTGCAACTACAGCAAACTGCATGTGATCTTTACAGTCGTCCTGCAGGTGCATGCGCTTTTCTTTATTAGTTTCTATTGATGTTATACTTTTTTTTTTACATTATTCTAACCTTTCCTCCTTTTTTCAGGTTTTGAAGAACCCGATAGTCTTCATGGTTATTGTTGGAATTCTCTCTCATTTCCTGTTTGGTGGACGTGTGCCTGTTTTGCTAGGAGAGTTTGTTGATGGACTAGCAAATTCTTTCGGAGGGGCGGCCCTCTTTTATCTGGGCCTGAACATGGTGGGACAGATGGGTAAACTCACACGTGCCACTGGGGTTTCCCTTATCCTGCTTATCACTGCCAAACTGTAAGTGAAAGAGAGATGTATGTGGGGTGTTGGTTATAGATCTGTTTATTAGTACTCATAAAGCAAATATTAATGCCTTATTCTGCATGACAATTTTTTACATCCTTCATCTTGCGCCCAGTGCCTATTAACTACCTTACTACCTATTAATAAGCAGCAAATTAGGAGTTTATTGAGGCAAAATACATAGTTAATTTGAATTTGTCAATGTATATATATATATATATATATATATACGTATAAATATATATATACATATATATATATATATATATATATATATATATATATATATATGTGTGTGTGTGTGTGTGTGTGTGTGTGTGTGTGTGTGTGTGTGTGTGTTTTATAATCGTATATTTTTTTTACAATTTTCAAAAGACATGTTTTTTCATTGTGCTTTTTAAATTAACCTTAATCAAAATGCATTGGCTTTTTTGATTGGGTTAAAAAAAATAACAACAAATTAAAAATGTTTTTAAAAATCTATTTTTGCAAATAAACTCTTCATATATGCTAGTGTAACGGATAAATTTAAAATATAGGCCTACATATTTTTCAGCAGTGATCCATGCAATTTAGACTGATTTATGACTGTGTTTTTTCTGTTTTCCAGACTTGTTATGCCATTGATGTGCAAGGACATGGTGGAGCTGTTGGATGCCGGCAATTCCAGCTCCCTAAATCACTCCAGCCTGTCTGATTATGCATTCCTTTATGGAGTCTTCCCCACCGCTCCCAGCGTGGCCATATATGCTGCCCAGTACAACATGGAGCTGGAGGTGGTAAGCGATGAATGAATTCCTGCAAATGTCAGTCACAGACTCAGTTATTGCTATTAAAGTAAGTGTATTGTGTGTGGTAGGTGACCTCTGGTATGGTCATTAGCACATTCCTATCAGCGCCCATCATGTATGTGTCAGCGTGGTTACTGACCATTCCATGGATGGAGGCCACATCCCTGGTGACGGAGCTGCAGGACGTGAGCTTTAACATCAGCATTGTCAGCCTAATAGCCCTGGTGAGTGTGTGTGGGTTGATGTGTGTAAGAACACACACCGTTCTCTTACAGACTTATTCAAAATAATACATATATTCTCTACTTGTTCACTACATTTCTGGTTCACTGCATGCCTATTCTGTTTGGTTCTGTTCTGTTCACTTCTTTTATCTGTTTTATTTTTCCTAATCTATTCTGTTCTTTTCTCACCTAGTCTTGCCCTATTTCTGGTTAATTTGTTTAAGTCTTTTCTGGTTTACTGTCTATTCAGTTCACTCCTGCTTCTATTCTGTTCCATTCCCTGCTTCTGTTATTTCTATTCTATTCTATATGTTTTTTTATTCAGGTGCTTTTATTTAAGATTTTCTTATATTCTTTATATATTTCCCGCCTTCTCTGTAGACATATCTGTCCGGTTTACTTATTTTGTATTCTATTCTATTCTATTCTATTCTAGTCTAGTCTAGTCTAATTTCTTTTCTCATTTCTATTCATGTTCTTTTCGGTTTTGCCTGGTTCACTTCTGTCATTTTTATACTTTTCTATTATTTTCTGTTCTATATGTTTTTTGCTCCTGTCTATTCCATTCTATTCTAGTCTAGTCTAGTCTTGTTTAGTCTAGACAATTCTGTTCAGATTCTTTTTCTGGTTTCTGTTTCTATTCTGTTCACTTCTTTTAATCCATTCATTTTAGTTTATTATATTCTGTACTGTTTTATTTCGGATTGTTTAATGTTCTATATGCTGCATTCAAAATGGAGAGGTCTTTGAAAGCTGGCTTAATGTGCATGTGTAACCACAGAGAACATATATTAAGAGGATTAGAAATCAAAGGTTCTACAGAGAAATATCTGAAATATGTGATTCTAGAAACAATGAGTTACAAAACCTGGATTACCATAATGTTGGTTTGTGTGTGTGTGTGTGTGTTGCAGGGCTGGACCCTTGCTGTCATGCTGCTGAGTAAGAAGTTCAGGAGGCTGCCACATATGTTTGCCACAAATCTGTTTTTAGCACAGGTACAGTCAGACATTTATTATTAACTAGACACATACTGAATGAGGGACCTAAATCACATCTCCTGTGGAGGGATCGTTTGACTAGCAACTACCCTACACTATGAACACATTAGCAGCTGAAAAAGCAATGCCATGGCAACCAGAAAATTGTTCTAACATATTTTTCTTCAGTATGGTGTGTTTTTTTTGTCTCTCATGCAGCTAGTAGCGTGCGTGTCAATGATGCTGTGGAAGTTTGTTCTGAAGCAGGAGAACGCGTTTGGCCAAATTATCACTTTTACTCTACTTTATGGATCTCTATACAGTACCTACATGTGGACAGGTGAAGAAACACCACACGCTTACAGTAAACAATACTTTATGGATAAGGTTCATTTTCAGAGTTTGATTTTAGCTTGTTTAGCTTGTTTATATCTCCTTTGTGTTGTGCAGTTGTAGCGATGTTTAGCAGTTGTGTAGATATTGTGTTGTAGGTCTTTTGGCCTTCGCTCTTACTTTATTGGGCAGAAATGAAAACTTGAAAGTGAAACCTGTCTTTTTCATCATCTTTGGATGGGGGTGAGTATATATGTACAGATGTGTATTATTCCACAAATTCAAAGTTTCAAATTAAATTAAATGGCACTGCATTAAATTATGCTTTGAAATTCTCTTTTTTGGGGTTTTCATTTTGTTGTCTTAGAATTCCTTTTCTGATTGTGGGCGGGCTGCTAATGATAGGACAAAGAATGAGTGACAACTTGGACTCCGCCTTCTTCTATGGCAAAGGGCAGGTAGGTTGATATCCTTTACTGTGTTTAAACAAAACATCTTGTATGCATGTCACAATTTCTTTGTGTCTGCCTGTTAACTTGTTTCTTCCCCCCACCCCCTTTCGTTCCCTCTTCCTCTTCAGATTGTGTGTACTGTGGTAGTTCTGGGCTGCAGCATCACGCTGGGTGGTCTGTCTTTGATGAGTTTGAGCCGAGGAGCTCAGGAGGAGCAGAATTATCAAGCTCTAGATCAGAACTCCATGACAGGCACAGCAGAAGATGCGAGACAACCCCAGACAGAGAACCAGCGCTCATCTGAGCTAGAACAAACCTACAGCAGCCTTAACACAGGTAATTGTATATTTGTAGTGTGTGCGTATGCATATATTCAGTATTGGGAGAGCTCAAAGTTGGACTGTCATAAAATATTCCAGTTACGCCATTCCAGCACGGCATATTTTCAGAATGTAAGTCTAGCATAACTTCTCCTTTGTTGTTCGCAGATGTTTGTGAACCCATGCCAGATATGATAGTTGGACATCTTAATGACTCGCCGGTGCCTTCAGCAGGTTGAAATATTTCTTTTTTTCATCTTTCTCTTATCAAATTATTACATCAAGTTTCATGAAGGAAAATAAAGCGTGCTTCTCTTCTAGGGATTTTCCTGAGAGAGGCATCAAGCTCTTCGCGTGTGCAGGAGGAGAGACAGATAGCTCGACACGTGCTCCTCTGCCTGCTCCTCGTCGTCAGCATGCTGGCTGTATGTCCACTCCACATACTGTATGAGAAAGACATACACTCCCAAAAACACATACATACACACGCATAATGAAGTAAGCATCACAAAGCATTGCGAATTATACTCTGACCACTATTTTCAACATCCTCCAACCTCTTTTTTTTATTTTTGGGACTGTTTATTTGTATAATTCAGAACTTGTCCAGCTGCCTGTGGTGGTTATTTAATGCTGATCCAGGACGACTTTACCTCGAACTGCAGTTCTTTTGTGCTGTAGCCAATTACGGACAGGTGATCACAGCCACACAGTTCTCACTGTAAACGTATATAGATGGAGCTAGAGACATATGAAGAGCTGCAGTTAATATTTAAAATATTCTATTTCTCCATCAGGGTTTTGTTTCCTTTGGAATTTTTGGGTTAGATGAGCATCTTATTATTCTTCCATTCAAAAAGAGGTGAATCAGCCATGTTTGTCTTATCATTTTACGCTCTTATTTGACCATGTTTGGATGTAGCATGAGCAACAGTGTTGTGTGTTTGTAGGCTGGCTACTTTGTGTGGTTTTGGTGAGCATGAGAGCCCTGAGTCTGCTGCTGTTCCTGAGGAAATACGACTGACTTGCACACAGTTTGTGAGATACCACAAAGATCAGTGTGTTCAGGATATTGTTCGCAATAGAGGGTGAGTGTCAGTGTTAATTCAGTATCACTGATATACTTCTACACTTGTCTTTATATTGTTTTATATTTTAAATTTGTCTGTACATTTTAGATACATTTTTATCACACAATTTTTTTAAGTTATTTTTAGTTAAGCCAAAAGAAAATAAGAAATTATTTCTTTAGAATTCTATATTAAATGTGAAACTTTATATATACTTTTTTCAGTGACAAACATGATTATTTGTTTGTACTTCTAATTTTATTTTTAGTTCATGGTAATAACTCAATCTGTGTTTGAGATGTTTAATGTTCATATATTTTAGAATTGGTTAAACTGAAATTCAGAATTTTTGATTTATGATTTAAAGCAGTATTGCTGCACTATATTGTATATGAAGATATATATTTATTTGCAAAAAGTTAGTTTAAAAAAAAAATCATGTTGCCCGTTTTTTTTTTTTTTAATTCTTAATTGTTGCATCTTCATTTTTGCGCTTTCTTTGCATTTTTCTTTGCACGTGCCACATTCTCCAGTTTTAGATCACCAACACACGTTATTATTAGTTTACTTATGGGCTAATTCATAGTACAGCGAGGACAATACATTATAGAAAAAGAGATGAGAACTCACCAAGACATTTATTGTTAAATTAATATAATATAATACAGACCAATCATATATTTTAGCAATTTGTAGATTTATATTGACTAATTTTCTGTGAGGGAATGGTCAGGATGCTCTAACAAACTAAATAGTGCCGCAGTCACAGGTCACAATAAATGTAAATCTACAAGGTGAAGTGTTTTGACTTTTATCTGTTTCTCTCACTTTCTTCCTAGTGGGTCTTCTGAATCACTCAGCGCACCCGTTGGTGAATCATTTCTTTGATTGGCAGGTGTACTCACTGGTATATGAGTATTGTTTGGTATACTGGCAGTGTGTTCATTGGCTCCTGTGTGAATGCGTGGCAAAGACAGAAATGCGTGGCCTTGTTTTCAGGACACAGCTGCAGAAGAGCGGTTTTACTCAATGTGACCCATATATATGGCTTCCAATTCCCTGTGATATTGCTTCAAATGTACCTCCACTTTGTAATGTGAAACAAGCCCAAGAAAGAACTAAATAGACTCAATTATGACTGAGCTATGAAACAAGCTGTTCTCTCATCAGTATTTGTTATACTTTTTGAATTACTATGCATGGCATGCAGAGAGCACAGAATTCTCCCTTTATCTCATTCAGTAGCCCTCAAATTACTCCAACACTTGCTCTGTTCCAAATCCTGGTGAGCTGCCTATGAAGGGAGCATTTTAAGGCATCATAGACATCGACGAAAAGGCAACGTTTTTTAAGGCAGCAGAGCATGTAGACTCTGTGAAAAGGCGATCCCAGAGACATCCTTCAGTGAAAAATGAATCCAAGATGGTTGATGAGTTGAATTAAAATAGTGTTATTCTGTCCCGTATTAATGTGTGCTAGGTATTTATGGGTATTACTCTTATATTTGCTACTGTTAAACACTGTTTAATTCTTGAAAGTTGAGTCTCTTATGCAGTACCCTATTTGTATGGTGCACGGTTGTATGGTTGTGTTTCTTAATAGTCGACAAGAATGCTGCTTTAGAAGGCTTTGGAACAGAGCATGAATGTGAACTAATTGTTATAATTACATTAATTATGATGAAATGGTCGCCGAAACACTGAAATATGCTGTCTACACAAGTGCTGTAAAACACTTACTGACTGGGATTGAATTGTATGCTTTGTATCACTTGTCAGCCTTGTCTTAATGACAAGACTGTACGGCCTTGTAGCAAAGCAATGCAAGACATGTTTACAATCTTAAAATTATCATATACACAGTTATGTTTTAAAGCTAACTCATCAGAAATTCAGGACAATCTCTGGAAATTACAAATGGGGTCACTCCATTTTCAATCTACAGCAATTTTTTAATGTATCTCAATGCTGACTGAAGTGAAAATATTTTTAAGTATCTTTCATGTACGTACATTTGTTTTGTTGATGTTAATCTGTATAGGTGATGGCATTTATATATATATATATCATAAATTTAAATCTAGATATGTGAACTGACAGTAGAAAGCAGGACAGTCGCTGGTGAAAAGTTATTTCTTTGTTGATGTCATAAATCGTTTAATTTTATGTATAAAAATAAAGTTTAAAAACGTATAAAAGTTTTGTGATATTGTTCATACATTAAAGACAAAAACATGTAAAAAGCTGTACCTATTAAATGGCAGCTGCACAGCAGATTTTATACGCTTAAAGGCCAATTCTTTAAAAACCAATTCTATAGTGATTTGTAAATAAGAATTTGGCCCACTATCTGATCTCTCAAACAAGTTCTGTAACAGAAATCTTAAAAAGATTACATTTGAGATGACTTCATTGTATATCACGGCTAGGTAATACAGCATTATAGATATCTTCAGAGTATACTTTGAACAGCCCTAATTGTAAGTCAAAATTGTAAAATAAATTCTAATAATAAAATAAATAAACTCTAGTCAGAGTGAAATTACAACTAGCGGAGACAGGTGTATTACATGATAAAACAGGTTGCCATATCTCAAAGAGTTTCAAATAGTAGATGGAGGTCCATAGTGTTACTCCTCTATTTAGCTGGTGGGTGTATTATTCAGATGAACACTCAAAGTGATTAATATAAACTAGTAAACTTCATATAGCACCAGGTCCTGGAGAAACGTCTCATTTCACTCTGTACTGCACAGCTATATGTAGTTGAAATGACAATAAAAAACCACTTGACTTGATTAAATCAGGAAGCATAACCTGTTATGTTTAATATTTAAAAATCGTCAATTTAGCAGGAAGCCTCTTTGCTGTGGAACCGTAACTAATCCTGGAGCTGAAGCAGGAACCTCTGTTAAAAAGTAATTAAATGCCTCAGTCGGAGAAGTGAATTTAGTTCTGAGAAAAACATTAGTATCGTCTGTTTACATACGCCACGTGGTCTAATAATTTGCCTAACGCAACATACATGCGGCTGAACAATCATGCGTGATTTTTTGTCTCAAAACTCGCTGACTAATTTAATATGTGTCCCCAGGGATCTTCAGGAGCGTGTGATTGCGACCATATTTCAGGTTTAAATTTTCCTCTTTGGTTTTACCCTGGCCCCAGATGCGTTTACGTCATCTCGTACGCGCTTACCCCGACGTCATTACGTCGTAACTAGTTTCAACCAATCGCAATGCGAGGATTCAGTGCTTTTCCGGTATGCGCTTTCTTTCCGTTTCATCGGCCGAAGTGTGGAGCAACGTGTATTCATTTGAGCACAGCGAAATTCCCCATCTGCTGACAGACATAGTGTGATATCAAGGTGATATAAGCATAGTCTTTGTCTTATTTATATATTCATCTCTTAAACGTGCTGCTTGTGTTTAAATGGTCCGTTTTAATGCATATTGGCCCCTTTCTATGACCGGCATGCTAACCAGCTATACACACTAATGCATTGGGGATGAGGGTATTGATGCTCAGGGTGGACATGTGGGTCTCTGTTGGCTTCCTAGCGAGTAATGAAGCACCTCTACTTCTACTAACCCGGCTGTCAGCTGGCAGCGGTGCAGAGATTTATAAACAGAGATATAATACACGTATGCCTTCTCTTGCTTGTCAGGGAGGGGCATATATTTAGCCTCTCTTACAGTGAATGAGGCCGGTCAGTTTACACTCAACGCAGGGGCTATTTTGGGTACCTGGTGCCATTGGTTTCACTGTCGTGAAATGGCAACTAGTTACTGCAGTTAGCCAGGCGAAGAAGTTACACGTTGCCTGGCTTCTCCCGCAAATTAATTATGCAAGATATACTCTGCAAAATATACATTGGTAATATTGCAAGAGAGTACTGACAGCATTTAACAATGGCTCCTAAAAAGGTGTGGCAGTTGTACGACTGGTTATTTTGCGTGGTTGATTTTGTAATGCATTTAAATGAAAGTAGGTATTATTGTTTGTGTTTCACAGATGCCTCCAAAGAAGGGAGGAGATGGACCAAAACAACCCCCCTTGATTGGACGTTTCGGGACTTCCTTGAAAATTGGAATCGTTGGGTTGCCGAATGTAGGGTATGTGTCAGTCCCAGCTGGCGTTCTGGCTGTGTGCATGTGCGCTGGGTCAATTGGTGGAATAGTGTCAGAACTATAAAGCGTGAAAACTTGACCTAGTTGTGTATCATTCATGCTTAATAGAGGCCTATCCAGCTGTGTAGTCTGAAATTATTGAAGGATGATGACTCATGATCATGGTGTATTATAAAAATGACATCATCCTGCTACAGAAATGGGAAATAGTTCAGGCTGTGTCCGAATTTGCCACCTTCTCTGTGTTGTGTAGTATACACATTTGTAGTGTATGCATCAGATTCATAGAATTCACAAAATGATAGGCAATGTTTTTATACATACTATATTGAACATACTTTTTATTTTTTTAGGTTTGAACCAAGTATATAGTTTGCATTTTTGAATGCATAGGTGCAGAATCTGCAGAATGTTAACTATTTGTATAAGAGTGGTCATTTAAAATGCGTATTATTGTTTATTTAGTACACACCTGAATAAGATATTTCACATAAAAGACATTTACATATAGTCCACAAGAGAAGTTGCTTGCTTGTTCTCTGTGTGAAAAGATGGATCTCAAAATAATATAAGCCAGTCATTGTTGGAAAGGGTTCAAATCAAGTGGATGTAAATGTTTTAACTTGGTCATTTTAACTATTATTTTCGCTTATGGAATATATAAGTGTCCTTTATGTGAAATATCTTATTCAGGTGAGTATTAAATAAGCAACAACATACATTTTGTATCGTATCCTTCTTATTTTGAGCATTTTGCAGAAGGGAAACTTTTGATGTTAACTGTAGCTTGAGTCTCTGTATATAAAGTAAGTATTTGTTCATGCATTATAGATAACAAAATGCCATTTGCTCATCACTTATCTCAAATAATTTATGCTTTCAGAAAGTCAACGTTCTTCAATGTTCTGACAAAGAGTCAGGCAGCGGCTGAGAATTTTCCCTTTTGCACCATTGACCCAAACGAGAGCCGTGTGCCCATTCCAGATGAGCGCTTTGACTTCCTCTGCCAGTACCATAAACCAGCCAGGTAGCCACCGCATGTTTGTATAATACAGCTATCAGCAGCTTCTAATTCTAGACATCAGTGACATGGTCCTAATTTGTCTTTTATATTTCACTCTAGTAAGGTTCCAGCATTTCTGAATGTGGTGGATATTGCTGGTTTGGTGAAAGGTGCTCATGCAGGCCAGGGTTTGGGTAATGCCTTCCTCTCCCACATCAGTGCCTGTGATGCCATCTTTCACATGACACGTAAGTAGATAGCCATCTCAAACCATTTCGGATAATTTTTTTATTTTTTTCATGTTTGCCATGCCAATTTATCTACTAATAATGTATCTACTAGTTATTATGCAGTTGGAAATAAATGTAAGAAAGAATAAAAAAAAAAACATCTTAAAAGCTTAGGAAATTACAAAAAGCCTTGAAAATGTATACTGTGAATGTAAATCGACATCCTTGGAAATTTTATGAAAACTATTTAGTAAAATGTACAAGAAACCTGATGTTCCATGTTTGCATTTTTAATAAAATAACCCTGATAATTCGTATGTTCAACCGTTTGTGTGTAGGAGCTTTTGAGGATGAAGATATTATCCATGTTGAGGGCTGTGTTGACCCAGTAAGAGATATTGAAATCATTCACGAAGAGCTGAGGATGAAGGACGAAGAGATGATAGGGCCAATCATTGATAAGCTTGAGAAAACCGCTGTCAGGGGAGGAGACAAAAAACTCAAACCTGAATATGTGAGTGAACCAGTATGCATCTGACCGCTGCAGAGTTAAAACATTCTTCCTACTTTGTACGTTAACAGAAAGCACTTTTTGTTTTCTCTTCTTGCAGGACATCATGTGTAAAATAAAGTCCTGGGTTATCGATGAAAAGAAACATGTTCGTTATTATCATGAATGGAACGACAAAGAGGTTGAAATCCTTTTTCTTAACATTTGTGTTCCTTTGATTAGATTGAGGCTATACACAGAATTAGATTATACACAGTTTTTTTTTCTCCCTTATTATCCTCCAGATTGAAGTCTTGAATAAGTATCTGTTCCTGACGTCCAAGCCAATGATCTACTTGGTAAACCTCTCAGAGAAAGATTACATCAGGAAAAAGAATAAATGGTGAGATGACCTGTTAGGTGTTCATCTGCTTTTAGTGAGTCCTTCCTCAAGTGCTTATGCTTAAAGGGTTAGTTTTCACCAAAAAATGAAAATTCTGGTCTGCCCTCTGACCCCTACTATGAACAACAATGTAATTAACACTATCATGGCTGAGAAATGTAGTAAGAACATCGTTAAAATAGTTCATGTGACATCAGGGGTTCAACTGTAATTTTTCGAAGCTATGAGAACAATGTATGTACGTTATTTAGATTTTGATCCAAACATAAACAGTGTATCTGCATACATATGTAAACAACAAATACAACATGTGATACACTCCAAAATGGCACTATAGTGTGACATGGATAAGACGAATTGTTGAATAATGTCATTATTTTTGTTTTTTTTGTGCTTTGTACAATTGCGGTTGAACCACTCTTGTCACATTGATTATTTTGTATGTTCTTTTATCTCATTCACTGTTGCCTGTTTAGTAAATGCCACATTTCAGACGTATACAGCGCAACGTGATTTTACAAATCTAGATCATTTCAAACTTAAATGACATGGCTGTTCAAACTCTGAAAGCCCATTGCGGTGTTGTTCTGTTCAGTTACGCTTCTGGTTTTGACTCTCTTTTGCCTGTCCAACCAAAATGAAACATTTTATTAATTTCAGATGTCATGTGTGTCAATTGAATGCTGTGTATAACTTTGAATAACAATAACAATGCAATATTCTTTAAAATAAATTTTTTGTGCTCAGCAGAAAAAAAATGAATGCATACAGGTTCGTAACAACATGAGATTGAGTAAATGGCAAGAGTTTATATTTTTGGTGTAACTATCCCTTTAATAGGACTGCTTTCTGATTGACTGTGAAGTGTGATTGTTCAACTGTATATAGTCCAAATTGATGGATACTTGTGTTTTGTGTCTCTGAGCCTCCAGGTAATCTGAGTTGAGGACTGCTGTGCTTGTGTTTTGTAGGTTGGTGAAGATCAAGGAGTGGGTTGACGCTCATGATCCAGGTGCACTGGTCATCCCGTTCAGTGGGGGATTTGAGAACAAGTATCAGGATATGACTGATGAAGAGAAACTGAAATATTGTGAGGAAAGCAAAACACAGAGGTCAGGATTTGCTGTCATTCAATTTCCTCTTTGCTGAATTTAAAAGATTGGTTCATCCAAATCTTTTTATAAAAAGAAAACCAGTAGATATAGAGGATAGTGTTAGTGAAAGCCTGCATTTGGTAAACTATTCCTATCAAATGTTTTAACAATGCTCTAAATACTGCAGCTGTAGTCGGTCATACTTCAGTTCATCATGCATATACTACAGTGATTTATCCTTTTAATTTTCCCTTTGTGGTTTTTGTATTTTTCTTTTTCTTCTTTGTTTCAGTATTCTGACTAAGATCATCAAGAGTGGCTATGCAGCCCTGCAGCTGGAGTACTTCTTCACAGCGGGACCTGACGAAGTCCGTGCATGGACCATCAGGGTGAGCAAAGCACATGTTCAGAAATGCATTTAATATCGATATATCCTGTTGCACCTCTAAAATATTTAGCATGTGTTTGAACACCTTACAGAAAGGCACCAAGGCCCCGCAAGCAGCTGGAAAGATCCACACAGACTTTGAGAAAGGCTTCATCATGGCCGAAGTCATGAAGTTTGTAGACTTTAAGGAGGAAGGCACTGAAAATGCAGTTAAAGTAAGATCTTAGTTGTGTGCCTGATGACATGAAATGGTGTGGCTTGTTGAATACTGAACTGATGTTGCCAAATACTTGCAGGCTGCAGGAAAATACAGACAACAGGGGCGGAACTACATTGTAGAAGATGGTGACATCATCTTCTTCAAATTCAACACACCTAATCAGCCCAAAAAGAAGTGAAGCCAGTTGGATGGACAGCACTGTCTGTGGCACATGCTCCGTCTCTTCATTTATGGCTTTGGAACATTTAAAACACAATCGCACCTTAGCGGTGTATTAAATTAATTTTTTATTTTATTATTTCAGCTGATGGCTGAAATAAATGTAATGGCTGGTCTGTATTCAAAAGCTGCATGTCACACAGCAGTTTATTCTAATAAAACACTTCCTCAGACCAAAGTGTTTTCTGCTGAAGGTTCTTTCCCAATTGTCTCACAGATTTTCAGATGTTTAGCCACTGAATAATCAAACAGTATGTATGGGATTTATTATGGAAGCTGTTAAGAAGGTAATTGTAATTGCAATTGTAATCTCAATTCAGGTTTTTAATAATTTGATATTAAAATATCTAAATTTGGCAATCACAAAAGTCAGAATTGTGAGAAAATGTTGCCATTTATTTTTATTCAACAGACTAATTTATCACAAGAAAAGTCTTAATTGTTTGAAACAAATTCCAAACTGTGAGATAAAAAGGTGCAATCAGTTTTTGCTTTTTTTTTTTTTCTTTAAGTATGGGCTTTAATACTTTATAGCATTAAGCTGCTGTGAAACAACCACTTATAGAGGTATAGTTAAGTATATAGTGCCCTGATTTAAGGACTTTTCCAAACTAATATACAATCTAACCGAAAGCATCCGGAAGTAAACATATTTTGTATTGCATTGTGCTGCGTGATTTTCACTTTTTAATTTGTACTACACTGCGTCATCTGAGTACCTCCCTAATACTCGTGAGAGGGCGTGGTCTAATGTTTTGATTGACAGCTGGGTTTTAATGTGACCATTTAGAAGCATTGATCGAAAATGTGCTTTTATATGATTCTAAAACAATCAGCATTTGAACTGCTTCCCTCGCAACGCTGAAAGGGCTAAACGGTATATATGTTGGACTGAGCCATCAACCACCGGCTTGTTTGTGTGCAACGAGTATTTTACAAAGAAGAGCTTCCAGAATTATGAGCAGATGAAAATGTTTTTTCTCAAGAAACCTAACCTGCGATTAAAACAGGAGGCGATGCCGATGGGCTTGGTAAGTTTTAACACAACTACCCCGCTTAGCTTTTAAGCCTTTAGGTTATTATCAAAGGCTAAATCAAAGCAAATATGCATGGATCGGAAAGCACAATTAAATTGTTCTGTGCACAGAATTCATGTCAGTTGTCTCGGCAATTTAATACATCAGTAAACAAGCCAACTAATATCTTTTAGTTTTTGAGAATGCGCTAATTTCCTCTAACGTTAGACTTGTCCACTCTATTCGGACGCAGGTTAATGACGTAAGCGGACGAGCGCCAAAATATGGTACAGCGTTGCTCAACAGTGCGGTCCTGCGGGTTTAACATGTAGTGTTTATCAACTCTTAAGAAATATTAGACAGCTGGTCTTGTAATTGTATAAGAACAAACACTAAACAGTTTCCCACAAGATCGCAGACACTGATAGCATCCGTTATTTTATTATACGTGACACGGTGCGTTTAAAACCAACAATAACAGTATGTTCTGAATTGTCATGGATACGAAGGCATTTTCACGTCTTCATATGAGAGATGGCGGCCTTCCCCTTATCTGCGTTGTTGCACATTAATCGTAAATGTCCACAATGCATCACCATCCAATGATACTGCATGGCTTTCCCGGGACCCTGTCAGAGCTAGACTTTGTCTGCATAATACTGTAGGTTTGGGGTCACGTATAAAAATATCTGTGTATCTTATTCTCAAACTGTACGCACGAATAGCTCGGTTTTGCCCAACCAACCGCGTCTGGTAAGTATTTCTTCTTTTGGTGTACGTTGTTGCGTCTTCTCATTTGCGTCCCCTCCCATCTTTCCACGCCCATGATTGAACCCCTTCGAAGCTTTTAAAGCGCCAATGCTGAGAGAGGCGGAATTCAAGACCCTTACCTGAGATTCGGTTGCCTGGTTCTGTCTTGTTTGGGTTCTTCATGACACGTATTCGGCCTTGGTTCGCTTGAAATACTGGTCAAACTATTTTGTTCTTGAAATCAATTGAAGTTAATTTCAGTCAGTTTGAGACAATGAATGTGCATGCAACGTCTCAATACAGAAGTGCTAGAAAAGCTGTTTGTAAAAAAAAAAAAAAAAAAAAACCCAAAAAACTCACTGAAATCTGAAAGTCAGGTACAAAAATGTATATAATTTCAATATACTTGGCCTAGCTTAGTTTATTAAAACTTTTAATTATAAAATTATTAGTCTAGTTAAATGAATAGTCTCTTGCAGCACTTTAAAGCTTATAACCTCACAAGTGTTTAAGAACCAGACGTAGCAAAACAGTTATGTACAAATAACAAAAAAAAAAAAACACAATTTACACTAAGTATACAAATACTACGTACTATTTAAAGTTTTCCTCAGTGTGTAAATAGTCACTCAAATAATCATAACAAAACCCATAAATGATTCTTTTTGTCTGTGCCACAAATTGTGAACATAATGTTTTTCAAATCACAGTTTTTGTATTGATAAAAATGAAAAGCTTTTTTCATGATTCTTTAAGGTATTCTGTATTTTTATTTTTTTTTTTTTTTTGTGAATTGCATGGAAAGGAACGGGGGTTGATTTCACCTTTTAACAATTTTATGAAGAGGAGAGCAAAGCTATAAAAGTATTTTCCCCACCACTTTTTGGTATTAAAATATGACCTAAAATATTTGTGCATTAAAAATGAAGAATGACCTGTTTACAAAGCCCATTTGTAAGGGGTTTAGATACTGTTTTAACTGAAGGTCTAATTCAAGTAAATCAAGAGATTTTGCAAAACAAAATAATTTTTGTCTGAAAGCTACCTTAAATTTAACATCAGTGTGAATTGGCTGTTTTTTGTTTTTCTTTAGGTAATGCTTTAATTGGAAAAAGGATTACTCGAGCAACAAAACAATAGAGATGCCTCCGAGGATAGCAAGACGTTGTGCAGTGCCAAGCTGTGGGAAAACACAGTCCTTGCATTGCCTTCCTTGTGATCCTAACATTAGGAAAGAGTGGATGAATTTTATTTTGGATGTAGTTCCAGATCATGTCAACAAGACACTGTTTATTTGTTCACTTCATTTTACTGCGGATTCATTTTTAAACAAGTCCCAGTTTGATGCGGGCTTTTCAGAGAGACTGAAAATTAAAAATGACGCAGTGCCGACTATACTGGATCCGACAGTAATGTCGCAACACACAAGTGTGAGTAACTATGTTTTTACTATTTTTCCCTATTGTTTTTTGTGTTTGCCATTATCAAGTTTTTAACCAAAATGACTTCTATTGATTTATATATTCACTCAAAACTGTCACCCAAACATAGCAATGCGCACTTCCAAGTGTTTTAAAGAGTGGGTCAGAAACTGGACAAAGAATGGCATGCTACTAATAAATTATAATAAAATTAGGGCTGTTTGTGTGTGTGTGTTGATTGACGTGTAATTTTTTTTTTGATTAGTCCATTGGTATAATTATTATTGTTAATACTATTATTATTGTTACTGATAAATATATCACTTATATTCTGGTTAGTTTATTAATCTTTTGCTTACCAAGAATTTACATAATAAATAGAACTATACACAATAAATATACACAGTACACACACATATATTAATAAAAACCTTTATTTTGGATGCAGTTAATCACGATTGATCTTATGACAGCACTGGAAACTATACTAGGTCTAGGGTTGGTTACTGATGTTGATTTTCTATTATATACCAATTTGATGGATTCATTTGGCATGTTTTAGTTGCATAAATTGTATTTTTAAGTGTGCAGAATTAGAAATGAAACCTCAAGATGAGCATGGCATTGTGGTACATGGTATTTACACTTTGATTTGAGTACTGCTTTTTTAGCAATTATAGCTCATCTATGCATCCACCAAAAGTAGCATTTAGAATGGTTGAATGCTGTTGTGAACATGGGCTCTATCACGTCCATGTAACTAGTTTGAGACAATGTAATATAAATGCTGTTATGAATTAATTTGATGACCCATAATTGACTTATTACATTGCTTTAAACTGCTAATTGTGCTTATAATTGGCTACTTGCTCTGTATACCATATTAAGTTTAATTGCTTGTCTTATGCTTTCAATACTATACGTGTTAAAATGAATCTATCTCTGTCCTATCAGACCAAGACAAGTCGTGAAATGGGATGCCAAACGGAGGAGCCCAACACCAGAGACGGAGAATGCCAAACCATCCAAGACTTGAAACAGCGTGGCTGGAAAGTTGAACCAAAGATTGAAAGTGTGTTTTATCGTTTTCTACTTTCACTTTTTAATTTTTTTTTTTAGATATACCACCATTGATGCCGTTTTAATCTACATGGTGATGTGTTAGTTATATGTAGGTAGACCTGAGATTTGGATGTGACTGGAAGACAAAGACTTGTGGTAACAGTCCAATTTTCACTTTAAACATAAATGGCCCAGTAACTATTTTAAAGTGGTTAGTATTTATGTTCCATATATTCTTTTTATCAGTAACAATAATTTTAACATCGTGTATCCTTATGTCTATTGTAACCTCAAGCTAGAAACAAAGATCCACACAGAATTAGTTATGAGCCATAGAGGGGTTTAAAATGAATTTATGTATTGCATATTATCTTAAATATAATCTAAGTCAAGTTACTATATACACTGCTCACACTTAGACTGAACACTTTAAAGAAACACATTAGATACATCAGGTCTGATACATCATGAAGTTGGATATCTATACAAATAACGACAGGGCAGTGTCTTAGGAACAAAAGGATGCCAAGTCTTTGAATGGAAATAAAAGTTTTCAGCCTACAGAGGGCTTAATTGTGTAGACACCATAAAATCAGAGTGAAATGAAGATGTGGCAGGCCAGTCCATTTTTTCCAAAACTTAATTTCTGCAGCTCAAAATGCTTTTCAGTATCTTGTGTGGCCCCCACGAGCTTGTATGCATGCTTGACAACGTCGTGGCATGCTCCTAATGAGACAACGGATGGTGTCTTGTGGCATTTCCTCCCAGATCTGTGTGAGGGCATCCCTGAGCTGTTGTACAGTCTGAGGAGCAACCGGGCGGCGCCTAATGGACCGAAACATAATGTCCCAGAGATGTTCTATTGGGTTTAAATCAGGGGATCGTGAAGGCCATTCAATTGTTTCAATTCCTTCATCCTGCAGGTACTGCCTGCATACTCTTGCCACGTGAGGCCGGGCATTGTTGTGCATTAGGAGGAAACCAGGACCTACTGCACCAGCGTAGGGTCTGACAATGGGTTCAAGAATTTCATCTCGATACCTTATGGCAGTCAGAGCACCATTTCCTAGGCAGTAGAGGTCTGTGCGTCCCTCCATGGATATGCCTCCCCAGACCAACACTGACCCATCACCAAACCTGTCATGTTGAACGACGTTGCAGGCAGCATAACGTTCTCCTTGTCTTCTCCTGACTCTTTCATGTCTATCACAGGTGCTCAGGGTGAACCTGCTCTCGTCTGTGAAAAGTACAGGGTACCAGTGGCGGACGTGCCAATTCTGGTGTTCTTGAGCAAATGCCAGTCGAGCTCCACGGTGCTGGGCAGTGAGCACAGGGCCCACTACAGGACGTCGGGCCCTCAGGCCACGTTCATGAAGTCTGTTCCTGATTGTTTGGGTAGAGACATTCACACCAGTGGCCCTCTGTAGGGCAAGAGCAGTGCTCAGCCTGTTCCGCCTTGCACAAAGGTGCAGGTATCGGTCCTGCTGAGGGGTTTAGGACCTTCTACGGCCCTGTCCAGCCCCCGAGAATAACCACCAGTCTCCTGAAATCTCATCCATGTTCTGGAGATTGTGCTGGGAGACACGTGTGGATGTGCCATCCTGGAGAAGTTGGACCACCCGTGCAACTTCTGTAGGGTTAAGGAATCGCCTCATACTGCCAGTGGAGATAATTATGCAAGCCAAAATCAGCACGAGTGGAAAACCAGCCAAAAAAGATCAAGAGGGAGAAACTTGAAATGACCTCCACATGTAAAACCAGTCATGTTATGAGGGTTTTCTGATTGTTGCCACTGAAGTGCACATGTTGTTAATAAAAAAATTATCAGGCAGGTTTAATTCAATTCATGCCAGGCCCAATGAAAAAAAGTGTTCCTTTAATTTTTGTGAGCAGTGTATTTTGAATAGGGGGCACCCAGTGGAAGCGGCAGTAGAAGACTTAAAATTTTAAAACTCAAGTAAAACATTTTTGAGAAAGTCTTTGATTAGACTTGGCGGTGTTATCGAATTGTTCAAAACAGCCATATAAAATGCAATTGCGATATTAATGCGTAAAGGACAAATATGAGACGAGCTGTATGAGGCAGTAGATTATTATGATACAGTTGGCCCCTAAGGACATCCGGAGTCACAGCTGTTTCCTCAAAGCGCTGTTTACCCAGGTGGTTAAACCGACACGTAAACTCGGGCAAGCGAGGGCTTCATTGTGGATCAAAACGAAACTAGTTAATTTACATACACAGCAAACGTCCAAATCTAATCTTCACATTTTGTGAAAAAATATATTTTGTAAAACGTTTTAACTTGAACGAACAACAATGTTGTGCCGTCGTGCAGATTGTACCGAATGTTTCACAATACGTCTAGCAGTGTAATGGCCACCGGAGTTGTAACTAACTTCCTGCCATACGTGAACAATTCCAGCTATTTTTTTTCCAAAGGTTTCCAAAGACTATCTCCGCATCTGCGAACTGGCGAACAACAAACAGGAAACGCTCTTGCCATGAAATTGACAGACATACGGCTCTGGCCACTCCGCGTCCAGGGGGTCGAATCACGCAGCCAATCGCGTCGTAGAAGAAAGGCGGGTCTTCCGTTTACGTGACGCAAATTTCACTGGTAATCTACGAAGCCCCACCTTTTGTGTTTCCCGCACCGTCAATCAAAAATAAGAAAAAAAATCGACCCGAATCTCCGATCACAGCCCGCCTTTGATTAAAACAATCATGTTGGGAGTTTAAATGAACAGATAAACCTCCGATTTTTTACCTTTTCACGCTATGACTGGTACGTAACACTTAGCCCGATCGAAGCACAGCACCGCCGGTGAGTTTGGAGAGCCATTAGCAAAGAGAGCTAGCTCAGTGTTTAATCTTTCTCAGCAGCGACGCTAACCGTTAGCCAGCTAGCCTCACTTTAACAAAGTAAACATTCGAAAAGACTGTTGCTCAGGCAACGCGAAAGCAGAAAGAACCGCCTGATTCGTTTAAATTCCAGGCGGTTTGGCGGCTAATCTCCGCCTTTTCGAGGTGGGAGTTCGTTGAGCATGAATTTGTTTTGAGTTTTTTCTCTCGCTGTGTCTCCGTAGCCCCAGAACAGCCAGCGAAACAGCAGGAAATGGCTGCCTTGGACGTGGACAGCAGTCAGAGCGACTTTCTGCAGCCGGCCAGCGGCGCCCAGGACCAGGTATGGAATCCCCCTGTTGGTTTGTCGCTTCCCCGGCGCTGTCTTGCGGGGTGTTGTGGTGTTTTGGTGAAGTTCACACGTTTTAAAAATAGGGGAAAAGTCGAACACTTCCTGTGAGCCTTCGCTTTGTACGGCCACCCACTTTCTTACCCTTTTAAACCCGCCCATTGTGGGTCGGACAGACTAGCCACCGTCGCCGTGCCCGCTTTACCTGCGGTGATCCCGGGTCACCCCCACGATAGGGGAGGACCCCTCCACCGGGAGAAGCCTCCACCCCTGCCCAGGCTGTCACATATCCTCCACAGCTCCACCATTCCCCCTGGAGCGCTTGCGTGCACAGACCTGGCAAACAGAAGCTCTTTGTCACCTTTTGTCATTTGCTTTCGTCTATTAAAGTAATATAGGTCATTTATTTAACCTTTTTTGGCAGACGCAAAGCCCTCGGAAGATGTTAATGTTAAAAAAAACAACCAAAGTAGTCCAGAATAACATTTTAAGATTAAAGCCAGCATAGAATTAAAATTCTATCAGTTTTGAAAACTTGTTGTAGGTTTCCATTGTGCACAATTAATACACGTTTAATTTATAAATTACAAATGTATTGTTTTACATAAGTTTAATGCTTTGACCTTTTACTGTCTAATCAACTTGTCATGACTGGATATTCTTGTGAAAGCAACAGACGTCTCTGTGGTGTCTTCCCCAAAGCACAACCCTGCAAGCTCTTTTTCAGCTGCCTCTTTTTTTTTTCTTTTTTTTTGTAGTGCAAAACTTAACTAAACAACAAAGCATAGAACCAAGTCTTTGTCATTTTGTACTTTTTAAAAAAATATATTACACTCTTACTTTAAAAAAAGATCTGTTGCTTCTTCTCATGCTAATGTTATTAGTTAAAAGCTTTATACTTTATAAGGTCTGATCCTTGCTTGGATTAATTTTTGAGATACATATTTTATCATTTTAGTTCTTAAATGTATAATGACTTAAAATTATTATTTTTTTATTTGTTTAGGCCTGTTGGCACCAAAAACAATAACTATTTTTGTAAAATTTCAATACTTTTTCTTGGAAGTTTACACCACAGCTGTAGCGTTAATGATTCAGAGGAACAATACAATTTTAAATCACTTTCAGAATGATTTTTTTCAGGTAGCTATAAAGAACTGGGCTCTACTGATGTGAATGTGTATAAAAATGAGAAGTTGTGATTTTCTAGGCCGATACGATTAGGAATTATACCCTCAATCCGGCGTAATAATCAAGGAAGTTTCCTGTCATACCATGGCCGCAGCAGGCGCAGTACGCTTAGTATTGCAGTAGAGCCAAGTTTTAAATAGGAAAAATATCAAAACATTTTTGAATGTGATGCTACTGGTCTAATTGATTCAATGATCTATGCTAAAATGCTATTGCCAGACCCAGAGATCTGCTGAATGGATTAAAAAAACTGTAAAACTCAATTTATTAACTCTGAAGGAGTTGAAGAATGAGTGTGAAGTGTTCCTTTTAATAAACAATGCTATTGTCCATTGTTGTGAATGCTGATATAGTTATTGTTTCTGGTGTGAACAGTCCCTAGACTAGATTGTTGTGTGTGTATGGTAAAACTTATCATGAAGCAGCTGTGCTTAATATAACAGCAATATCTCCACCTAACAGCAGACCACAGACCTCACGGCCATCCAGTTGACGGGCTCCTCTGATCGCTGGGAGGTTCTAACACCTGTGAGCTCAGTGAAAGACGAGCCAGCTGTAGTGCAGGTACCCAGCGGAGGACTTCTGGGCAGCAACGGGCAGTATGTGGTGCCACTTCAGACTATGGCAGGGCAGACCCAGCCCGTTTTCGTGACTGCGGGGGTAGATGGCACCGGTGCCAATGGGGTGCAATATCAGGTCATCCCTCACCTGCACGGGACGGATGGGGCATCACTAAGCTATGCAGCACCCACTGCAGACGGAAGCACGCTGGGTACTGACATTACTATCCTTCCGGATGGGACGCAGGGCATTGCTGCCAATGCTAATGACCTCCAGGGCCTGCTAAGTCAAAGTGGGCACGTGCAGCAGATTCCCACCGTCTCACTGGCTGGCTCAGGGTTTGGCGCACAGGGCCAGGTTGTTGCTAATGTGGGGCTGCCAGGCAACATCACATTAGTGCCGATAAACAGCTTGACTAACATGGATCTCGAGTCTTTGGGGTTGGCTGGTGCTCAGACCATAGCGACAAGCGTTACTGCGGATGGCCAGCTCATCATGACCGGTCCCACCACCTCAACAAGCGATAACCAGGGTGACGGCAAATGCACAGAGCCACTTAACGCCAACGACGCTAACGCTAACAACTTTGTGCCAACCACCACATCTTCCACAACAACATTGCTTCCTGAGACGATAGACGGGACTGGCGTTCTCACTCAAGCCACTGCTGTATCAGCCGGGCAGCACGATCCATCTTACATCCAGCAGAACCACACAGCTGGAGGTGAATCGGTGGTGCAGCTCTTACCAGCACAGACAGTGGATGGAGCGGCGCAGACACTACAAAGCGTGCAGCTGTTGAATGCTGGTACGTTTCTGATTCAAGCCCAAACCGTCTCTCCCACCGGCCAGATCCAGTGGCAGACCTTCCAAGTTCAAGGCGTTCAGAACCTGCAGAATCTTCAGCTGCCAGCTGCTAGCGGGGTCTCATCCCCCCAAATTACTCTTGCCCCTGTGCAGACCCTTTCTCTTGGGCAAACTGGCACCACAGGCGCGGTGGGACAGATCCCGAACCTTCAGACAGTCACAGTCAATTCTGTTGGTCAGTACCAGCAAGACGAGAACACGGAAAGCCACTCAGGTGTGCAAATATATAATTCTTGTTTACAATCATGCTAAAAAATAAGAGATCATAGAAATTGAAATTGTAATATTTGAATGACATATTTATGCGCATCTTTAAAAGACAAATGAGCTTTTTAACAAGTGAAACTTTTTAAACCCCTTATATAATTAATGCCTCATATTTTTAGGTACTTTGTTTTTAAATCAGTTTTAAGTGATTCTCTTTCTGTTTTTGCAGATATTCAAATTAAAGAAGAGCCAGAGTCTGATGATTGGCCGAATTCCACCCTAAACACCAGTGATTTGTCCCATCTTCGTGTGCGGTTGGTTGAGGAGGATAAGGAGGGGACAGGCCTAGAGGGAAAGAGACTACGTAGAGTAGCCTGTACTTGCCCTAACTGCAAAGAAGCTGGAGGAAGGTAATGTACTTGTTGCAAACGCACAAATCTAGTTCCAACAGCTAAATAATATCTTTTTTTGTAACACTGTTTTGAAACCGTATCATTTCAGAGGGTCAAGTATGGGAAAGAAGAAACAACACATTTGTCATATCCCAGGGTGTGGTAAGGTGTACGGTAAGACGTCTCATCTCCGAGCACACCTGCGTTGGCATTCAGGAGAGAGACCCTTCATTTGCTCGTGGAGTTACTGTGGCAAGAGATTCACCCGTAGCGACGAACTCCAGCGTCACCGCAGAACACACACAGGTAGAGGCACACTGGAAAAGATCAGGATCTAGAATCATAGTTCATCTGGACCTAATATACACGAAGATCTAACACTTTGTCAATTTAGTTTGCTTCTCTAGTTGCTCTCTGTTGTTTTACGCTTTTATTTTTTTGTTTTTTAGGAGAGAAG
The DNA here is from genome assembly GCF_018831695.1 of Puntigrus tetrazona. NCBI lineage: Eukaryota > Metazoa > Chordata > Actinopteri > Cypriniformes > Cyprinidae > Puntigrus > Puntigrus tetrazona. The sequence goes on along the minus strand of NC_056704.1, from coordinate 4,749,286 downwards.
AAGTTTGTGTGCCCAGAGTGCTCGAAACGTTTCATGCGCAGCGACCATTTAGCCAAACACATTAAAACTCACCAGAACAAAAAAGGGCTGAACTCCAACTCTGGGGCGGGTCAGACAGAAGCTGCCGCCCCCTCGGACACCATCATCACGGGAGGTGGGGCCACTCTCATCCTCACCAATCTGCAGCAGGCTGGCACCCAGGACCTTCTTTCAAATTCCGACCTCCCGCTCCAGTTGGTCACTGTGTCTGCCAGTGAGGTCATGGAGTGACCAAAATCATGCCCACTTTCACAGCTCGTCTGCTTTTCACTATCAATTTTTATATATATGATAAAAAATATATATATATATTATAAATATATATATTTTAAAAATGACTTATTCATTTATGTTCAATAGCAGTCTTTTGTACAAACAAGGCAAAAAATGACATTAAATGTGGTTCCAGTTTCTACTGAGACACGCGCGTAAGCATCTACATGCTCATATGAACTTGCGCTCACACACAAGTACATACACGGAAATGCCTTATTTTGTATCATAATCTGTAGTATAAAATGCTGGAGTTGCATGTGTTTTTACTTTTGCTCATGTATATGTTCAGGGGACGATCATTAGCGAGTGTGATTGTGTAATGGACGTTATGGTACACGGAAAGCCAGGATGTGAGAGTGTGTGAGTGATTACAGTGAGACTGTTCTGTGAGAATGACAGCAGGAGAAGGACACAGTCTGCTGCGAGGGAGACTTACTCATGATCTGTCCATTTTTATCCTCCTCCCTCTCAGCTGGCCTTCGTCCAAATGTGTCTTCACTCTTGCTTTTATTTTTATTTGATGTCATGTTAGTGGTCTTTGCGCTCTCAGTCACGTGTCCTCTGGATCTTGTTCGAGGATCTTCTGATTTCATTGTTCTGCTGCCCACATGCAACTCGAACAAGACATCAGGTGGCAGAGTAATACAATCGTGTAATAAACTTTCTTTTTCTTGTATCGTTGCTCTTATTGCTCTCCAGATTATCCCTGTAACATTCATAATGTATCTTCCATTTCTTTTTGTTTTCTTCAGCCCCAAGCTGTTTATAGCCACAATTTATGTAGTCTAATACTGATTCTGTTGTATCAAAGACTCCTCATTTTGATTACTTTTTAAAACGTGTAAAATTTGATGTTACTTTTGTACAACTTTTTTTTTTGTTTGTTTTATTTTTTTCAAATGCAACACAATTAAAGTCGGAAACCTTCCTATGACTCTTCATAACTAAAGGTTTGTTTCTAAGTGCTTCAGATTTCTGGTGTTTGTATGTATGTATGAACTGAATGAGAAAATTAAACCTATGCCCAAATACCTCAAAATACTGGCTATTAAAATAGCATACTGCCATACAGCTATTCCATTTGTTTGTACTGTGCACGGTATGTGGGTGACAGAATACCTGGATGCCTTATTTTGCAGAACTGCTGGGTCTATTCATTATTTCCCACAGTGCAATGTGTGTTCAATTTTATCTCACATTTAAAGTCTGATAAAACCAAAAAACCCAGAAGTAATTTTTTTTTGTCACGTTTTTATGAAATTAACGATTAAATGCAAAATAATTGTTTCTGCACCCCATTCACTGAATTAAAAGTTGATGAAGCATACAGCTGTTTGAAGCATTTGTCATTGCATGCATAATGTTTATAACACAGTAGGCTGTATACAGTACATGCTGTGGTATTCTGTAATACTTTACCCTGTTTGGAACGGATTACTAGTAGCCTACTTTGTGAAACGGGCGTTATGGAATATGGTTTGCTTTGTTCTTGTCGTCTGACCTCATGCGCAATTGTTTCAGCAAATCCAGTTATCGTTATAAAAATAAAAGTATCCATTTTTTGAGTAAAATATAGCATCTTTTCATTCGAATGAAATTAGTTAACATTTTGTTGTTTCTTTTACATCCGGTTCGTTCAAAACTGGAAATTCAATGTTAAGTAAATTGCATTGCATTATGGGATGTAGTGTAGTACACAGAGTTTCTGTTTGTATTGTGCACATTTTGGAAAATGTAAAAAGGATAACACCCTGTGCACTTTATCTGTACTTTATACTTTAGGAAGAAATGATGAAATACGATGGAATAATTAAAATTCCAAATATCCCCAGTCATCAACCCTGTTTATCTTTGATATGGCTTCAAAATTTTAAACTAAAAAACCTGTAGTACATAATCTTCTACATGCTTTCTGATGTCTAATTGAAGGTCTCTACATTTTGCAAATGAAAGATAGTTTGGGTCGGACTGTTTTAGAGTAATATTTATAAAAGTAATATTGTTAGTAATATTTCACCATTAACACTTCCCCCACAGAGGCTACTGGATTATCCATCAATGATATGTAAAAATAAAAAAATAAAATGTGAATGAAAAATTTTATGTAAAAATGTATGTTCAATAAACATCATCGTCTTACTATTACAATATATCACTATACTACATTATACTTACTGAACACTGAAATTCATATTTTATGCCAGTATTCTGCTGTATTATTTATAGGGAATTTGTTGATTTAAATTACAAGCTATCATAATTTCATACTTTCTAGCAAAATACACAGCAACCGTGTTTTAAAAAAGATTAAGATTTTTTTTCATGACTTATTTTCCTTATATTCCTTTCCTATGTCTTGAAAGGCTCCTATGATGGAATGAAGATGTGGGATTATATGATTTACTGCCACCTACTGACTGGACTAAACCTTCACTGTTCATTTAAAAACCATTATGGGCATAATCTTTGGCATCAATAGAGGGCAGTGTCCTTCTCTTAAAGTGTGAGTTTTAAGGTCAAAGTCTGCTGTAATTTTGCTTTGATATTATTTTAATTTCTCTTCCTAATGTGTTTCAGGTGTTTAAGTTGATTTTAAAATACACGTGTAATACAGATCATCTTAAAATGTGTGGGTATCAGGTTATACGGTGTCTGTGTGACTGATACTCTGGCTGTCTTCTCCAGTGCACACTCAGGTTTCATCAGCGCCAGGTGTGTGCTTCTCTCACACAACGTGGGTGCAGATACAAAGCCATTGACCCTGTTGCCATAGAGACCTGACTCTACAGGAGGAGTTCGGTTTCTCTTCCCCACTGGAGAAGAGGGCAAAGAACAACCCAACGGATGAGACAAATCATTTAATAATGGAAAGATACTGATTCAGTAGGCTTAGAAACTTGTTAGAAGGTGAGAGGTTTGATGCCATAATATGTTTTGGTAAATGGACAGTTTACCGCTGGACAGTATGGCTCGAGTTGTTTTCCTCTTTCTTTCTGTTTCTCAGCATGGCTGAGGCCGGTGTGCGAGTTCCTATGGAGCAGGTGAAGATGAGTGCCATCTCTGATGAGCGTGTGGACTTCCTCAGGGAACAGGCCTTCACCATTCTACGACTCAAAACGGACAAGTGGAACCGTTTTATTGGATTGGAGGAGAACCAGAGGGCTTTGCTTGATTTCTTTGATCAGGGCTGCCGAGAGTATCTCATTTTGTTCGTGGGACCAGGAGGAACTCTGCATGCAGGAGATGAACAGGTGAGTATATCAAACACACTCGTGCACACTCATCTTCAATGTTATAATAGAAAATTCAGTCTCTCTCACTTTGTACAGTGTGGCTTTAGGATGCATTACTTCTGCAAGTGTCTCTCATCTTCAGTGAACTGATTGGCTTTTGGTTTTCGAAATAAGTCATCACTTGTTTCGAGTGCTTTCGCTTCTGAAAGCACTACGCCCGTCTTTTCCTCCCCAAAGAGCTCCTCTTCCTGGTGGACCAAGCTTCTGTGCGTTTTTAAAAAAAAGAAGGGTGTCATCTCCAAAACCACCTTTAGGACCCAGCTCTGGCTCGGAGAGGTTGCTGCACAACCCATGGACCACGCTCCTGTGCTCATCTCTCAGGTAAACACAAGTAAAAGGTTTCCTGTTATCACAACTAGGCAGGTTAGTTTATACATTCTAATGCATTATAAAATTATATCTGAATTTTATTGTCTGACTTGTTTATAATGCACAGTACATAATTGATTTACATTTACTTATCTATTAAAACTTTAGTGTTAGCTTTAGGGTTGGTTCATGTTGGTCTTTTAGGAGCTTTTAGAACTGAATGGGAAATTATTATTATATTATATGAACTGCCTGTTAAATGTTTTATTATTGCTTACCTAACATTACTGGTATACAATATAACTTGAAGGCAGTGCTATTTTAATATGGTTTATATTATATTATGGTATTTATAATTTTTTGAATAATCTTTCATTTATCTTTATTTTTTCAGTTTTTATTAAATAATTTATTTTTATTTTTTATTTTATTATTATTATTATTATTATTATTTTTAAATTAAATTGTAATTGTAATATGTTCAGTAACATTTTTAAGGTTATTTTTTCTTATTTCATTTAACAAATATTATGTTAAATATTTTTGCTTAATAAAAAAAACATTATAGTTAGGCCATCCTAAACAAAATGGAAAAAAAACCATGTTTCTAGGTGTTGGTCACAGTGCTAGGAAGTGCCCTGAATCAGTCCCCTTGGCCCCGGGTGGTCGGTCAGGACATTTGCAGACACCTCGAGCATCTGCTTAGTGAAGCAGTCACACTGAGAGGGCGAGCTCAGGGTCGAACACTGCTGCCCCTGCCGCTGTGTGTGGAGAAAAAAGATGAGCACCAGCTCAGGTATGAACATTGTACGCTGTGTCAATCACTTACTCAATCACCATCTGATCAAACATTTACTATGCTTGTGATATCATGTAACATTTGTGTGTGTGTGTGTGTGTGTGTGTGTGTGTGTAGCTCGGACACCTGTCTGATTGACAGGGCGTTATTGTACTCCATTGAGACAATGGTGATTCAGTGGTGTCGTCTGATGGGCTCTGTGCTGCAGAGGGACTCATCTAAGCTCTTGCACCAGGGGGACCACCCAGGCCCCACAGTGGAGCTTATTTTCTGGACTAAACAGAAAGAAAACTTATTAGGAATTCAGAAACAGGTGGAAATTAAATGTGCTTTTTTACATATGTATTTTAAAAATATATTCATATATACTGTATATATATATATATATATATATATATATATATATATATATATATATATATATATATATATATATATATATATATATATATTATAATCAATAAAAACATGATTCTTGCAAATTAAAAGGGGTTTTATATATATATATATATATATATATATATATATATATATATATATATATATATATATATATATTAGAGTATTTGTGTGTGTGTGTTTATTTTAATATTGAAATTTAAACTAAATCTGGTTTATTTGTGCAGCTGCAGAACCCAAAAGTTGATCAAGTGCTGGAAATTTTGCAGAGGATCAAGAGCAGCTACTATGCTTCGTTTTACGACATTATTCAAAAAGTAAACCACGGTAATCACATCTGAAATGTGGACACACACTCTCATTCTAACATGATTTTGAAGTTAACTGCATTATATTTTAGTGTGGCCTAGTAGTCAAAATCTAGTAAGTAAGTAGTTAAGTAGCTATGTGAAAAATTGCAGCTTCAGTGTAGGTTTCAAATGCAAGAAATGGACTTTCGCCTCAATGATTTTCTAGCGGTGATGGAGGCAGAGGACATAGACCTGCACTTGAGGACCTTACGGCGGCCCATAGCTGCATTCGAGGAGCGGAGCTTCACTGATCTGGAGCCTCAGATCCCAGCTCTCTTTCACACGCTCTCTCTCATCTGGACACATTCTCACTTCTACTGCCGCCCACCTCGCATCGTCACACTACTCACAGAGTTCTGCAACCTACTTATTGACAAGGTGTGCTTGCTCATTTGTTTAAATGATATAAATTCAAATTGTATAATGTGTAATGTTTGTATGATGTGTTTATGTGCATCTGATTCTACAGGCTTCTGTGTATTTAATTCCTGAGGAACTCTTCAAAATGGAGTTAGAGGAAGGTATGGACAGGGTTCGGAGGGCCATCCAGGTGTTTTGGGCATTCAAGCGCAGTTTTCAGCAGCACCGGGACAAACTGACACCCACTGGGCCCTATAACCGACCAGGACTTACAGTCAGGCCCTGGGACTTTCCCTCTGAGCTTGTGTTTCACCGCATTGATTGCATCATGGAGAGACTGCGCATGATTGAGGTGTGTGCACACAAATCCAACCCCACTAAAAACAGTGTATCGTTTACAATTTTCATCTTTTGACTTGGCTTTAGAGGCCTTTTCGCAACAAATCCAAACATTTGGCAAAAGGAACATGAGCGACGTAAGATTGTAAAACGAAACAAATTTCCATGTACACACAGAGTCTGAAATGTTGTTTTGTGATGATATGTTGTTGGACATTTGGTCGAAGCGATTAGACTTGGCTTTATTTGCTAGCTTTTTCTTTTTCTTTTTAGTGCATACATTGTAGGTCTTTGGTTATTTTTACTTTGGTGTGAAAAATGTTAACAAATTTATGAATCATTTAGCTAATAATCTGCCCAATCTGTGTGTGTGTCCCTGTTTCAGGAGTTGTTTGCCTCAGCTCTGGACTTTCTAAAGCTGGAACGGATTGAGCTGGGCGGCTCTCGAGGGAAGATTCTCAGTGATATGGTGTACAGCATGAATGATGAGTTCCTGGACAGCTGGAGAACTCTAAGAGAGAGCAAATATGACCCGCTCGACTACAACAACAAGGTTTTACCATATCTGCACAAATTTTATTTTATTTTTTTATGTAGATTTTATTTAACCAAGATTTTTAAGTACCTTATGCTCACTAAAATACAGTAATATTATGAAATCTTATTATCATGTTAAATACATTTTCTATTTTGTATATATTCAAGATATAATTTACACGTAATACATGAGTAAATTTTTTTGGAAACAAGAAAACAAAATCATATATTTGCCGATAGTGTATCACAGTATCGTAGTGTTCACATTCATAAACATTTAACTATTGTACAGTCACTTTCTTCCTGGTGATTTCTAGGAGTTTTTGTGCGACTATAATCGATTCATGGAACAAAACAAAGACTTTGACCAGAGACTGGGGACAGTGATAAACTTGGCCTTCCAGCACTCCCCGGGCCTAGAATCTGCTTTTAAGGTATCATGCACACACACACACACACACACACACACACACACACACACACACACACACACAGAGACAGAGACAGACAGACAGACAGACAGACAGACAGACAGACAGACAGACAGACAGAGATGCTTAGTAATGAATGAACAGGCATGCATATGGTCAGCAGAACACAAGATTTATTATTGTGATTATTTAATTAAGTGTTTTTGAAAATCCTGTCTCTAAGCCTAAGACTGAAAGCCTGTGTTTGTAGCTCTTACAGATGTTTGGTACTTTGTTGGAAAGGCCGAGGGTTCACCAGCTTTTTGCTCCAAACTACGCTCAGCTGCTGGTCATGTTCCAGGAGGAGGTCAGCCTCTGTCAGCGCATCCTGGACACCCAAAGGGAGAAGGTTTGTGGTTTCTTTACTTTATTTTATTATGTTCTGTTTTTTTTTTTTGGAAACTAGAATTTGAAACCCTATTTCATGAAGCTTTAAACACTTTACGAATCTTTTGTTTTAAATCATGGGGTTTGTTGTGTTGGTTTGGAGCTGGGTGAACCCATGAATGAGTAGATCATTTCACTGAATTTGACTGGTTAATTTTATAATAAACCTTAAGTCTTTAATACAAATGCATGTGCAAAATAATATAAGGAGAGCGTTAGTTAATTGTTTCTCTAGTTTGTCAATCAAATTGTTAAAGGAATACATATTTAATGGAATTAAATAATTTATTTAAAATAGCAAACTTTAATTAAACATTCTTAATGGGTTTGTCAAAGTAGGTCTAGTCATTATACATATTTGGACTGTATCCTAGCTGCATTTACAGAGTCCTGACAATCTGTATTTCGAGCATCTTAAAATTAGTCAAATTAGTCGGGTTACTAATTTAATTTCCGTTCAGTTTACTAAGGTTCAAATTGCTTGTTTAATTGGGTCAGAGTTTCGAAACTTTTCTATTTCTCTAATCACTAGTTTTTAGTTTTTATGAATTAGTCACTGAATTATTCATTCAAATTAACTGATTCATTCAAGAACACTTCTACATTATAATGCCTTAAGATGTAATGGTTAATTCTTACTCTTTTTTTTTTAAAGGCTTCCATTGGCACTTGGCAGAGCAAAAATAAAGTAACTAGTTATGAAAAAAACAGCTTTCTGGTTATGTTTTGAAGCTGGCATGTTGGTTCGAGCTGGTTTAAGCTGGCCCTTTGCTGGTTTATGCTAAAGACCAGCTTAAACCAGCAAAGGACCAGCACAAACCAGCTCAAACCAGCATCCCAGCTACAAAACATGCCTAACCAGCACAGGCTATGCTGTTTTTTTCAACAGGTTTGCGTCTTAAATACAAGTTACTTAAAATTAACTAATTGTTTCCGTCAGAATATGCTCTTTAGCATTGCTCTTTGGATAAAAGCCGACTCTCTGATTTTTTGTGCTGTTGTTTGTTTGTGCTTTGGTGCAGATGAGAAACAGCTATCCCATCCTTGGTAAAAACATGCCAGCCATTGCTGGTAACCTGAAATGGTCCCAAGAACTCAGAGAACGGATCCTGTCAAACCGCAGTAAACTAAGCCATCTTACACATATGTAAATAAGCTCTCCTCAACACAGTTATAAGACTCACACAAATACAAACAAATTTGCTCGCCTGTTTATGACAATGTATGCTATGTTCTGTATGCGTTAGGCCCTTAGACAGTCCTGAGGCACAGCAGGTGTTACAGGTGTGTGAGTGTGTATTGGAGGTTCTGGATCAGATGGATGAGGAAGTCTATGCTAACTGGAGTGTTGGATTGGATGAGGTGTGCCACACACATCTGAATGAACCACTGCTAAAGCTGGATGAGGAGAACTGCCTGTACAGCTTGAACTTTAACCCTGCTGTAAGACCCATGCACAAACTCACATACTTATCCAACTAAATGGAGATTTCACTTTCACTTCTATTTTTGTTAAATTTGTCTAAGTGAGCTAGCTAGAGGCCTGAATGTTATAGAGACTTGGGGGTGATTCATTTTGACTTTTAGCCATTAAAGTCAGGATAGAGTAAAATGATCAGTTTTCTAAAATATTAAAAGCATGCCATCCATGTACATGTTTTACGTTTTCATCTAAAAAAATGACAATCTTTAATCATTCACCCTCATGTTGTTTTGTTCCTTTTTGAAACACGAATGTATATTTTCACCAAAATGTTGATGATTCAAAAATCCTACAAGTAACCCAAGTTTTCTGAAGAGATGCTTTTTTATTTTTGAAAAGGCATAATCACCTTTTCTGTATTTATAATTTTGATTTAGGCCAAAGATGATCAAAATGACAAAATGCACATTTTTGGTTGAACTGACCGTTCAAGCTGTCACCTAGCAACAACCGAGAGCTTTTTTCTAAACTATTTTTGTTGAATACACAAAATAAGTGCCAGTGGCGCCTCCTCAATGTGAGTTACTCAGTATTAAGTTTCTTTTTTCCCCACCGTGTCACTATAAAAGCAGTATCACACAGTTTGTTACTATTCCTTAAATAAAAAGTGTCATTACTCTCCATTTTTCATTGTAAGATCTCCCTGATCTTTTCTTTCTGTCTTTCTGTTATAGTTAGCTCGTCAGTCAGTTACTTAGTTGAATTGCTTAATATGTTTGTTGACGATTTATTTCTTTTGAAGTGTGGCAAACACTTCTGCTTTCTCCATGTTTACTGTTGTTTTGTGATATTGATGTTTTAGTTGACGTCTGTTTTGAGGGAAGTGAAGTATCTTACGATTCTGAAGAACCACAGCATTCCCAAGGCCGCTATGAGTCTGTACTCTAAACGGGAAATGCTTCACATGGTGAGACTGCGTGTGGCCATCTGTGCCTTTATGTATGAGTAACAGGTTGCACAGTGCCAAGAAATTATCTTTGTTTATGCCCTCTTTTAAACCTTCTTTTGTTCCTCTCTTTCTCTCTGTATGTGTGTGTTTAGTACACAAGTACTCTGTCCCAGATCACTCAGTGGTATAATAAACTACACAGCACAATTCTGGCCGTTGAACTGCGTTTGGTAAAATCTGAGCTGGAGCAAGTGAGATGTACCTTAAAGCCAGCGTTAAAGGAACTGCAGTGGAGTGATGAAAACCTTGCTGACTACATTAAGAGGTAACAGATAAATACTCATATGTGACCCTGGTCTTAAGTCGCTGGGGTATATTTGTAGCAATAGCCAAAAATGCATAGTACGATTCAAAATTATCAATTTTGCTTTTATGCCAAAATGATTAGGCTAAGTAAAGATCATGTTCCATGCATATATTTTATACATTTCTTACCTTTCTTAATTGCTACAAACATCATTTGTACAACTTTAAAGGTGATTTTCTTAGTATTAAATTTTTTTGCACTCTCAGATTCCAGATATCCAACTGCTTGTATCTCAACCAAATATTGTCCTATTCATTTTCATATTTATTCAGCTCTCAGTTTAAAAAAAATACACTTATGACTGGTTTTGTGGTTCAGGGTCACATATTGTTGTTAGTGAATCCAAATAGTCAAAATGTATAATGTTATTGGTCTAATATGTGAAGGTGCTTATGTTAACGTACTCTTTGTGTACTTGTAGCACATGTGATCTGGTACATGGTGTGTCGGAGCGTGTGCAGAAGAGCAAGACTAACTTGGAGAAACTGCAGGGGCTGATGGGAGTTTTCAGTCACTCTGCCTGCATTACTCGTAGGACTAATCGGCGTAGCAATCTGCTCAACCTCACCGATGTAGAGGAGAACTTCAAACGACAATATGCTCTCATCGCTCGCACAGGAGAGAAGATCCATGAGCTTGTGCAGGTGTTGGTTTCACTGCTTGATTCAACACACCAAGAAGGACAAACTTACATTTTTGTAACACATTTAATTTCAATTCAACACATTAAGATGACAAACTTTAATGCTCTAAAGCAGGGAAGTGAACGGGTGCCGTCAGAATAAGAGTTCAAACAATTGATAAAAACATCACAGTAATCCCCACAACTCTAGTCCATCATTTAATGACTTGTGAAGTGAAAATTCTATGTGGTTGTAAATAACAAATCTATTGTTATGGTGTTTTTAACTTTAAGCTGTTGCTTCTGGCTAAAATACAACTCTATTATATTGCTTTTTCCTGTGGAAAAGGCATCTTGTCTGAATCAGAAATATGGACAGATCAAGCACGGTTTATACATGAAAACAAGTATGTCAGTGGATTTTGATGTGAAAGGACAACAAAGGACAGACTTTTTTACTGGTGGAAGCATCGTTGTGGTTTATAGGCTGATATTTTGTGTGGAAATTATAGTTTAAATTTGAAATGCTGTAATGATGGATTTTTGGATGGATCTGACTGGATTACTTGTGTATGTATTTAGGCTACATATAATAAACACAAAATGGCAAATTTTCACTGGAACTGAACACCTGAAATTCATTCTTTGCTCTTCAGGAGAATGCTGAGCTGCTTGGTGCTGATTTGGACTCGGAGACCTGGCAGTGCTACACAGAACATGTGGACAGAGGCATTCTTACTGGGTTCTGCAGCGCTGTTCGATGTTCCCTGCAGTACTTAGTTGATAACACGGACCCAGCGCTCCATATTTCTCCCCTCTTTGAAGTTCAGCTGACCCTCACCTCTGACATGATCTTTCACCCCTCGCTCAGCTACTCCAAGAAGGGAAACTTCTATGATATCATTGAACAGATGGTGTCAGATATTTTTAAAATGGCTTCTTGCATAAAAAGAGTGGCTAAGAACAAACAGTCTGAGACTTACAAGGTAGGAGAATCTTTTTAGTTTAATGATTACATTTTTTAATGGTAGTTTTCTGTAAAGATTTAAACCTATTCTTTACGACATGATGTATACGTGACCGTGTCTGTTATGTCTTAGTCAGATGTAGATCAGATACCAGAGCTGGTGGAGTTGGCTCAGCTGGTGCGATACCGTGCACGTGTGGCCATTGCTAAGGTCAAAGAATTTCAACATTCCTTTGATTCCTATCGTTATCTCTGGACCGGAGACAGGGTGGAGTTCATGAGGCAGTTTCTGCTCTATGGACACGCCCTCTCTGCTGAGGAGGCAGAGCTTTATGCAGATTATGAGCTGCCTAAGGATCCTCCCAAACTGCAGAACTTCAGAGAACAGGTATCTGCCAGTCATCGAGCTAGGATTAAAATATGTATGTGACCCTGGATCACAAAACCAGTGTCAAACCTATTCTATAATTATTTTAGAAGCCTGTTTTCATCTCAGAATAAAAAATAAGCACCTGTGACTTTATTCTTTTTTTATATGTGAGACGAAAATGGGAAAATACCAATTTTTTTTTTACTGTAACAAATTACACAAGTATGCAAAGACCACTGGATGTACCATAATGTCTCACTTTTCTTTTTTCTCTCTCACTGATTTCTCATTAGATTAGTGAGTTTGAGGATCTGTACGAGAAGGTATGCATGTTAGAGGAGAAGAGAGTATTCTGTGGCTGGTTTCAGGTTGATATAAAACCTTTCAAAATATCTCTGATGAACATCATTAAAAAATGGAGCTGGATGTTTAAGGAACATTTACTGAACCATGTTGTAGCCAGGTAACAATTACTCAGACATTGACCTTCAACTGTCCCCAATAAATCAAATTTGTGTAACACACTGTATGTTTCAAGTACATCAATTATGTTAACGTAGCTCTACTGTGACTAATCAAATCTTTCTCTGTCTCAGTGTTAAAGAGCTGGGATCATTTATTGAGAATACAGAGATTGGATTGGCGAGGACTGTAACCGATGGGGATTATGGCAAACTGGTGGGCATCATGGGTCACCTGATGGCCATCAGAGACCGTCAGCTGAGCACAGAGCAGCATTTCAAACCCCTCAAAGCCACCTCGAACCTGCTCAAAACCTACAACCAACAGCTACCTGAGAATGTTTACATACTGTTGGAGGTAACTTCAGTTACATGCATCTGATTCTGCTACTTTTCTATCCACTCGACTGCCTCATCGTATACCCGTGTGGTTTCACAGTCCTTGCCAGAGAAATGGAAGAATCTCAAGAAGGTGGCATTTACAGTAAAACATGAGGTTGCTCCTCTCCAGGCCAATGAAGTTGCTGTCATCCGCAGGAAATGTGTTCAGTTTGAGGTGAGGGGCTGAAATCAGTAAAAACTGTAAATAGAAAAGAATGCAAAATCATCAGCATGATGATTTAAACTTTTTAAGCTTGCATCAGTGAGTAATAAAGTTTTGAAGCATTTTTTGTTATCTAGCCGGCTAACATAGTCCTGAAAAAAGTGTGTTTGAACTCATGGCTTTCATCTTCACCTTAAAACTGTACAGTTTCAAACTAACAACTTAAAAATTAACAACCTATTATTTTATTTGTACATTTGTATATATATTTAATGACTCATACAAAGACAATAAGATACTTTTTGTAATATTAGAATAGTTATTATAATATTTATATTATTGATATAAAAAGGAAAAAAAGGAAAGTATTGTATTTATTTTAGGACCTTTTTTTTTCAAAATCAGTGAAAAAAATCCTATTGTTGAGATGTTGCTGAGCATCTGTGGTTTGTTTTCTAGATTAAACAGCATGAATTCAGGGAACAGTTCCGCACTGAGTCCATATTCTTCATCAGCCTGCAGGAGCCGTACAGACTCATTGACAAGGTGCTCTTACCATTCTTTTTTGCCTGAGTGAGCATGTATGTTTTAAATAAGTTTTATTCTTACATATTTGTTTAAATGTATAAATGTCTTCTGTGTTTGTGTGTAGATGAATCGTACAGTGGCTCATTTAGAGAATGAGATGTCTAAGCTTCAACAAACAGCCAATCTGTTCGAAGTCAGTTTCCCTGATTACAAACAAATTCGACAGTGTCGGTCAGACATTATCCTGGTTAAAGCAGTCTGGGATATGGTTATGTTTGTTAAGGTAATCCTTACCAGACAAAAGATCTACATTACAAAGTTCTCCCAATAATTAATTTACACACATACAGAAAAAAGTATTTTAAAGTTAGTTTTGTTTTTCCAAAAAATATTTTTTTCTGATTGTCATCCTCTTGGGAATGATGGGCAATGTAGTCCAGCATCTCAGACTGGACTAAGACTCCATGGAAGGAGATCAATGTGGAACAGATGGATATGGAGCTCAGAAGGTTTGCTAAGGTACCATTTAAATAAAATTCTGTCTTTCTTCAACGTTCACCATATGCACAAAGCGAGATCAGAATGCAGTCAAACAGCAGTGAAAATAAATTAAATGTGACCTTGTAAATGTATGCTTTGTGTATCATTGAATTGGAGTGCCTATATATTTGAGTAGGAGATGAAGACTCTGGATAAAGAGGTGCGTGCGTGGGATGTCTACGATGGTCTGGAATCCATCGTTAAGAATTTGTTGACATCACTGAGAGCTGTTAACGAACTTCAAAACTCTGCTGTCAGAGAAAGACACTGGCAACAGCTCATGCGCACAACAGGGGTAACAAACAAAAACCAGCACAGCATCACCATGACCTGACATGACCTGCTGATTGTAAGTAATATAATTCCCTTATTCTGTCCTTGTAGGTGAGTTTTGTGATGGATGAAAACACCACACTTGGTGATCTCTTAGAGCTGCAGCTCCACCGTGTGGAGGAGGAAGTGAAAAACATTGTGGACAAAGCAGTTAAAGAGATGGGAATTGAGAAGGTACAGGAAGTAGATTGAAATAATTTCTGAGAAACTCTCAGAGGCATTTTAGGCATTAATAGAATGTTGTGTGCAGATTCTGGGTGAGATCAAGCAGACGTGGTCAATGATGTCTCTGTCATATGAGACACACACAAGTACTGGAACACCTCTGCTCAAAGCTGATGAAAACCTCATTGAAACCCTGGAGGACAACCAGGTAACTTACAGTCAGCTGGGTTTAGCAGAAATCAGTTTGGTATAAATATATATTTATTTTGTTCAGGCAAG
This sequence comes from Puntigrus tetrazona, assembly GCF_018831695.1. NCBI lineage: Eukaryota > Metazoa > Chordata > Actinopteri > Cypriniformes > Cyprinidae > Puntigrus > Puntigrus tetrazona. Next base: position 4,734,180 of record NC_056704.1, on the reverse strand, counting down.
TTCAGTTCTGATCAGTTTAGTTCAGTCAAGTTCAATTCAGATCGTTTGTGTATGTTCCTCAGGTTCAGTTGCAGAATATTCTCATGAGTAAGTATGTGGAGTATTTTATGGTGGAGGTGAGCGGCTGGCAGCGGAAGCTCGTGGTGGCTGATCTGGTCATTGGCACATGGTTGGCGGTTCAGCGCACCTGGGCTCACCTCCAGAGCATTTTCACCAACTCCGAGGACATTCGGAACCAGCTGGCCCACGATGCAGAGCAGTTTCAGGGCATCCATCAGGACTTCCAGGTATTGTGAGATAGACCATGCAGGGAGAAAAGTAATTGCCAGGGAGATTAATGTCTTAACACAGAATGTTGTTTCAGAGTTTAATGACCACTGTCGTGGAGACTGATAATGTGATAAAAGTCACTAACCAGCCAGGCTTCTTGGAGCAACTTGAGACTCTTCAGCAAAGGTAATGTGAATGTTAAACCCTTACTTAAGATGAATCAGTGTGAACACCCTTTAATGATCCACCATATAGGATTTTTGTAAAACATAAATAATTATATTTGCATGTGTCTGTGTATTGCAGATTGTCAGTGTGCGAGAAGGCTCTAGCTGAGTATTTGGAAACAAAGCGTTTGACATTTCCACGCTTTTATTTTGTTTCGGCTAGTGACTTGCTGGAAATAGTTTCTAAAGGAACTCAGCCGAGAGAGGTTGCTGTTATAATAATAACAATAATAATGCACAGATTTGCTCCAAAATAAAAGTCATCTTATCATTATCACAATTTATCATTAAAATTATGTGTGTGTAAATGTATGATTAATGCACAGGTGACTCGACACTTGCTGAAACTCTTTGACAATCTAGCTGATCTCAGCTTTAAAGATGAGGAAGATAATGGAGGATTGGATCCCAAAACACCCGTAGCCTTAGGAATGTTCAGTAGAGAGGGGGAGTATGTGCCCTTCTCACAGCCCTGTGTGTGTGAGGGACAGGTGAGATACAGTGACACACATCTGACCTTTAGATGCTGAGTTTGAGAAACATTCTGTCAGTTTTTCTGTGTATCATGTAACAGGCCGAGTGTTGGCTGAATGCTCTTGAGAAGGCCATGCGTTCCACTGTTCGCCAAGAGATCTCTGAAGCTGTGGCAGCATATGAAGACAAGCCACGAGACCAGTGGCTGTTAGACTACCCAGCACAGGTGTGTTTGGCTCCATTTTAATAAGTGTGACTGACTTGAGTGCTTTGAGGTAACAGTTTTGAACTCACCTTTTTCAGTAGAAGCTTCACTCAAACCTAATCGTACACTTGCTATCTAATGTAAAATAAATACTTGTGTACTAAGTGCAAATAGCCTGCCTTGTTGAAAGTGGCTATTTACACTAATTACAAAAAAGTGGCACAGATGGTAAAACATTGTAACATTGTAAAATTTTTACATTTGAAATTACACCAGAAAGGCATTTATTTTCAATAAAAATTAAGGAAATATTCAAGTTGTATCGGCTAAGTGTAGGGAGGGCTTTATTGTCCCAGTAAGGTGGCAGCCATGGCATTCATTTAATAATTTGAATTAAAATTAACACTCAATTAGCAGTTTTATAATGTACTACTATACTGAGGTGCAGATAATTGCCACTAATTGTAATGAGTGCAGAAAATGTTAACATAGAATCCATTGCTATTTGCATTTAGTACAAATAGATAACCATGGGGTTGTCCAACATAAGAGAAATACAAAAATAATTATAGTAGCTCAATTAGTTTGTTTTTAAAATGCCAGAAAGTCATGATTTCCACAGATATGAATTGAACATTGTACTAAAATTAATTGATTTTTGGTGAATAAAAAGAGTGCTTTCTTTTTATTGGATCAGAAACACTTATGGATGAATCATAGCAGTTTATAAATGTGACTCACTCACTTAATCACACGCTAATTCTTTAGTCATACTGAATAATCAAGAAAAGGAAAAGGTTAAATGCATCTTTATTGGAATTCTGTTACATTTATAAGATATCTGCACTTTTTGTATTCTGGTGAAGAGAGTTAATGCATTAATTATTGCATTTCTTACTTTCTGAAGTACTAGAAGCATTTACTGAACTCATTAAAATGAATCACAACTAGAATTTTCCTATTACTAACATTGTTATCTTTATTCTTGTCACGTGAAAACAATCATATGAAGGGAATTGATTTTAGATCACTGATTAAAGGTTGGAAAAACAAAAAAAATAAGATTAAAGTTTAAGACATTTGTCCATGTTTATATGTTTGGTTTACAGGTAGCACTGACTGGCAGTCAAATTTGGTGGGCAACAGATGTGGGCATTGCCTTCGAGAGGGTAGAGGAGGGTTTTGAGACTGCCTTAAAAGACTACAACCGAAAACAGGTAAAGAAAATCTATAAAAATACTACTCATATTATTTACTTTGTGTTCATATCTTCAAAATGACTGTTGTTTGTGACTTTAGATCAGTCAGCTGAATTCTCTGATAAACATGCTACTTGGTGACCTCACCCCAGGAGACCGACAGAAGATCATGACCATCTGTACTGTTGATGTCCACGCTCGTGATGTAGTCGCTAAACTCATATCTCAGAAGGTAAGAAAACCAGTAACCTGGAACTAAACCTGGAACTTTTAAAATTATAACATCGTGATGACCTGTGTCCTAGGTCACCAGTGGACAGGCGTTTGCGTGGCTTTCGCAGTTACGGCACCGATGGGATGAGAAGCAGAAGCACTGTTACATAAACATCTGTGATGCACAGTTTCAGTTCTCATATGAGTATCTAGGGAATACCAACAGACTGGTCATAACACCACTCACTGACCGGTTAGTGTCACACATAGTTAGATGATCAGATGTGTGCTGGCTACTGATAGTAACTGATTATGCTGATTATTGTACCCGGCAGATGTTACATAACTCTGACTCAGTCTCTGCACCTCACCATGAGTGGCGCTACTTCTGGTCCTGCTGGAACTGGCAAGACAGAAACCACCAAAGACCTGGGCCGATCGCTTGGCATCATGGTCTATGTGTTCAACTGCTCAGAGCAAATGGACTACAAGGTTTGCAGAACACAATACATAATTTGAGGAACACTGTGTGCGCACCTCTCTTTACAATTTTTTTTCTCCCATTTTTCCTTCCTATTTCAGTCCATAGGTAATATTTATAAAGGGTTGGCCCAGACTGGAGTGTGGGGTTGTTTTGATGAGTTTAACAGGATTTCAGTGGAGGTTCTGTCTGTGGTTGCTGTTCAGGTGAAAACCATTCAAGATGCAGTCCGCAATAAGAAACAAAGGTCAGGTCCATCTTACACCATCTCAACGATTTCCTGTTAACTAATGTTTGTTCTGTCACATCTCTTTGCCATCTCCATCTCACTCCATTCCCTTATATTCTATGGGATCCCATTATATTGTTATTTGTACAATTTCATTCAAGTTCCATCTCACACAATTCAGTTATGTTTTGTTCCATGTTCTTTAATTCTTTATATTTTCTTTGTCCCTTCTGTTCCTTTCCATCTCCTCCATCATATTACCATCATCTTGAAAATTGTTCTTTCTCATACTTTGTCATCCCTTATCATTCACTTGCATCTTTTGATGTTATATTCTATTGGGGTCTATCTCACATAATTTTGTATTATGTATTCCTTTACAGTCCTGCCTTTTATGACATTTTTTTTTGTCATCCAATCTTGTCCTGTTCCTCTGAATTCTCTCTATCCTTTTAAACCATTCCATTGTTTTCCAAAGTTTCATACAAATTCCATCTCACAGCTTTCCAAGCCATTCAGTTGTACCTTGTATTGTTCTGTATCATTCTGTTCTTTTACATTCCAATCTTTTTTGCATCACTTCTATTCCACCCTGTTTCATCCCATCATTCCATCTCACTGTTCTGTCAAATCTTACCTTATCTTATCATATCTTTCCATTCTGCTCCATACCATTCTTTTTTGTTCCATCTACACTATTCCATCTATAACATCTAATTCCATCCCATTTTATACCATCTCATACCATTCCATTCCTTTTTTATTATTTATTTATTTATCAGGTTTCACTTCCTGGGGGAGGAGATTGAGTTAAGGTCAACAGTTGGGATCTTCATCACTCTGAACCCTGGATATGCAGGAAGAACTGAGCTACCAGAGAACCTTAAAGCACTTTTCAGGTGCAGACTCTGGTTTTGCATTGAACTGAATGAAAATAGACAACGATATCTGAATTTCACATGTTTATGTGTGAAAAATAGATCTTTGTGAACATGAGCTCTGTCTCTGTGTGTCAGGCCATGTGCAATGGTGATTCCTGATTATGAGTTGATCTGTGAGATCATGTTGGTGGCTGAAGGTTTTTTAGAGGCACGTCTGCTCGCACGCAAGTTCATCAGTCTCTATACACTCTGCAAAGAGCTGCTTTCCAAACAGGTACCTCACACACATTCATACATTAACACATTTAATTATTTAGTGTATTGGCTGATCTTTCAAACAAAATCATTGTTTCTTGTAGGACCATTATGACTGGGGCTTGAGAGCCATTAAGTCAGTTTTGGTTGTTGCTGGGTCACTGAAGAGGGAGGACCGGAGCCGTCCTGAAGAGCAGGTGCTTATGGCAACTGTAGATTAAATGTGATGTATTTCCTTTGTTGCTTTATATTTAAAATGTATTCAGCAATGTAATGTGTTGTATGTGTGTTTTTCAGGTGTTAATGCGTGCTCTACGAGACTTTAATCTGCCTAAGGTTGTAACAAGTGATGTGCCGATATTCTTGGGCCTGATAAGTGACCTCTTTCCTCTTCTGGACATCCCACGCAAAAGAGACCAAGTGCTTGAACAGAACGTACGCCGTTCTGTTGCTGAACTTCACCTGCAGCCAGAGGAGAACTTCATACTCAAGGTGTGTGTTTTATGTGAGAAGTGTCCAAATGTTTCGACATTTCATGTTTTTTGGATATAGATTACTTGCACAACTTCTCTTCCTCTGTTTCTTATCTTTTCTTCCTCTCTTAGGTGACCCAGCTGGAGGAGCTGTTGGCAGTGAGACACTCTGTTTTTGTAGTGGGCGGACCTGGGGCAGGAAAAAGTCAGGTCAGTCCAATGAAGAAATAAAGAAAAAGGCACAGAAATGTTTTTTTTTTTGTTATTTTTGTTTTTTAAGGTTTTGGTGATCTTTTGAGTTTATTACTTATTCTGTGTTTTTGCTGAGAGACTTTGTTTATCCAACTCGAATGTGTTGAGTGTATGATGTTGCTGTTTCAGTGAACTAATTATTTATGATTTATTTGTTTTTTTGTGGGTCAGATTTTAAAGACGCTGCATAAGACCTACTCTAACATGAAACTGAAGCCCATCTGGACTGACATCAACCCTAAAGCTGTCACCACTGATGAGCTGTTTGGCTTCCTGCACCCAGCTACACGGGAGTGGAAAGACGGTATGTGTGTGTTTATGGGAGTGTGGTTCAGTTTGAGGTTTATCTCTGTAGACAGCTGTCAGCTGTGGCGCATTTGTGTTTATGTGCAATTGTTTCAATTTACTTTTGAGCATGTGTTGTGTTTGTCTATTGCTATGAGAAATCACATGTTTCATCAAAATCTAAAATAAACTACGTTGTTTGGACTATTGAAGGCAATAGTCATAAAGGCAACGAATAGGAGTTTAATCTGAATCTAATCATTTTATGTAAATGCTAAGTTTGGTGATAGGGTGATTGAACTACCGCTGAAAGGTCATGAAGACTTTTTTTATTCAGCAACAAGTCATTGAATTGTTTAAAAGTGACAAAGAGACATTTCTAATGTTACAAATGTGTATAAACACGTACAAGACATTGTTTGTGTGACTACATTTCTTTGGGTGTTTTAGGTCTGTTTTCTTCCACAATGAGAGAACTCTCTGCTATATCTCATGATGGGCCGAAGTGGATTGTTCTTGATGGCGACATTGACCCCATGTGGATCGAATCTCTAAACACTGTCATGGATGATAATAAGGTTTGTCATCATGATATAAATCAATGTTATAAATGAGTATCCTGTGTGTTTAAAGTCATTTATGTTTGTATGTGATGTGTGTAAATATTAGGTGCTTACCTTGGCCAGTAATGAGCGGGTATCACTGACCCCCTCTATGCGTTTACTGTTTGAGATCAGCCACCTGAAGGCTGCAACCCCAGCTACAGTATCCAGGGCTGGAATTCTTTACGTGAACCCTCAGGATCTGGGCTGGAGTTCGTAAGTTTTAGTATTCACCTCGCTAATATTATACTGCATACTGCAATTTGTGTTCAACCCCACTTTTTGATTGACAGGTATGTGACAAGCTGGATAGACACCCGTCAGGCCCAATCTGAGCGAGCAAATCTTACTATATTGTTTGATAAGTATGTTCCCTACTGTCTGGAGCAGGTCAGATGCAACCTTAAGACAATCACACCTATACCTGAGACAAGCATGGTACAGGTAGGAGACACACAATCCAGCACACGTTTCTGTGTAGACAAACTTTCCTGTAACTTTAATGTGTATCTGATCTTTGGGTGTATTAGACTCTGTGCTGTCTTCTGGACTGCTTGCTGACAGAAGAAAACACCCCTCCGGACTCTCCTCGTGAGCTCTATGAGCTGTATTTTGTGTTTGCATGTGTTTGGGCCTTTGGAGGGGCTCTATTCCAGGACCATGTTAGTACTAAAAATCCACTCACCCTGTTTACTATAGACCCCAAATTTACTTTGCAATGCTCTCTATATTTGTTTAATTTTTTTCTCTTATCAGCTAATAGACTATCGTTCAGAGTTCAGCCGTTGGTGGTGTAAGGAGATGAGAGCCGTGAAGTTTCCCTCTCAGGGTTCAGTGTTTGATTACTACATCGACCCAAACACCAAACGATTCACTCCATGGAGTGAACGCACACCTCCTTTTGAGCTGGAACCTGACATTCCTTTGCAGGTCAGTTTCGAGCGAAGCACAAAATACAGCATCTGTCTGTACTATACATAATACAGTTTATCAGAGTTTTACTTCTTGAAAAATCTTATAGTTCAGCCAAAAATGATAAATTACATTTTTGGTTGAACCACCCTTTTATGGCCCGTGGATTTTAATTGACACACTTTAATTATGTTCTATAAACAGCACTGCAGTATGCAGACTTTTGATTTTATGTCAGTTTTTTATCATTTGATATTATTCCAGGGATATCATTTATTTGTCATTATCATTATAGTAAATTTTTAGAGTTAGGAGAATATTTTTTACTTTATGTTCATAGCTATTTTTATCCATGTGAACAGGCCTATAAAGTTACAAGTTCAGTCATAGTATTTTTTTTTATTGTTTCTGCATTATGTTACGGTTAGTGATATTAAGGTAACCTTATATAAATAATCAAAGAACTGTAAACATTTGCTTGTTTTGCTTAACTGTTACATATTAAACATTTTGTCCTTCTAAAATTTTGTCCATATGTACAGACTGTATTGGTGCACTCAGCAGAGACCATCTGCCTGACATACTTCATTGAGTTACTTCTGCAGAAGGGGAAGCCAGTGATGTTGGTAGGAAATGCTGGTGTTGGGAAAACTATCTTGGTGTGGGATAAGATTGCCAAACTCAAAGAGGAATTCATGGTCTCAAAAGTACCTTTCAATTACTACACGACCTCAGCCATGTTACAACGTGAGTGACATAACAGAAGCTGTATGTAGACACTCTGGTATACTCTCACAAACACCAAAACAAACTTGTGTACACAAACATTAACAACAACTAACAATATAAAAAATAACTATATATATATATATGTAAGCAATTGCATGGACACATTTGCAAGATGTGCAAAAAACATGTTTTTAGGCATGCGTCATCATAGAAATAATAAACAGTATTTCCATTCTGGTTGTTTAACTGTAGGTGTGCTGGAAAAGCCTCTGGAGAAGAAAGCAGGCCGGAACTTTGCTCCTCCTGGAAATAAAAAACTCATCTACTTTGTGGATGACATGAATATGCCTGAAGTAGATGCTTATGGCACTGTTCAGCCTCATACCCTTATCAGACAGCACCTGGACTACAACCACTGGTATGAGAAAACATGTACATCAAAACCTGTATGAAACAGTTGTATTTTAAAATGTTTCACTTAAGTGTTTGTATTTTGTAGGTATGACCGTCAGAGACTAGTACTCAAGGAGATTCATAACTGTCAGTACATCACCTGCATGAACCCAACAGCAGGAAGCTTTTCAGTTAACCCTCGACTTCAGGTAACCATAACAACTCATACATGTCCAGCGCTCGTCTAAAAGTAACTATAGCAATATTTCAACTTTGACTAGATGTCATTATATCAACCAATTCATTTCCAGTTAAGTTTCAAGTGTAGACACGAAAAGAGCCTAGTGAAAAAGATTCTCGAATAGGAGGGGATTGTCTTATGTGGTCTTTAAAGTTCATTTGGTTATTATACAAGACTTTCTGTTTTCTGGCTGACCTGTGATTATTCAGAGTAGCAGTAGTAATAAAAAAGGGGTGCCTGATAGTAGACCTCAGTAATGCTGTGTATATTGCAAAAATGAGAGGGGCAAGCACTGAACCCTGAGGCACTGTGGTGGTTAGTTGATAAAGGAATATTTGAGAGTTCAAAATATTAAAAGGTGCAATCAAGTCCAGCATAATACAGAAAGATAGACTATAGGTATGTATTAAAAAACATCATGTCCGGCCCGGAAAGAAGGTCAGTCTGCCTTCGATCTATCAGTTTTTACTACACACATGGATTTACATTCCATACTTCTTTCTCTGTTTATGTTTGTCCCTGACAGAGGCATTTCTCAGTGTTTGCTGTACATTTCCCTGGTGCGGAGGCTCTGAGCACTATATACAGCAGCATTCTAAGTGGTCACTTCCAGCAGGGTGGCTACAGTTATGGTGTGAGTCGCATGACCAACACACTGGTCCAAGCTGCCATCTGCCTGCATCAGAAAATGAGCCAGAACTTCCTTCCAACAGCCATTCGGTTCCACTACATTTTCAACCTCAGAGACATTTCAAACATCTTCCAGGTGTGTGACAGATTAAAGTGTGTGCATCTGTGTAGTTACTGAACACTGTGGCCAAATGTATGAATACAGTGGCCTAGTCATGCCACTAGTTATATTACATGGCTGGTAGTTTAGTCACTCTAAACATGTTAGTGTTGACATGCTGTTTTCTGTTTTCTTATGTTTTTTTTGTGTAGGGAATTCTCTTCGCTCTGCCAGAGCAAGTGCGGTACCCCCAAGACCTAGTTCACCTTTGGCTGCATGAGTCTTCTCGTGTGTATTCAGACAAACTGATGGAAGAGAAAGACGTGGAGCTGTTCAATAAGATTCTGCTAGACACAGGCAAGAGATACTTTGAGGTGAGCATAACTTCTGAAAACCCTGGTGGGGCCTCCCGTCAACTGAGCACCATTTATCAAAAATAATCTTTTGCTTTCTCGTTCTTGTTTATACCACATCTGTAGGGTGTAGATGAGTCTATTTTTATCAACCAGCCGTTGATCTACTCCCATTTTGCTCATGGTGTGGGTGAGCCACGTTACGCACAGGTGACTGACCTGGAGAAACTTCAGAAGACCCTGATGGATGCTCTTGAGCACTACAATGAACTATACTCTGATATGAACCTGGTGCTGTTTGAAGAAGCCATGCAACACATGTAAGTTGTCTAGAAAGTAACAGGGTTTTTAAACTGTGTTTAACAGAATTTACATACATCACATTAAACAAATAATACATAAAACAGCTAATATAAAATGTATAACTTCCTGATGCTGATGATAAAAAAACATGAATTCTGAAGTTTAAGCACATCTTTTGTTGAGAAATTTCATTTTCTGTTTGTGGAAAGTGCTGCAACTGAAGTCTTATTGGTGTGTAGCTGTAGGATAAGTCGTATTCTTGAGTCTCCTGTGGGGAATGCCTTGCTGATTGGAGTAGGTGGTAGCGGGAAACAGAGTCTGTGTCGGTTGGCTGCTTTTCTCAGCGTCCTGGAAGTATTTCAGATCACACTGAGAAAGGGTTATGGCATCAGCGACCTGAGGGTAATACACCCACACACACACTGCATTTCAATGACCTCTTTTGATTTGAAGCTTAATATGAAATATTGCAAAAACTTTTCCCTTCTGCTTCAAAACCCTTTCTGCTTTCTTTGTAGAGTGATATCGCTGCACTGTACATAAAGGTGGGTGTGAAGAATATAGGCACCGTCTTCCTGCACACAGATGCCCAGATTCCTGATGAAAGATTCCTGGTGCTGATCAACGACATGCTAGCATCAGGTACACATCGCTAACTCCTCTCACATTTCTTTTTCATCCTCTCATTATTGTCACTAACTCTCATTTTTGTGTATATATGTGTGAGTGTAGGAGATATACCTGACCTATTCAGTGAAGAAGAGGTTGATATGATTGTCACCTCTATTCGAGGGGAGTTGAGGGCGCTTGGTCTCCTGGACACACGTGAAAACTGCTGGAATTTCTTCATTGATCGAATACGCAGACAGCTTAAGGCTGGTGTCCTTATTTAGAAAAGACCATCCTAATTGTGTATTACGAATAAAAGTTTAAAAATGACTGACGTTATGCCCGTTATTCCTGCACTGTAGGTGGTGCTGTGTTTCTCTCCAGTTGGCTTCACTCTTCGTACACGTGCACGGAAGTTTCCGGCTCTTGTGAACTGCACTGCCATTGACTGGTTTCATCCTTGGCCCCAGCATGCATTGCAATCCGTCAGCAGTACCTTTATACAAAATATCTCTGGCCTGGAGGTAATGGAGACTATAGGGACAGTTAGGAGGATATGTTTTTTTATTATAAATACCTTTATTCTGCAAGGATGTATTCACTATATATACATATATATATGTTTTATAATTTCTAGTATGTACATTCTATGCACCCTAACTGTTAGTAAAAAATTGATTAACCCAGACATTGTTTTCCTTCTCCTTAGCCAGCAGTGAAAGTGTCCATCAGTGAGTTTATCTCTTTCGCTCACACTAGTGTGAATGAAGTCAGTGTAAAGTATCAGCAGAATGAAAAACGTTTCAACTACACCACACCCAAGAGCTTCCTGGAGTTCATGAAACTTTACGGCAACTTGCTGGGGCCAAAAAGAAGAGAACTGATCCAGAAGATGGAGCGTCTGGAGAACGGCCTGCAGAAACTACTGACCACTGCATCACAGGTCAACCTCACATTGAAAATTACACACAGGGTTCAATAACAAATCACTTCCAAACTGTTGTAACTATAGAAACTGTGGAAGTTATAAAAAAAAAAATATTTTGGCATAAAAAGGCAGTTTGTGCAGTTTGAATGCATGCCATTATGGAAACTGAAGCAACTGCAAAAATTAAAATTAACCTTAAAACCGTTAAATCTAATTTTAATTATTGCACCATATACTCAGTCCTAGAGCTTACAGACACCTTCAGTTTTACATTTAAATTTTTTTTTAATGTGGACCACTTTTCAGGTGGAGGATCTAAAGGCAAAACTGGCCACACAGGAAGTGGAGCTGCAACTTAGAAACACTGATACTGAAGCTCTCATCGCTAAAATCGGCCAGCAGAGCGAGAAACTCAGTCTGGAGAGGAGTGTAGCAGATGCAGAGGAGCAAAGAGTGAGACACACATGCAGATATCTCCAATCAAATGCTCAAAATCATACACATGCATTAATAAAAAAAAGCATAAATTCCTATTTATGGATATATCTGTTTAGAAACATCGTAAATGCATCATAGTGATTGTATAATGTGCAAAATAATGATTGCAATATCAGGTAGAAGCGATCCAAGCAGAGGTGACCAAGCAGCAGCAGGAGACTGAAGCAGATCTAGCGAAAGCAGAACCAGCTTTGCAAGCAGCTAATGCAGCACTCAACACACTTAATAGGGTGTGTGTGTGTATGTAAATGCACTAAAGCCTGTGTTTATTGAATCGTTCTCAAACACAGAATCCAAGTGTTTTGTTTTAATATGCACAATTGTTTTTTTCCCCAGAGTAATTTTGTATTTATGTGTGTGTATAGTTGAACCTAACAGAGCTGCGGACTTTTCCGAATCCTACTACCATCGTTTCTAATGTGTCTGCAGCTGTTTTGGTGCTGTTGTCTCCTAATGGCCGTATCCCAAAGGACCGCAGCTGGAAAGCATCTAAAGTTGTCATGAGTAAAGTGAGTGTGTGAAAAGCTGACATTTAAGATTTATTCTCAGGGTTTTCATGAGTCATGTTTGCAAATGTTTCTGCTTTAATTCTGCTGACATTTAACTTTAGTTCTGGAAATCTGGCTTTTACCTCTGATTCCCTCTTGAATCTTGAATCTTGAGTTTTGACGTTAAAAATTGCATTAATAAATTAGCAGTAAAACTGCACTGCAACAGGAAAATTTACTCCTTTTCTTTGTGTTTATATTTAGGTAGATGACTTTTTACAGACACTGATTAATTTCGATAAAGAGCACATCCCTGAAGCCACAGTACGTGTGGTCAAAGAGGAGTATCTGAGTGATCCTGAGTTTAATCCAGAGTTTGTGCGTCTGAAGTCATCTGCAGCGGCCGGTCTCTGTGCCTGGGTCATTAATATCATCCGCTTCCATGAGGTTCTGCTCCCTTAGCAACATTTTACAATTAATACATCTATATAAACTCTTTCGCAAAAGAGTCAGAAGTCTTTCTCATTTTGTTTGTTTTGTGATTGTATTATTTACAGTGTGTTTTTCTGCTTCTCTCCTCTGTGCTGCTCTGTCCAGACATATGTGAGTAGACGCTTTAATAAATAATACAACAGCAGTACTCGAAATAAGAACATTTCAGTGGAGCCTAAAAGTATTTTGGTTAAATAATTGCAGCCTTGTTTAAACATATTAAAGACCCCAATCTTTTAAACGTTTATGTACTGTATGTAATCACCTGTGATGATTTCATGCATCTTCAAATTAGTTTTTTAATGGCTGCCAATATTATTATTGTTATTTTTTATACTGGTTGAAGAAGCATCTATTTCCGATGCAATACTTTGCAAACCACTCTGCAGTTTGTCATTCCAGAATCTGATGTTCTGATATTGTCTTAAATTTTGCTTGGTTTTAATCAGGTGTTCTGTGAGGTTGAGGTGAAAAGAATGTGCCTGGCTCAGGCAAACGCTGATCTGGCTGAGGCTGCAGAAAAATTAGAGATTATCAGAAAGAAGCTGGCTGTAAGTCTTTCACTAGCTGTCTCGCTCTCTCTCTCTCCACCACAATATCTCATCAGTGTTTTAATCTCAAATGCGTGTCTTTGAAATGTGAAGGAGTTGGATGGTAGTTTGGACACACTGACAGCTGCATTTGAAAAAGCAACATCGGAGAAAATCCGTTGTCAGGACGAGGTGAACCACACCAACACCACCATCCAACTGGCCAACCGCCTGGTCAAGGGTTTAGAGGTCAGATTACACTGGTTTCGTCTTTTTTGACCACACTTACGTGTTAATGTTGTCATGCTACTTTTAAACTTGAAAATGTACTTTTCATTTATATGCAAACTTCTTTCTTTTGGTGTTTTGCTGAAAAACATGCACGCTTCAGTCAGAAAACGTACGCTGGGGTCACTCTGTGGCTCAGTACCGTGAGCAGGAATCCACACTGTGTGGAGACATTCTCCTCACCGCAGCTTTCATCTCTTACGCTGGCTCCTTCTCGAAGAGATACAGATATGAGTTACTCCATAACCTCTGGATGCCTTACCTGCGTGCCCAGAAGGTGTGTGTATGGAAACGGTTTGTCTTGTGTGCATATATAGTTATTGTGCTAAAAAATTCTGTTGTTTAAAAGTTCAGAAACCTCAACGACTATAGATAGCGGGGAATTAAATCGGGACTGATCACATCCAGTTTTGGTTTATATAATGTATGTTTGTGTACTGTGTATTTATTGTGTATATATACACGCACACACACACACACACACAGTATATCTATATTCAGTTACTTCCTTATGCTCTTGCATTGGACAAGACAAGTCTTTCATACTCATGCAGTCCTTTTATAAGGATAGAAATGATAGTATACAAAATGAATCGCTGTTTTTGTATGTTTCTTAATGACTTTCAGGTGCCCATTCCAATGACTGAGGGCTTAGATCCCGTCTCCATGTTAACAGATGGTGCTACCATTGCTCAGTGGAATAATGAGGGTTTGCCAGGTGATAAGATATCTACTCAGAATGCCACTATACTGACCAACTGTGAGCGCTGGCCTCTGCTCATTGACCCCCAGCTGCAGGGCATCAAGTGGCTCAAGAGTCGCTATGGAAACAGTCTGAAGGTCATTAACCTCAGCCAAAAGGGGTGAGAGCTTAATGAACACAAGGCAGAATTTACATCACAAGAGATTTCACACAATGCGAGAATAATGACCATATAAATATTCCATGCTATTTTTTGGAATATTTATAATTTTTGAGTGCAATTTTTGTTTTGTTCAATCCTTGTGCTATAAATTAAATCCTGCAACATTTTCATATAAATAAAGCAGCAGTAATTATATTGGTAATGCCATTTTTGCTATCTTCAGAACAGTGCTTATTGTTGCAGCTTATTTTAGCAACATTTATTCTGTCATTGTTTCAGGTATGTGGATGTGCTCGAACAGGCCGTAGTCTCAGGAGAGCCTGTATTGATTGAGAATCTGGAAGAGACAATTGAACCAGTTATTGATCCACTGCTAGGCCGACACACCATCAAGAAGGGCAGGTAAACCACCGCAACACAGCAGTAATACACAGCGACTGTATTCCATGCAAAACATCACAAAGAACTGTTTCTCATCCCCATGATGCTGATTTTTCTTCTCCCCTCTGCAGATGTATTAAAGTGGGTGATAAGGAATGTTATTTCCATCCAGACTTCCGACTGATTCTGCACACTAAGCTGGCAAACCCACACTATAAACCTGAGATCCAGGCTCAGACCACTCTCATCAACTTCACTGTCACACGGGACGGGCTCGAAGACCAGCTGCTCGCAGAGGTGGTCAACCTGGAGAGACCAGACCTCGAACATCTCAAGGTGAGAGTGTGTACTTGTTTAGTCATATCTGAAAATCCTTTTGAGTGTTACTGACTGGTATTTGTGTGTATTTGCAGTCAGAGCTGACTAAACAGCAGAACACATTTAAAATCGAGCTAAAGCAGCTTGAGGATGAATTGCTGACCCGCCTCTTCGCGGCTGAGAGTAACTTTTTGGGAGACAACGTTCTGGTGGAGAAACTGGAGATCACTAAACACACAGCCGCAGAGATTGAGATGAAGGTTTGTCTTATTTGAACACATATATACAGAAGTCTGCAACACATGTGACATCTTTTGGTTACATAAGTAACATACTTGGTATTAGTAGTAGCCTATTACATCTACATAATTACAAAACCGTAAGTAGATGGTAAGTAAATTTAGTCTTGTATGAGTACAATGGCTACTACTAAGTACTTACTAGGTAACTACTCTGTAGTATGGACACTTTGAAATAAATTGTTACAGTGCTATGTTTAGGGTTACTTGCATGTAATTATGCATAATTATTTTTTTTTGTAATAGCAAGTACATGTAACAAGGCCATTTTAAAATAAAGTGTTACAAAGTATTATCAGGTTTGCCATCACAGGTAGAAATTACATTTTAAATATTTTAAAGTAGAAAACAGTTATTTTAAATGATTAGAAATCTTACCTACCTTAGACTTTTTAACAATAGTGTAAGACATTGACATACACTATTATTGGTTGCTGATAGAATTTTGAAATGACCCAAAATAATGATGTTTATTAATATGAAATATGGAGAACTTTCTTCTGTGTTCTGTGGTCACAGATCCATCACACACACAAGCAAAGTGTTTTATAATGCAGCATAATTTTAACAGTCTTCACGTTGCTAGGCTCTCTGAGCTTTGGAACAGAGCTATTTTAGTCACTTTAAACCATGTTCCCTATAAAATTAGACAAGCCAGGCTCTGCCAGAGATTTAGTGTTTTCACACTCTTTTAAGTTGCCATTTGTTGTTTCTTCTCGGTATGATTCAGCTTTTGTGTTGTGTAGGTGTTGGAAGCGAAGGTTAATGAGGTGAAGATTAACGAGGCTCGTGAACACTACCGGCCTGTGGCTGTCAGAGCGTCCCTCCTCTACTTCATCATCAATGACCTTAACAAGATCAACCCCATGTACCAGTTCTCCCTTAAGGTGCAACCTTGTTTGTAGCTCTCTGTGTGCTTTCTGTAGGACAGTTGTTCGGGTCTCCCTGCAAATATTTACATCTGAGCTAATCTGTCACTAAGTGGATGTAATACAAACAAAAATAATCAGTGTTTCAAACAGGCCCCCTCCATCTTTTATGGTACGGCAAACCGGTTCTGCACCTACCTCAGCTAGTTAAAGAAATCATTTCATTCTATTATTTCATTATTGTCTTACGTGTGTGTGCATTTGATATCTTCTCTCTGCAGGCATTTAATGTTGTGTTTCATAAAGCCGTGCAGAATGCAGATGCCTCGTCTGATGTAAAAACCCGTGTGAACATGCTGATAGATTGTATCACCTTCACTACATTTAATTACATCAACAGAGGCTTGTTTGAGAGAGACAAGCTCACCTTCGCAGCACAGCTTACTTTTCAGGTAATCCACTCACAGATAAACAGTGATACTCACATTACACTGTGCATTTAAAATACACTATTAGAGTGGGTATGTATTGTATTTCTTGCGTGTGTGTATTAGTTGCTGCTAATGAGTAAAGAGTTGGATCCTCGGGATCTGGACTTTCTGCTGCGGTTCAACATTGATCACAGTTATATCAGTCCACTTGACTTCCTGTCCAACTCTGCCTGGAGCGCTGTTAAAGTAAGCACAGATCTCAAAATACAGAGACAAATACACCTGGGGCTGTATTACAGGAACACTTTGAATCCTGTCCTGTCCGTTTAATAACCACGGAAATACATCATTTTCAAATTTTAAGTCAAAGATTTATAATACAACCTATGAAACCTTCTTGGTGTTTTCCTGCAGACAATGAGCTTCACTGATGAGTTCCGTGGTCTTGACCGGGACATTGAGGGCTCTCCCAAACGCTGGAAGAAAGTGGTGGAGTCAGAGTGTCCAGAGAAAGAGAAACTCCCTCAGGAATGGAAAAACAAGAGTTCGCTCCAGAAACTCATCCTTATGAGGGCTCTCCGTCCTGACCGGATGACATACGCTGTCCGGTAAGTCTATGAGATATAGTGTGTGTTCATTTAAAGATAACATAAAACATTTTTGGAACGACAAATTAAAGTATCAGTTCACCTCCCCCTCATGTTTAAAGCCTATTAGATAGTTAAATACTTTACTAGCAACAAGAAAGCATGTTTTATTAGCTGTATTTTTTTTTATGAGAATAAACGGTTTATAATGTAAAGTGATCTTGTCTCTGCAGAAGACTGGGACTAAATAGTCTTAATATTAAATTCCAGTATTTCATGTACTGAAGCTTAAAAATGATGGATGCATGGACAAATAAATAGAAATGTTAAAAAAATATCTGCATTTGGAGCAAACCTTAAATACTAAATTTAAACTAAATTTAAATTAACAGCTACTCTACAAATTTTATGAAAGTTAGTTTTAGGGGTAGAGTTAGGATACTGTATAAAAAAAGTAGCATACAAAAGGAAAACGATAATAAATGTACTTGTGTAGGAACTTTGTTGAAGAGAAGCTAGGCGTACAGTACACCGAGGGCAGGAAGATGGAGTTTGCACGCTCATTCAAAGAGTGCGGTCCTGCTTCACCTGTGTTCTTCATCTTGTCCCCTGGTGTGGACCCCCTAAAAGATGTCGAGTCCCTTGGTAAAAAATCTTTCATTCATTTCATTTCATTCAAGAATATTTTTGTTTAATGCTTTTGTTTAATTTCATCATTTCACCTGTGGTACTGCATGTTGACCCAGTTAAACCACTGGTTCAGAAAAAGTATAGATTTGAATGGAATATGCCTAGAACTTGAGTTTGGACTGATATTGTGAACAAAGCCTTTGTGTATTTGTGTGCATTTTTTACATGGTTAGGTAAGAAGCTGGGTTTCACTATAGACCTGGGGAAGCTCCATAATGTGTCTCTAGGACAGGGCCAGGAGTCTGTTGCTGAACTTGCCATGGAAAAAGCCTCTAAAGAGGGCCACTGGGTGATTTTACAGGTGTGTCTGTTATCTGTAAATTGCATGTTTGAGTTATTTTTTGCATATACCTTATGCGAATGCTTGTGTTTCTTCTAGAACATTCACCTGGTGGCAAAGTGGCTGGGAAGTTTAGAAAAGCTTCTGGAGCGTTGCTGTGTGAACAGTCACCAAGACTACCGAGTGTTCATGAGCGCAGAACCTTCTCCCACTCCGCAAGAACACATCATTCCTCAGGGAATTCTAGAAAATTCCATCAAAATCACTAATGAGCCTCCCACAGGCATGCTGGCCAATCTACATGCTGCCCTGGATAACTTTGACCAGGTAAACAGAATAAAAATAAAGGTTGAAAGTTGTGTTAGAGGCTCCAGCCCCTCCCAGGCATATTTGTCCAAAACCATGCTTTATTAGCCGTGTATTAAAGGAACATGCCACTAAAAAAAAAATTAAAGGAACATGCCAACTTTAGAGTTAAACAGATCAAATTTTTGAATCATTCAGCCGATCTGATTTTTAGCGTTAGCATCATAGATCATTGAATCTGATTAGACCGTTAGCATCATAGACATATGTAGACGCCTCATCAAGCTCTACAATATGGCAGACGGCTTACTTATCACGGTCCATAGTCGTTAATGAGGCATAGCTTAGTACATGACATAACTACAAAAGAGTCAAGTATTAATATCAGTCATTTTTGGCTGTGACGCTAACACTCTAATCAGATTCAGTGACCTATGCTATAAGGTACAGATACAGTACAGTGCTCCTCCAGACCCGAAGATCGGCTGAATGAATTTGAAAATGGTGAAACTCAACTGTTTAACTCTAGGGAAGTTTAAAAACATTTCCTTTAAACATTGAATATGTTCTGATTGGCTGTAATTTAAAGAAATCACAGTTTTGTAAGACTTCATCTCAAGAATGAAATATAACACATAAACCTTTGCTTGTGTGTATAATTAAGACAAATGAGAAAAATAGAATTTCAGAAACACTTTTGATACACGCAGATGTGTTTTCGCAGGACATTCTGGACCAGTGCTCCAGAGAGCAGGAGTTTAAGACCATCCTGTTCTCGCTGTGCTATTTCCACGCTTGTGTGGCTGAAAGGAGGAAGTTTGGGCCACAGGGCTGGAACAGGAAGTACCCTTTTAACACGGGAGATCTCACCATATCAGTGAATGTGCTCTACAACTACTTAGAAGCCAACTCACAGGTGTGTTATTTACCATGAGACAAAATCTCAATGTTTAATACAGAGCCATGTAAACAAATGTGTGTTGCTCAGGTCCCATGGGAAGACCTTCGTTACCTGTTTGGTGAGATCATGTACGGAGGTCACATTACTGATGATTGGGACCGGAGACTGTGCAGAACTTACCTGGAAGAATACATGCAACCTAACCAGGTGTATACTCAAACACACATGCACAATGACTGGAAGATTGTCACACAGTATAGTACAAACACTGTAGTAAAATATAATTTTTTATTTGTTTAATCCATGTTGGATTCATCAGCTGATGTTGGATATTTAGTTGTGGACTCTTTATGCATAATTTGAGATTTAGATTAAGTTATCACTAAGACTCAACCTTTTAGGATCACTGCCTTAAATATCACTTTCCTTTAAGACATTTTGGTGTTTATTCCTTTTTCATAATTTACATAACGTTGTAATGCCTCAGTTCACTTCAAGCATTTAAATTAACTAGAATGGAATGAATTATATTGGTGCAATATTAGTCAGCATTATTCATAATTTTCCCCCCTATTTTTCATATTATTTGTCAAATGTCCAAATTGAAAACATTTTCACGTGCATTTGCCATATTTTTACATTTAGATTACTTCATCTGTTGTGTAACACTCACTTACAGATCATCTCTACTAATAACACTTAACTTTTTTCAGAATGTACATACATTATAATGTTGCAATGCCTAAATTCACTTTTAGCATTTTAAAGTTACATTCTTAATTGATTTTGACAAAAATGTATTTAGACGGAATTTTATTATATGCTATTTACTGGCCAGAAAATAAAATAATAATTACGGTTAATTATGCATTTATTTTGACACAAAATTTTCACATTTCATCAGACTCCAGACCTTAACACTTTTTTCCATTGTTTTTAAAGTTTGACAGGAAGTTGTCACTGGCTCCAGGTTTTGTCGTACCTTCTAACCTGGATTACCAGGGTTATCATACGTACATAGATGAGATGCTGCCTCACGAAAGCCCAGTGCATTATGGGCTGCATCCAAACGCTGAGATTGAGTTCCTTACAGTGACGTCAGACAGTCTCTTCCACACGCTTTTGGAGCTGCAGACCAGAGACTCCAACATGGGCGAAGGAGCCTCACAGACCACCGAAGAGAAGGTCTGTTTGTCTGTTTCTGAGCTTCTGAAAGGCTGCAGGTCTGCAGATCATATATCGCCGTAATAAACTGCATAAGCCACTGCTGTTTCAGGTGAAGACGATCTTGGATGACATCCTGGAAAAACTTCCAGAAGAGTACAACATGTCTGACATCACGTCCAAAACAGCCGAACGCTCGCCCTACATCCTGGTGTGTTTCCAGGAGTGTGAGCGTATGAACATTCTCCTCAATGAAATAAGACGCTCACTGAAAGAGCTGGACCTGGGGTTAAAGGTGCGCTGTTATTCAATTTTGTTCCATGCGAGTCTTTAATCAACCGCATCGGATCATTGATTTCAAATTTATGATTCGTGTTTGGCCACTTTTTAATATCACAGGGTCTTTTTGTCTAAGACTTTAAAAGCCTGGCTTCACAAGTGTGTATGTAAACTGGACTTGTTTTCTCTGGCAGGGAGAGCTGGCCATTTCCTCAGAGATGGAGCTGATACAAACAGCTCTGTTTTTTGATAATGTTCCGGACACCTGGGCCAGACTGGCCTACCCCTCTATATACAGCCTTGGACTGTGGTGAGCAGTGATCACTGATACACTATTGTAGTTGACAATGTTTCAGATTTTGTTGTGTGTTTTTGTCATTATTTTCAATAGGTTTATATTGTTTTCAGCTCTAGTTTTTTATTATTAGTCATATATTGATCTTTTTCACATTTTATTTCAGTTAATGTTTTATTTCAAGTGGTGAATATGGACGTTTTTTTGTTCTAGTTTTGTTCTAGTCAAAAACCCATATAAGTTTGCTCAACTGAATATTATCTGCAAGGTCTAGCTCTGTTTTTGAATCCTAGTGCTGTTTTGTAAGGTGCAAAGTCTTTTGATATTAAGATAATTATGAGATATCTTGTTTAGGTCACCTTTTCTGTGGAGGAAATGATCTCAGAATGCCCTGCAGTGAACTCCATGAAAATAGCATTGCTCGTTATCATGGTTTTGCTGCCTTCTGTATGTTGTCAACTAGCTACGTTCTGAAACTATGCAAAAGCTGTGTTGTGTTCTGATAACAGTTTGTGTATGTGATGTCTGTATCCACTCAGGTATAATGATGTGTTACTCCGCTGTAGAGAGTTAGACAGCTGGACCCATGATCTCTCTCTGCCTAGCGTGGTCTGGATCTCTGGTCTATTTAACCCTCAGTCTTTTCTAACAGGTACACGAAGACATACTCACAAGCTTGTATATAAATAATACAAACATTTATATATGCATACAACCATTCAAATGTTTAGTGTTGAAAAGATTTAGTATCGTATTTCTAACATTTTTGTGTTTTTGCGTCAAATAACATTTTTTTATCCTTGTAGCTGTGATGCAGAGTTTGGCACGTAAGAATGAATGGCCACTGGACAAGATGAATTTGACAGTGGATGTTACCAAGAAGTTCAAAGAGGAGTTTAACCAGGCAGCCAGAGAGGGAGCCTACATCTATGGCCTTTACATGGAAGGTCAGTTTCCTCCGTTCAATCACAGGGCACTTGTGTCAACCAATCAGAATCCTCAAACAATCAGAATGCTTTCTCATATTATCTGAGCTTTCTGGGTGCATGTGAATCTAAAGTCAGTGCTTGTGACTGCAGGTGCACGCTGGGATATTCAAGGTGGGACAATTACAGAAGCACGCCTGAAGGAACTAACCCCCAGCATGCCTGTTATAGCTGTCCGAGCCATCCCAAACGACCGCCAGGAGACACGCAATACCTACGAATGCCCTGTCTATAAGACCAAACTACGAGCTAACACATATATCTGGACCTTCAGTCTGAAGACCAGAGAGAGGCCTGCGAAATGGGTTCTGGCAGGGGTCGCCCTGCTGCTTAGTGTGTGACGCAGAGAAACATGCTTTTAAATTGTTGGTGAAGAAATACTCTATAATATGCACTGAAATAATACAGTTATTAGCCTTATTTGAGCTACAAAAACAAATGTACTATATTATACTTTTGGTATGAAGTGTCATCCAAATGTCAAAACATTAGAAATAAAAGGTTAGATGTAATATGAATAATTCAAATTCTGGACCTGTTGGACTTTTTTTTTTTTTGTAATTAGTTGTATTATGAAGTTAGAAAAGAATGCATAACACGTTCTAGTGGCCTCATATTTTTGAACTCCACTCTACCATTTCTGATATTTTATTTTTCCCATTTCCACCTATTCAATAGAATTTTTGCCGACAGAGGTGGATAGTATATTTTTCTTATAAATGTTTTTTATAAATAATACGAGTATATATGTGTGTGTGTGTGTGTATATATATATATATATATATATATATATATATATATATATATGTATATGTGTGTGTGTGTGTGTGTGTGTGTGTGCTTTTAGGTTTTCTGCAGGTCTTAAGGTCTTAAATTAATGGCATTAACATCAAAATATTACATATGTAAAGTAACCCAGAAAATAGGTCATTTTGCTTCTGAAGTAAATGTATTATGATTTAAGAATCACTGAAAAACAGGACATAAATACTGCAGAAGAACATCACTTTTTGCAGTGTAATCAGCAGGTACAGATTCTTTTTTATATTCGAGTAAATCATTGTCTTCAAGTGAAATTTACGTTACGAATCTATTCTTTAAATTTTGGTCTAACAAAGGCTTAAATTTAGCTTCATCAAACCTGCAGAAACCCTGTTTTTTCCATAAATAAAATTTGTGCAACATTGCAAATTAAGCATTCTGTCTTTTATTAATTTACACATTTGTGCGTTAACTCTTGTAATATTCACAATATACAGCATAAATATAATACATACCAATATATCCAAGGAAGAAAACATTCTAACCTGCTGTTATGTGTTGCATTGTATAAAATACAGTGTCAAACATTTAAAAAAATGCATAAAAACAATTTTGCGAACAGCACTAGTTTTAAAAAGTGACACTGTACAAGATGTTTCAAAGAGATTGTGCAAAAGATCGCAATAGTATCGTATCTTTCTCTTGCTCTCTTCCCGCACTGGCACATGTCCTGTCCTTGTCCCACAATCCACCCTAAGGCAAACCCACTCCGGTCAGCTTCCTGAAACACCAGACAAGACTTGGACCGTCTCACAGGAAACTGTTTGGTCAACGCATGCCGTGATCACAGCGGTCACACAAGCCAGTCAGGACAGCCAACCAGATATCTGTATGATGAGCATACGCTGATATGTCATGATGCTCCGCCTCCAGATTTCAGCCTACCAATCAGATTCATTCGTTCACAAAGAAGCTCTAAATCTGGTGGCCCTATGAGTAAATTACTAAATTAAGACATGCATACATTTTTCTGCTTTTTTTTGTCTTTTTTGTAGTTTTAGCCGACACTAGGAAGACTGTGTTTCAGTGCATCTCATTAAATGTGATTACGCGATTAATTCAGCTAACTAACTTTGGTTAAACATGCAGTCCTCCTACACATGAACTCAGTGCCATGTTATACTGCAAGACTTAAAAGTGTGCATTTTGTGGGTTCTGTCAACGTAGATCTATCGTCTGGAAGGCCAGAGATGACTGCTGCTACAAAAGCTAGTGCTTTCACCTGCAGATCACATTCTCCAGACAGATTTCTACAGATAAACACTGCTACAGCTTAAGAATGAAATAACCTTCTCAAATGAACCTGTAAATTGCATAAAGAAATGAGCACAAAAAGCAACATATAACGGCTTTCCACTGGGCCAGTTTTAACCCTGGGTTAAATTAAACCAGGCTTTTACCTTGCTTTAAGTGCTAGAATCCAAAGGCTAGCTGTTAGCAACAGACAGCCAATCATAAATGGTCTCTTATTCAATTTTCATAAGGCTTTTTAAGCATGTGAGTAATACAGCTCAAACTGCAACATGGGTGTACAACCGGAGGGGACCTACAGTATGTGGCATCATTACCACAGATGGACGAGAAGTTATTAAAACAAAAATGCCTCATAAATATGCAAATGACATCTAACCAGGGTTAAAAATGACCCTTAAAGTGTTAAAAGCCTCCAGGAGTTTGTGAAGTGGTCAGACGTTCATCTATGGTTTGAATGACCCACCACGAGGACTAACAAGAAATGCTGACACGTTCTTAGACCATCAAAGTTTTGTCAAATTCAATACTGAGACATGATATTGCAATACTGACAATACTGTTACAATGATTAGTTGGCTCTGAATTGACAGCATGTTGATTCTGAATGTCACTGTCCTGTGGGAATCTGATATGGGCAGAATAATGTGATATTTTGAGATGATGACAGTTTGATGATGAGGCTTTGCTTTGCAGAGTTCAGTTCAAGTAAAAGATTCTTCCTGAATACCAGGAAATTTATAGTTAAGTAAATACATATATAAATCTCAAATAAGTGATATAAGGACAAAAAACCAAGCTTGTGTCACTTGATTATCAATGCAAGTGTTTTTTTGTTTTTTTAAGAAACATGCAAAAAATAAACAAACACTGCATTTTTTCCCCCAGCATGCATCTTTCAATAACATGGTCTAGTATGACCGTTTCATTTATATATTTACAAAATGAACAACCTTTACACTGATACTGCATTAATGCATCTGTTCACCAGCTTTTGTTTGACTCCTAACTATGAGGGACATAGAAGGTGTTTATCAGTTCTTTGCATATGACTCTTCGGTTTCGTTTTCCCTACCCTGAGTCTAGCTGTAGCTGCAGTAGTTTTGAAGGGAGGAGGCTGAGCTTACTGTAGATTTTGTTCTGTCTATGCATAGTTACATGAAAGCATACAGAAGTGCAACTCCTCTACGAGGCATTTTGATTCAAAAATTTGAAATATTACAACTCAAACCTCATGATTAAACACTGCTCTTACTGTTTCTTCCCTCTGGAAATTCTGTTGTTATTGGATTCTGTTTTGCGTCCGTGAAAACTGTAACCTTTGACCTTATGTTACTGCCTTGGACGGCCAAGATCAGAGGAGGGCCCGTGGAGACCCGCCTCCCACTCTGGTTCCGTCCCCAATGGAGCTGCGTTCTGACGTCAGAGGTCATCTCCTTGGTAACTGCAGGCGTTGGAGTCTTTGGCTTTGCAGGCTTTCTCTGGATGAGGACTCTGCAAAGATGAAAACAGATAGTATGAAACATACTGCTATTTCTGCAATGAAATGTACCATTGCAAAGTCACTCAAAATCGGCTCCAATCTGGCAACAAATGATATGTTGCACAGCACAGTGGACCGATGCTGTGTCTTTAGATTACCTTTGTCTGCATGGCAGTGACGGGCTGCACGGGTTTAGGGTAGTCTGGGCAGACGGCCACAGTGCTGTACGCCGGAGGTCCCAGAGTGCTCTGCCTCTGGAGCAACTGTAAAATAGCCTGGATATCTGATGTCATCTGCTCTTCCAGCCTACAAACACACACACAGACGCATATAACGATGCAGAGATTAAACACAGTCTCTCACCAGCAGATGGCGGCAGGCACCATTCGATCGACAGCACAAAATGTTCTGTACATTAAAGTTGACATTTTAACTCATATTCTCTTAATTTACTCTTTCGCGTGACCTACTTTCTGACTTTCTCTCGCACTCTCTCACCTGTTTAGGTGTTCCTGCAGTAGATCCAGTCTTTGCTCCATTTCGCCGAATGTGATGTCACTTTCACAGTCATCTCCTCCTTCTCTGTCCTGAGATTTCGCTGAGTCATCTGCATTCCCACAAGGCCATTCTTCAACACACACATCTAGAGAAACACAAAGTCCCAGTGCAATTAATCAGACACACACAAACATACAAACTCAGTGATTCATAAACGTATGTAAGATGAATTAGGTTTGTATGTTGTCAATTGTACTGCACACACACATTTATATATGCATACACACTATAACAAAACATATGGCACCATAACAAGACAAATGAGATCTCACACACACACGCACACATATACACTCGTCATTAATTCTCTCAGCACTGCACCAGTGTGCCCTAATATAACAGCTGCAATACCCAGAAGCCCAAGAAAAAATGTTTGCTTGTGTGTTTGCCTCAATAAGATATTACACCAAGCTCAATCTTATCATACGCTCTTGTATCGCCTTGTAATATTTAGAGATGAGAGAAGGAAAAAGAGGAAGAGAAGCTTCCTGCCTGTGTAATTATATCAGCAGCCATTGTTCACACAATCAAAACCTCTTCTTTACAGCACAGAGTCACAATTGCAGCACATTTGTTTTCCTTTAGTTCTTTATAAATTCACTTTATATGATTAATATGATACTGCACTTTTTGGCAATACTTTCTACAAGGACAGTTTTTATTTATAGGCTCCACAGAGCATTGCTACTGCCAATACATCCACAACATTCTGCTTTTGAGCATGTAAGAAATGCCACCGCTGTACATATACACGAAATAACCACCATATTGCATACATGATCACCCGTAGCAGATCTATAGAGGTGGAGCAGGGGAAGGTGGAGGGTTTCTGAAGCACTCTGCATCTCATGAAGCACCCTAAGCACTTTCCCTCAGGGGCCTTTTTAAAATCTGAAGTGTGTTCCACTTCGCCAAGTGGACGAGGGAAGTTTATATGGACATACCCTCAATCCTTTGATATGATCTGCTTTACATGCACACTTCAGGCCACTCCATAGAACACAGTGCAACACGACCACGACGTCATCATAGACCACGTTTAATTTATCCCCACCCCAAACTACTCTTTAATATATACTTTTTAAAAACATTTAAAACAGCCCAAACATACCTATATGCATACAGAATGCTGCATCAAACTAATTCATAAGAGGAAAATGTAAACAACAAACTAATTCCATGACTCTAAGTGATTAAGGAATTTTCCAATTCAATCCATTTCAAGGTCTCCTGTCTGTAGTCATGCAACGTAATCAATGACGTAAATGAGACAGAGGGAAGTTTGCGAGTGAAGGGCATAAAAAAGTGGACTGGAACGCAGCCCAGATCAGCTTCCATCCAATCAGCAAATCATGAATCACTGCCCTATATTTTTTACTTTTCCAATAATCTATTTCATTCAGATGTACACCACAAAATGGAAAATAGAACCAATCACTATAAAATAATGAAAATGAACAATGAATTGTAACATGTCAAGATGTACTCTATGTTTTAAATGCAAAATATAAATAAAATGTTACTGTAGTGACTATGTTATACCTTTTTGAAACAGATTGTTTTCAACACAGTCTTTAGAGTACGTGTCAGGGATGGTGTTCGGGTTGACAGGAATAGATTGACTCAAAGGCCTTGCCGTTTCTTCCTCACCCTCTTCTTCCTCCTCCTCCTTCTCCTCCTCCACCTCCTCCTCCTCCTCTCCTGGTAACGTGCAAACCTCTCGATCTCTCCCCCTTTCCCTGTCTGTCCCGCTCGGAGAACCTGAGGGAACACAAAGTCCTTGCAGAATTACACACACAGTTCTCACGGTCACTCTCCAGATTGCACCTTGAACAAAGAAAAAGATAGAGAGGAATGTGCCAGCAAGAGAGTAAGAGATTTGGCCGGGATGAATAATCCAAACAGCAGGTTACACAGGGACGGGGGGATAAAACGGCTCTTGACCGTTCAGGTGAAATCTGGCACGTTGCAACCACACAATAACAAACATCTGTCTGTGGCCAACAATCACCATGGCAACAGCTTGAAACCCAGCAGGAGAGAAAAAGAGACGGGTGGAAAGAGGAGGGGAGGTGAAGGGGGAAGGGAAACAAAGAAGGGACCAAAAAAGGAGAGAAGAGTGGAGAAGAGGAGAGGAAGACGGATGTGAACAGAACGGGAGAAGCTCCTGACCTGCGGAGCGGTTCCTCTTAAAGGGTTTGGTTCTGACGTCAAGGTCTTCTGTGTCTGAATCACTTGTGGCCGTGTAAAGGTTCCTCTGAGAAGCTGTGGCTCCCTGCCACACACAAAACATCATCACATTCAATAAACCAGTGGACAACAGCCCACCATAAAGAGGAGACTAAACCAAGATAAATTTCAATCTCTGTAGTCACAAAAAAGTCAAGTGGGTTTTATTGTGCACAATATGTTGAAACAAAGTGACACGGAACCATGGTGATACACGTGCACATAGAATGCATTCATCTAACCTATTGATAGACCGAATTTGATCATAAACTGACTTTTTCCCTTTTGGTTGTTTAACTGTATTGCTGATTTATGACTTGGTATATTCAGCACAGTAGCTCTCAATCTTTGACTTCCTAAAAAAAGAACTCATTTTCTACCTAATAAAATTTAACATGAGTAACAAATTGTAAAATCAGAAAAGATAATAAATTTCCCATAGGTTTTATGACTTGTCTGGGTCTAGAAATCTCAGGCTCTGTCCTATATACAGGCTTTTCAAGACATGTTAACACTTTAGAGACCAGATCTCACTAGTTGCTTAATAACATGCCCATTACTAGCATATTGGCTGTTTATTAGTACTCATGAAGCAAATATTAATGCCTTGTACTACATGACCATATTTTACATCCCTTCATCATACCCCATACTTAACCCAATTACTTTACCAACTATTAATAATTAATAATTAATGAAGGACTATTTTTGCTATTGCCATTAAACAACATTCATCAGATGAACATACATGCTGTATATTACTTAAATACTGTTAAAATTAAATGTGGGTTGTTTGTTTTTAGCTGTTTCCTTTATAATCTATTTTTATGGTTGCACAGTATATTTATATTTTTATTGCTCAGCTCGCTGTATATAACGTTACTCTACACCATCATCTCATCTTCCATGTCTTCACTTGTACCTCAGTATATCTGTTTGTCCACAGTTTTGTATTCATGTGTTAATAGTTAAGCATAAGCATAACATCATCAAAAATCATGGCATATTTTTGATGATGTTATGCTTAACTTTAATTAAACGGTTAACCGTTTCATAACCTGGAAAATAAACTTTGTCAAGTTTAGTGTGCCATTCATTTTTTTCATTTCAAAAGACTAAGCAATTATAGCTTGTAGCTTTACCTTGGCATTCTCATCACGCAGATTAAACGTGAGCTCCAGATTGGACAGGAAGTAGTCTGAGAATTCAGGATACATTTCCAGAACCTCCAGAAGATCTTCCCTGTAGATGGTGTGAAGGTCGCAGTAGCTCAGCGCTCGAACATCTGCGTTGGCTTTCCCCGGTTTAGCGTACAGATGAATCATCTCTCCAAAAATATCATTCTTACCTGAGAGGTGGGCGTACAGTGATCACAAGAGCAGAGAGGGAAGAGAAGATAAACCAATGAAGGAAGAAAAAGGACAAATAGATGGGAGAAAGTAAGTTCCCATAGTAGTATAAGTATGTAAGTGAAATATCACAGGCAGTTATAGTAGTGATGTATGAAGCAAAGCTAACACAGAAATCACTATCAAACCAAACAGATTTCTTAAAACCACTGCAAGCTCTGTGGGTTACTCTTTCACCATCATGTGAAATTCCTAATTGTTCGGATTCTTGGGGCCATATTCAAGAAAAATCTCCTTGTAAATAAATTTTCCTCCTAAAATTAAAGGACAGATGCTAGTAAAGAAAAAGGTAATCATTTCTGGGTGAATTATTCCTTTAACCCTTAAAAGAGGTCTTAAGGTCCGAAATTCATAGGAGTATGGGCAAGGACTTTTACAAGTTACTTTAACAGTGGAGAAAATGAACGAAACACAAAGAGGAAGAAAAAAATGTGATGATTTAGGTCGGTCAAAACCTTCTATAAACAAAGTGATCACACAAATAATAGCACTTTCAAAACCTTATTGTGTTGCTGTTATTTATATAAAATACATTATATATGACAGCATGTGAGAGAGTACAGTAAAACAGATCAAGTTAAGCCTGTAATTTCAGAGCGAAGGCTTACAATAGAATCTATTCTTAAAACTGTTATTTCTTTCTTGGAAAACAAACCAATCACATTCTTCAAAAGACTATGTCATAGCTAGCAAAGGGTCAGCCCTGCCTCCTCACTAAGATTAAAGTTTTTGTTGTTTCATCACTCCTCACTCAGAGTTGACCTCAGATTGGTTCTGAATCACTTTCAGCAAAGACTCCTAGCTAGAAAATTGAAAGATAAATTAGGAGCTCTCTGAGAGGATTGTTAGAATCTTTAATAATACGGGCCCTGATGAAATTGCTGGATTGCATTAAATGTAATTACCTCTTATGTGTGTCAGTGCTGTCAACAAAATTGGCTGTGCAAGGTATTTGCTGGTTGTTAAATACAGTTACCTAAAATTATTTTATTGAATGTACACTGAACAAAATTATGAACGCAACTCTTTGTTTTTGCCTTAATTTTTAATGAGCTGAACTCACAAATCTATTACTTTCTCTATGTACACAAAATGCCAATTTCTCTCAAATATTGTTCACAAATCTGTCTAAATCTGTGTTATTGAGCACTTCTCCTTTGCCGGGACAACCCATCCACTTCACAGGTACGGCGTATCAAGATGCTGATCAGACAGCATGATTATTGCACAGGTGTGCCTTAGGCTGGTCACAATAAAAGGCCACTCTGAAATGTATGAAATGCATTCTAATTACAGGAATGTCCACCAGAGCTGCTGCCCGTGAACTGAATGTGACCCAGTCTAGGACCTCCACATCCACATCTTCACCTCCAAGATCGCCTGAGGCGCTTCCAAAACTCCCTGTCTGCCATTGGTCAAACAAATAATTCTTTGAAGGAATCAACCTTCAACCTTTAAGTAGCTTACTTAAAGCTGTCTTTGCAAATTGGAGTGGGTTGATTCAAACCAATAATGGTTTTGTGAGTCTTTTGAAACGTTTTACATTTTAACATCTATTTGTTGTCTCTGTAGTATTTGTTTTATATCATTAAGTTTTTTTTATGTCATTAGGTTTAGAAAAAATAAAAGGTAATTGTAACTTTTCAACTCACAATGTCTCACAACTGTGATTAATGTAAACTGTTTTCTGAGAACTCTGAATGCAATTTCAGAAATGTAATATGAGATTTTGTGCCTTTATAAACACAAAATGGAATGTGCAAAATTTTTAAAAATGAAATGCATTTCATGAAACAGAATCTTTTGGATTTGAGGTGAAAACATAAATTGCTTGATATTAACTGAGCAAAAAATTCTCTAAAAATAAAAGTGAGAATTGCATAATAAATGCCCTCGGTTCTGAGAAAAAAAAATCTGAAAGGTGAGTTGAAACTATTCTGAGAAAAAATTGCAAGATATAAAATTAAATAAAATAAATCTTGATTCCGAGATACCAACTCAGAATACCGAGAATAAACAAAATCTAAATTATAATAGAAATTATAAGAAAAAAACTCCTGTGTATGTGATATTTCTGAAAGCCCCTGCAAGCTTCGTGAGGACATGTGCCAAGAGAAAAGTCAAGGCCTGACAGGACATTTCTGCGATGATACATATCAAAGGTCAGACCTGACAAATAAACGACAGCCACCTGGGCAGCGGCCACCTGCCACCGAATCTAAATCCGGCTCAGGGTCGTGGCTAAAGCCATTAGTGCTGTATATTATATAGAAATTATTCGAGGCGAATACAATATTAAAGTAACAGAGTCCGGACCAGAGCCAGAATTAGTATACAGTGATGAAGTGTCCATCTGCAACACTTTCGTAAGACAATGGATACTTGCTGAGGTAGCGATTCTTCAACTGGGACCTAAGAATACATATAAAGCAGGAGGTAGCTTCTCTCAGCAATTTCGTACAGTGTACAGCAAGTTTCTGCTGAGTTGCATGAGTGGGTAAGTGTGTGTCTCTTTTTCTTCCCCTGGCCTTATTCTGTTAAACCAGCTTGCGTAGGAAGAGAGATGGACCATTTAAATTCGGCTTACCCTGCTCCACCTGCCCGTGCATGGATGCGGCTGAAGACTCGAGCCTGTGTGTGCGCAAGTTTAATAAATGTGCCTGTAAATAATGAAACTATCGCTGTCACTCGGGGCTCTCCGTCACACTAAGTGACACTTCGCAAATCTAATGAACACAGAAAACATGCACCACGCTGCCACACTCTCATTCCCGCATCTTCTTATTTAATTACCACCCTTCTCTCGCTCATTCTCTCACTTTCCTTCAGCTTTCCTCTATTTCAGTTTCTCTCCATCTATAAAAAAACATGATGAGCTCATCACAGGAGAGATATCCTTGAATGAAGGACAGCACTTCTTTCATTAAGTCTCTTATTACCTCTGAGCCTCTGAGATGTTTATATTAAATTTAGATGAGTGTGCAAGTGCCATATTGTTAGACAACCCATTTTCCGCAGCATTCCAGTAATCTGCTATTTGGACATTGATACTGCATTTATTATCGGATATATATGCATGTAAACTATATCTGTCCTTCAGTCCTTTTGTCTCTTCCATCACTTCCTCTTTAAATGCCCAGCTTTTTAGATGTAAAACCAACAGCATTTGTAAAACACTTCACAATTTTCCCCAAATGTTCAGCTTGAATATAATGTAGAAACATCTTATTTTTCTGTTTTTTAGATTGGATGGTAAAATATGGTAGACGATGATAATTTTCCCTTCTTGTGTGGCTTTAGTTATGAGAAAAAAAGTTATTTTGGAGAAAGTAATACATTTTGATGAAAGAATATGATTTTTTTTTTATAATATGCACCAAGGACATTTATTGTGTGGTGGAAAAACCTAGTTGGTTCAGTTACCAATCTTTATATCAAGTATCAATTCTAATCACTGCAGCTAAATTTACATGCCTTCAAATAGTCTGTCTATAACCAGATTCATGGATTAATCGGACTGAAAAGCCTTTATGAGCTCTATCTGAAAAACACTACACTAATGTATGTACTTTACATACAATGTACACCATATAAATGTGTTTATATGTCGTTATACAAACTGGTCAGTGGAAGTGACTGAAGATTATCAGGTAATAGAAGAGTCTATAATGGAAACTATGAAATTCGCTGTAACATTTTGGGATCATGAAAACCTTCAGAATCTGCAATCAAATTGGATTTATTTTGATTGCTGAAAATAAGTGCATGTAAACATACCCAAAGTTTTGGTAGGCTTATTACAGGCTTACAGTAAAAGTTGTTTAATTGTTTATTGCTCACCCAGGATGGCCACCACTATGTCATCTCGGAGGATCTCAATGGATCCCCTGGCCACAAAGTAGAGGGCCGTCAGAACATCCCCGCAGTGCACCAGTGTGTCACCCGGTGGGGCATGAGTGGTCTTAAAGCGCATCGCCAGTGCCCGTAGGCATCCTTTGGTCGCTCCACGGAAAGCCTTGCAGCTCTGGAGCAAACTTTTATTAAGATGAAGACAGATATCAGCCTGCAGGCACTCTGGAAAGCCCTTCAGTACCTGCATAGGGGGAAAAGAGAAAGAAAAAGAGAGAAAGAGTGTTCCCCATGGAGAAGACAAGAAGGAGGGCAGAATGATTGCAGGTTTTAAGAGCTTTGCGTTAGAGCTCAGATTATACAATGCTAATATAGCCCTGTCTCCCTCAACTACAAATACATAAAAGATGAAGCACAGTATGAATACGTCTGAGATCCTTTGTTTCTGCTGCATTGCATTGTGTTTGCCTTTGATTTGCTTTTGCTTCATATAATGATATATGGCACATCATGCAAAGAAGAATGCAACCGCCACTTATATTTTATCCAAATTTTGTGGCTTGTCTTAAAAAATAAATAAATAAATGCTTCTTGTTTTAAACGGCATTTGGGATGTCTGCCAAAGAACAAAGACTGGCATGAAAAAAACATTAATTTGCAACAACTATCTATCTGACTGACTAACTGAGTTTTAATGCCTAATAAAATGGGAAAGGTCAATAAGACCTAGGTCCATCAAATTGAAATGGTACTAGGCGAATGCATCCTGTGTGCAGGATGAGTCACAGTGCGCATGCCATTAGCTTTGTAAAAAGAGTTTCTTCAAATGGACCAAACTTTAATTGCTTTAATAGTCTATAACATTTAGCCTCATAACACTTACAACTTACCTTATAAAACAGTACGTATTTAACCACACGGTTAGACATGCACAGTTTAAAAATCAACTGCATGCTTCAATAAAAATATACAGACATTACGGAAAACGTGAAAAAAACAAAACAACTGCAGCTTTTTTGTCAAAAGCAAGCATTAATCTATACCTCCTGCTCACCAGGGTGTTGAAGACAGTCCGTTTGAGTGCGTATAAGAAAGAGACAATGCATATCAGATCACTGCGTAGACACATGAACACATTTGACATTAATACTCTGTGACTGAGATACATATGTTTGAAACACTAGACAGCTTACACACTGCCACATACTGTACATACTGACTCATAAATGCATTCATTTATTCAATAAAAGAAATTCATGTCAAGGGGAAAAACCCAGATTCTTACCATATTCATGTCGATGCCATTGGTGTATGTCCATGCGTGTTGGAAGTACTCCTCGAGTCTTTGTCTCAGCGGGTTGGGGATCTGGTGGAAGCGAATGAATTCTTTGACCCGAAGCATCTGCAGATGGTACCGAGCTGTTCCTGAGTACAGTCGCTGAATTATAGCAGACACATTCCCAAAGATACTAGCATACATTAGAGCTAAAACACAAAGAGAGAAGGCAGGACTCAAGTTCAAGTCCAACAATATGGCATAACATGGCAAAACAAACAAAAAAAAAAAAATATATATATATATATATATAAATATTTGCTTAATATTTTTGTGTAAGCCATGGTACTTGGTTTCTTAATAAAAGTATTAAAAGTATGTTAAAGTATGTTATTCCACACAAAGTGACATTTTTTGTCATTTCAAACCCATAAAAGCTTTGTTCATCTTCAGAGCACAACTTGAGATAAAGATTGGATGAAAACCGGAAGGCTTGAGACTTTTTGTGAGGGAAAAAACCCCAAAAATAATTACTTTAGTCAACAACTCAGTACCGTAACATCACCTTAATGCCATTTTAAAGGGAGTACCCACTGGAAACTTTGTATGGTCTTTTGTGTCAGCTGGATGTGTTGAATGAAGATGCAAACTGCATATGTTCTTCTGTGTCAGCACTGCAACAAGGATATGTTCTTACAATCAATTACGCTTTGATTTGAATTAAACAGCGCATCCGTGTGTTGTGGCTGGCGTTCCGAGGATATTCAACAAAATAGTGCTACAGTGACACTACGGTGATACTAAGGTGCAAAATTGTTGAAAAAAAGGGATTATTTTTGTTTTCTTTCCATACAAAAAGTATTCTCGTCACTTCATAATGTTACGGTTATGAAGTGTAGATACTGACTGATGACAGATGTCTTTCATATTTTTCTGGACATTGGCAGTGTTCATTACTTGCCAGTCACTGGGACAAGCCACCCAGTTTTCATCCAAAAAATCTTAAATTGTGTTCCAAAGTCAAACAAAAATTTTAAGTTTGGCACAACATAGCAGTTAGTAAATAATGACAAAATTTTCATTGTGGTCATATGCTCAATATGCTTAATAAAATATATGATTAAGCTTTCTTAAAAAACATTCCTGTTTGCTATACTGGTGACTTTTACTTTATTGATACCCACAGCCAATGAGCATGACGCAGATGGAGAATATCTTCTCTGAGTTGGTATTTGGCGACACGTTTCCAAAGCCCACACTGGTTAGGCTGCTGAATGTGAAATACAGTGCTGTCACATACTTGTCCTTGATTGAGGGACCTGAGGAGAGGTCAGTGCCGTTATACTGCTTGCCAATAGATATAGCTAGATTGTCCAACCAGCCAATCGTATGTTCCAGATAGTGCTTCTCCACATTGCCGATTGCATACCATATGCAAGCCAACCAATGAGCAATCAGTGCAAAGATACACATGAGAAGCATAAGGACAGCCGCCCCATACTCTGAGTAACGATCCAGCTTCCGTGCCACACGGACCAATCGGAGCAGTCTGGCAGTCTTTAGCAGGCCAATCAGAGTTGTGGTCTAATTAAGAAGGTGAAGCACAAAGATACATTCATGTTAACATAACTTTAAATAAAGAATGACACTACTGCACTAAAGCTTAAAGAGCCAGTCATACTTAAATCCATATTTAAGCATTAAAGATTTAGTTCACTTTCAGTTTTAGTTCACAAAACCCCCCACGTAATCCAAGATGTTCATGTCTTTCTTTAGTCGAAAAGAAAGATTAGAATAGTAGAAAAGAAGGTTTTTAATGAAAACATTTCAGGATTTTTTTCATATTAAGGACCTTAACAGGAACCAAATTGCAGCTTCAAAGAGCTCTACAATGATCCCAGCTGGGGAATAAAGGTCTTATTTAGAAACAATCTGTCATTTATATGGAGACAGTCCACTCTATAGAGAAAAGTCTTGAAATGTTTTACTCAAAACTTTTTGACTGAAGATTGAAAGACATGAACATCTTGAATGACACAAGGGTGGGAAAATTATCAGGAATTAGTCCTTTAAACTGCCTGTGATGTTCCATGTAGTTTGAAGTATACGAGTCAACATTTGAAGTGGATCAAACCACTCTTCAAAGTGGTCCTAAAACAAAACCAAAATGCTTTCTTGTCTTAGGACAACTTCGATTAACTTTTTCCATCCACTTCCAATGCTGACTACTGTAGTTTTTCATATTTGTTCAAATTACTAACTCATGAGCGACAGCATCACAGAACTAAAACCAAATGAAACCACAGAAATGAATATGCATTGCTCACCTCTTCTGATCCTCCTTCAAATATGAGCAGGTCAAATGGTATGGCTGCTACCATGTCAATGAAGAACCATCCCTTGAAGTA
Source organism: Puntigrus tetrazona (assembly GCF_018831695.1). Lineage (NCBI taxonomy): Eukaryota > Metazoa > Chordata > Actinopteri > Cypriniformes > Cyprinidae > Puntigrus > Puntigrus tetrazona. The sequence continues at coordinate 4,696,703 of NC_056704.1, read as the reverse complement.
ATGCACTGCTATCTTAACTGGATGACTAACCACCTCTTCATTGGCATTAACGTACGTAGTCCGGAAATTAATAAGAATGTCAACAATAAACATGATGTCCACTATGAGGTCTACAACATTGAGTGGGCTGCAAGAATAACCACACTCTCGTCTCTTCTGCTCCTCTACGTCATTGAGTAGGAAGGCCGCACTGTAGGGAGTGAATACAGCGGTGTAGATGACTAGCAGCAGGATGAGCCAATCCCAGACTGCCTTGAAGGGGCTGTAGTGTAGAATGGTGAACTTGTCGATGCGTGATGTCTGAAGCTTATACTCTGGGAGCACGTCAGCGCCTAGTGACAACACCTGAAGCATGGAGATGCCGTTACTATGACAACAGTGATACTTTCATATTTTGCAGCTATTAAAAGACATCACAAGCTGCAGAAACAACAGAACGGGACTTTTACCTCAATAAACTCCTGATTTTGTGCTGCTTAATATTTAGTAAGGGAGTTGTTAAGATAAGCATGCTAATAAGCAACTAGTTAATATTGAGAATTGGTCTCTGGACTAAAGTGTGGCATATGACATACAATATGGCGTACAAAATCAATAAAACAATATACTTTTTACATACTTTTTCAAGTGCTAAACTATCTGCAGTTTATGCAAATACTGATGAACATGATAAAAAAAATTATTAATGCATTCCAAGGCTATTAACAAATGAAGTGAGCCAATAATTCAGTGAGCCATTTATAAAGACACTTGCCTTGTTTTTAAACGAATGAGCCATTAGAATGAATTAGTTCAATGAATGACTGAATCACCCATTCATTAAGATGTGCCTTGTAGCTACCAACTGGCAGTTTCAGTTTTATATTGAGAGCACCATTTAATTTTTTTTAAATGTGGCATCTCTCAATATTCTTTTTTTTAAACAATAAAAAACTTTCAAGCCCATTTATCATTATTTAAAATATTTTTTCTTAAGTTACTTTTTGTGATGTCTATTCAGTGCCTTTTTGCATTTTGCACAATAATGACTTTATATCTCTTTATGATCTCTTGCATGTAAATGTTTGGAAACAACTGATTTAAGCAAAGGACAATGTTAAAAATTTGCATATTTAATTACCATAATTGTTGATTTACATCTTAATTTTCAATATAGTTTTACATTACCATTTTCAACCCTTTGAACTGAAAACAGCGTTTTTACTGCTACTGTACTGTTTAAGACTTAAAGATGTAAATGTTACCAGTTACCAGTATAATTCACACTGTTGTTAACACTGTGTTTTAATCTTTTGTAATTGGCCAGGATGCTCTGCAATGTGAATGTTAAGAGTATGTCTATTGACAGTAGTGATTAATCATTAAACTCCTGCATTTTAATAGAGCGTAACACTATATGTCTACTTTATAGATATTTTGGGAAACTAAAGAGAGGGAGCAATACTTCATGCTTATGATGCAAATTTCATGATCCAGCTCTCAGATGGTAATGTGCAAAGCAAGAGAAGGTCACATGGTGATGGGTCATGGTCGAGGCAGCCATGAGTTAATCACGGACCACAGCACACCATCCAGCCAGAGAAAAAAAATGACATACAGTAAGACTGTTATGTCCTTCCCATCAGGGAACCAGTCTGGATGGACAGAACCAGTCTGGGTGTTCAGTGAGCAAAGGAATACACAACATCGTATATACACTGTACCACACGATATAACGACATACAGAAATACCCTGGATGCCCATTATTACAATTGAGTCAACAGCTGTTTTGATCTGTATAGCAATGTATGACAGCATGCATGTGGGACACACTAGGATGGTCTCAATGTCACCGAGGCGATTCTCATACAGCCCTGCTCTCCATTCCTCCACTGATACAGAGAGGATGAGGGACAATTTTCTCATGCTTTCAGTGACAGTAATTGCAAAGCCTTCAGCTAGCTTGTGTGTGTCATGGAGGGTGTCTCACTTCTCTCACACTCCCCCCCACACACACACACATACAAATACACAAACAGACTGAATAATGTAGGTATCTGCTGGGAGGCCCATGGGCTGCAGCCACTAAGAGGTCATATGTTACACTTTTCATAGTCAATGTCATTTGATGAAAACCACGAGAAGGACTGCAAAGAGACTGAATGAGGAAACTTTTTTAATGTTTCTGAAAAGAGTCTATTGTGCTCTATCTGTTGCATTTATTTTATTTACGTGAAAGCTGCTGTGAGGTATTTTAAAACATAATTTATTTGCGTGATGGCAAGGATGAATTCACTGCTTCATTAATTTTAGTCTTTAGTGTGATATGATCCTTTAGAAATCTAATATGCAGATTTGCTACTGAAAAACCTTTTTTTAAGATTTATTTTTGGCTTGATTTTGATAGGACTGTATAGATAGGACACCCAAAGCGATATCGGCGTGCTGCCCACAAGGCTATCGTGCCAACAAAGAAACATTTCTTAACGTCACAGAAAAACATTGTGCAGTTGAATACAGTTCTTCATTATGCTTTTAATAGGAAATTCCAAAGAAAAGCAACTATATGAAATAGATTTTTCTTTAGATTTATTTTTATCTTCAATTAGACAGGTTATAGAGATCTGACAAAAAGCAAAGTGGAAGAGAGAGGCTTTTTTTTGTAGCAATTTTAAAAAGTATTTTAAAGCCTGTCTCTCTCTTTTGATCAACTAAATGCATCCTTGCTAAACAAAAGCACAGTATTAATGTCTACAGGATTAAACAATCTACTGACCCCATTAACAAACTACCTTTAAAAAAGTAATTTATTGTGTGAAGTACCTAATGTTATGTAATGTAGCTTAAGTTTGTCCAAAACATCTGAAACATTATTATGACTTTTTCATACAGCGCATATAACTCACATAGTGTCACAATATCTCAAAATGATGCAACAGGTCACAAATGCTCTGTTTTGACAGAGGCCATCATAATTAATACATTAATTGGATCTAGTAGTAAAGCATGTGTTTTCCTAATTAACGTATCTGACCTTGTTTGCGTGTCACTTGACAAGCTGTATCCTGCCAAATGACGTCATCCATGCAGTGAATAAATAAATGATTGAGGTTTAATTATTGATCAATAATGCAGTGCGGTAATCAAACTCTTGCTTTTTAGTGACCTTTTCTAGCTTACTTCACATTCAACTTTACACTCTGCACAAAGTTATGTTTGTCTTTAAACTATAACTGAGAATAGCTTGGTTATTTTTATTCTAATATGGAAGTGTTAAAAACACATGGTTGCACATGAATATAAGTGAGTTCTCTGAGCTCATTAACTTTTCTGAGTTTAATAAACTGAGGATTTCATTATTATTAAAAAGAGTTTAAAGAGATAAATTCTAAAAAGAAATACATTTAAAAAAAGGGGGTCAATCAGAAAGAGCAAAATCACGTTCAGAATAAAGGTTGCGGGTGCGTGGGAGGCCATGTTTCAGGATTAGATGCCAAGACCCAGTTTAATTAGAGTCCAACTCTTCAACCAGCACGACACAAAGAATGGAAAAGACGAAACAAGCCATCTGTGTGTGTAACCGGCCATCTGGATAGTTACAGGCAACAAGTCTATAATGTGGCAAATAAACAAAAACAGCACCACTGACAGAAATAGGCAGAAGAGGAGAGAAAAAAATAACCTGAGCCAATATTTTGCATATATGTGTTTAGTCATTAGTGTTGCATTTATGCATGTACATGGCTAGTTTAATTACTTCATGTTTCATGATTAGTTCCTCCTGCTTATTGCTGATGTGGTTAAAATACATGTATTAGCATGTATAGCAGACAGATTTAAGTAGTAATACAGAATCAACAGATTTATATCTATTTTGTGCTGTCAATGGTGTGTTTCAAATAGTAATTTCATTTGAAGTTAGCATTATTAGTGCTCTCTTTGGTCAACATGAAACAGAATATATATATATATATATATATATATGTATGTGTGTGTGTGTATGTATATATATATATATATATATATATATATATATATATATATATATATATATATACATACATACATAAATACACATACATACATAAATACGTATACACACACACACACACACACACATACACATATATATATTACAAAATATATATAACTGAGCACGGTAGTGTACATAGCAATGAGGAAAATAATAGAGCAATGGATCTTATGCAGGCAAAAGCATGAACGCTAAACATATAAAGTCTCAAATACTGAGGGATTTTACAAATGCTGATAACGCAGAGTATTTTTTGAAAGTCAGCAATATGCTGTTAAGTGTTCACAGAGAGATGTTTTTAGCTGTGTCTTGAATACCAGGTTTGTAAAATCATTCTCCAGAGAGCAACTGTGAATGTGAATGTCTGAAAACATGATTTTGTTTCTCCCTGTCACATTACCATGACACAATGCTCAAGCGCTGACCTCAGATTTCTTCAGTAGATGTAAATTGGTTAAGAGGGATTGGAGGAGGATGCGGAGCATGGGGCTGTTTTCTACTCAAGCACCAAAGTCTTGAACTTGATGTGAGCACTGAGCAGTAGCCAATGAAGAGTTAAAGAGAGGTGTAACATGGGCTTACTAGTCATTAGTGGCAACTTTCTACGTCTTTTCTAACTTTTACTTCTAGGTGAAAGTTTCTTCTTTACATAATTATTAAGACAACCCTTAATATGTCTGCTTTCCCACAAGAGAGACAGTAATGTAATATTTCATAGTAGTTAACAGTGTTTTGCGAAATCACTTTCGTTGGCTTCGCTATTTGGTTGCTGCATGTAGATTACTAAATGAATGCTTTCATAATTTAATGTCCATCTCTCACCTGTGTGACCTTCTCCGTAACGTTGTGTGTTCGATCTTTGACCTTTGGTGCAATGATGGTTTTCTCTGAGGAGTGCGGAGATGATGCCCGCTTGTCATTGTTGGTCTCTGAGAAGTTGAGAGTGATCAGAGGGATCTTGTTGATGGTGCTGTACTTAGTGAGGTTTGAGTCAGATGTGGAACCCAAAATGCTGGACTTGATCTGATTAAATGGTCCTAAGGCAAATAAACACACAAATTATGAGCAAGATACAGCTCTCTCGCTACTAAAAAATAGCATTCTAGCAGAAGTTACTTTAACAGTGACATCAACACCGTTTTAAAAATCTGTTTCCAGATGACAATAAAATCAGCATCACCACCACCAACAACAACATTTGAGTCAACTGCAAACACAAGATACAAAGACAGTAGACGAACAGACGACAGAGACATGACAACAGTTAAAATCAAAGAAGTGAAGCTCTAGCCATACCCCCAGCCATCCAAGAGCGCGACACTAGCCAATGAGAAGAGAGCGAAAGAGAGGGGGAAGGGGAGCAAAGAATGATTTCACTTTTGAAAAGTTAAGAAGTCAAAGGTCAAGAGAATCTGGTATCATCTCAAGAACTCGTCATAAACAGGTCACTGAACTGAAATGATCCACACAGTCTTGAACGCTACAACAATCTAAAGAATCCATTCTACTGTGGATACGCATTAACTTCAACCTGAGGGGTTGAGCACCCATGTAGGTTCAGTAGAAGATTTTGAAGAAAGGGAGAGGAAGTAAAGAAAGACAGAAGCTGCAGAAGCTCAAACTTAATTCTTAAATATCGGCTCAAACAATACGAGCAAGTGGTTTTCTGTCCCATGCACTTTCACGTAACGTGAGGAATCATGCATGCAAATCTCTCCTCTGTCCTCTGGCACATTCACACTTATTTTTCAGCATTTTTTGATTGTCAATTTGTTTTGTTTCAGGAGCATTCAGTGTAAGCCTGAACATGCTTTACACAGGCAGGCAGGCAAGCATGTGCTGAGTAACAGCTCTGTTACCTTTGATACTACGCCCATTATCTGAGAAAGCAATAGATCACGGATGGACAGGAGTGAAAGGAGAGAAAGACAGTGAAAGGCAGTCAGTGATAAGTGAGATCTATTAAACTGTGTGAAAGGACAATATGTGAAAGTAAATTAAAAAAAAGATTAGCAGAATCTAAACGTTACTCAGAAGAAAAGACAGCTTGTAAAAACAATAAAGCATTTAGGTGGGGGGGGAGTACAGGCATAAATGTTTTTGGGTGAATTTATATTCCGGTAATATTTTATATTAGATGAAGATCATAAAAATTGTACTTGTGCTTAATAATGCTGTAAATTGTGAGATGGTTTGTAAGATATCTTCTTCCAAGTATAATAAACCGCTTGGTCAATAAACAACCTTGAGAACAAATTAAATAAAAAATCTTGACAGTTTCCTTGAACTCAATGTTACTTTTGATATGATATGCAAATGCACTTATATTTAACAAGCTAACCCTTTGCATATTAAAGTCACAATAAACAATACATTTCTTACCATACAATTTAATGAATGTAAAATCTACTATATTTTATTGCCTATCACAATGGGAATCTATAATCTACACATTATATATTATTATTATATTATACTATATTATATTTTTCTGTCTTACTAAACGAACAAATAACACCAAATCCAAACCTATAGTCATTCGTCCTTGTAAAGACATCTCTCTGTAATCACAACAATTTTTAATTGTGTTATAGCTATCACTGGAGAAAAATGTGACTGGAATGCAAACATGATCAGTCCATTAAAAACTATATCCTAGTGCCAAACAACTATAAACTCAGCTGCAGCTGAATTTAATGCTTAGCAATTTCAGGTAACACATTTCAAGATATAGGTCGCAGTTTAACATCTGCTGTGTCCTAGAGCTTTACAAAGTCACGCCATTGAGAAAATTACTCATTTTAATGAGAAAATCTGCCCTGTCTCTTGATTGCATCAGTCAAGTCAAGGGCTAAGAAAAAAGATTACTTTTTACTTTTAAATATTTAAGCACAGTTAAATATAGAAACCTTATATCCACTCATGTATATTTTTGGCTAGATACTATGTAAAAGTGTCTTTGAACCCATACTTAAGTATTATTTTCAAGCTAGGAAATAGCCTGCCCTATTTATATGTAGTGCCTCATATAATATCGTAACATTTCTGAAATAACACAAATTGTTAACCATATTATAATGACATAAGTAAAGCAGGACATTTTTACTAAACTGAGTCACTTTGAAGAAATAGCTCACACAAAAGAGAAAATCTGGCAAAGGTGTATTTCATCCTCAGGCCATCCAATTTATAAATGAGTTTGTTTCTTCTTTCGAACAGATTAGGAGAAATGTAGCATTACATCGCTTGCTCAGAAAGTTTATTCTGCAGTGGATGGGGTCAAACTGCTGATTAAAACATTGCAATAATGCGCACTTCAGTCCATCAATTAACTTACTGTGACTCGAAAAGTTATGAGTTTGTAATATTAAAAAAATCTGTAAGATCATGTCTCCATGCCAAAAATATCAGAAGCACAGAAGCAGGAGATGAAGTAATGATGATAAAAATGTTTAGTATCTTGAATAGTCTTGTGCTTGTTTCAATGCTCTGACTTTGTCTGACTAGCACATGTGTTATTATTCCACAAGCAATAGTAATGAAAAATCGCTGCTTCCCAAAAACGCCCTGTTAAAAAACTTGGAGATATTGTCTTATCTCTGACTCATGAAGACAAACTGCCCTTTAAACCACACATCCTAAGATTGAACACTGGAAAAATACTAATAATATAAATTACCAAAAGATAGTAACACACAAAACAAATGTTTGGTTGCTCTTTTAAAGCAACACACACAGTTTGCATTTTCTTCTATCTACAATACAATACCCAGATACCCATAATAATTTTTTCTTCAGTAAAGTCAATTTGTCTGAATGAGGAGAGATATATGCATAGATCATGCACTATTTACAAGTAGAAAAACAGTCCAAAACATTTTGATGCAAGCTTTTTCATCTTTGAGCAAGTTATGTAATGCAAAATTTCCCCAATTCTGTTCAATGGCAAAAAGTCATCTACATAATGGATGGCCTAAGGGTGAGACACTTTTTAGTTAGACTATTCCTTTCGACACAACCAATAGCAGTCATATAATTCTTCTTAAAAAGTTATGCTAATTTATTTAGATGTATTTGTATACCTTCGCTAGCATGACGATCACGGTATGTCCTCTGCGTCTGTGTACTGAGTCCTTCTAAATCTTGTGTAGATGATACTCTCCTAAATGTGCACATACTGGCCCGTGATGCTCTCCTGGATGCAGTTGGCAAAGGCTCCTGGGGCTCCACCCGCTCCCAGGTGCCCCTTGGAGATGAGTGATCCTGTGGCCCTGAGATAGGTGAGCATGACCCCAGATAATTCTGGCCAATCAGAGCCCAGGTGTCATTTCCATAGGAGGGGCTACAGCTCTCGCCGGTAGGTGGATGGAGCTCACGTGGAGAAAGGGAAAGAGAAACAGATGACGAGCAGGAAGAGCGTTTCTCATTCGGGTCAGCCGAATGGATGGTCACCTCGTCCGGGTCTTCCTGAGGAAGGGATTGCTTACTCACTCCCAGCATGCTCAGTGGTGCAGGCAGACGAAAACGGAAGAAACGTCCTTTTTCTAGAAAAAAAAAAGAGGACACAGTAAGGGTTCAAAGGAGGTAAGATGATTTCAGGAGGAGGAGGCATGATTTCATTACTGTATACTGCATAAAATGGTAAGGTTAAAGTAAAATTTACTAGGGTAAAGAAGTCTTAAACCCTGAACTTACTAGGGTAAAAAAAGCAACCAAAATGAACAAAAATGTGTCAATTTCAAGATAATGAGATACTAATAAACTAATTATGACTGTCGACTGTGGCATTAAATTTAGATATCCATCAAATCATTTTTATGCATATTTTTGCAGCATTGCACATTACTAAGCAGGCAGTATGAATTCAACTTCTAGTCAGACCTTTCAGTTTGACGAACATTGATACTTTTTGTGAATTCTGAATTCTGCACTTTTGCATATTTACTCATGAATAAGAAACAGCACATAGAATGTAGGTAAAAGATTAATTTTGAAATGCGAATAGCTTCAGTCATTAGGAGATTTTTTTTGCAAGAGCAGTCAATTTAATTTATGTTCAGTATTAATTAAACTTATATAACTCAATGCCATTTCAAAACACTATTTTCTGTGATAACAAAATAACCAATGCAATGTCTAGATTTTTTTAAAAGCATGATTTGAAGTCAATAGCCTAAAGGAAAAAAATATGGTGGAATATATATAGTGCCACTGGACTTATTGCAGTGTATGATTTTCATTAGTTTTGACTTTATTGGTATCAGTACTCTGATTCATTGAATGCTTTAGGTATTTGACAAAAGATAACGCATATACATTTAAGAAGGTAAATATAAAAAATTGCTCTTACAAAATTCCACTGGAAATCAATTTCTGTGAACAGACATTGCCCCTAAGTTGAAGAGGTCATTTCTGAAGCTGTCCTCCTCCACCTTCTTAATAGGATGTGCTTATTTTGTGTGAGCAGCCTTTCTTGCTGACTGGTTCAGAATTAGCTTCTGTCTTATCCAAGAAGCACCATATTGAAAATATGGTCCATGACGGTACTCCAGGGGCTTCAGTAAGAAGATATAAATATAAGGTTACCTGTTCTATAATTACTGTATTAAGTTACATAATGTTATTTATGGATGATGTTATGAAGTGTTACAAAGAAAATCTTTTTATATAGGAGTCACTGGATCTATAAAGATTAAGAACCTGTGTTGCATAACACAACAACAAAAGTCTCTTTGGCCCTGTTGACACCTGGTATTAAGATGCATTTTGGTCATCTGGATCACAATTAGATATGGGAGACACATTCCGGATTTCTTTGAGCTGATGGACATAGACATAGAAAGTATAACAGACATGATTATTTCTAACACCAGGATAACCAAAGATACTTTATAAGGGAGTTCATGTACGGTGCAAATCGCAACATTATAGAAGCCGTCAAACAAGGTTACACAGATGGGGTCTCTGCAGCAAAACCTCTTCAGCCACACCGTGAATCTTTAACAAGAAGTTCCTGAATGTTAAACAAGCAGAAATGTCTCTGATGGAGGGAAAACTGGGACATCAGCATCAATGAAATTCAGGGAGAAGACGAGAGGAGACATGGATCAAATGAGGTCTCTCTCTGTTATCTTTCTCCTCTGGAGGGCAAGACAGCCCCAGGACTTCACATGGATTTCATTACCTGAGCCTTATATCAACCACAGAGAATATACGGCTAAATTATTTACGGACCAGTGAGACCAGCTTTATCAAATATTATATTATTGGAAAATACCACAACATTGAGTGTAGGAGAGCTTCATGAACACTTGATGCCTTATACAACAACATTATTGTATCCATGGAAAACTCATGACATCTGTTTCTGTTGTGTTTGTGTTGTTGAAATAACATCTCAAGCAGCCTCAGCAGTGTTCTACAGTGTGACATGATAAAATTATGATTTTTTTGGTGAACTATTCTTTTATTTCTAACCCTTGAGATTAAAATGCCATTTATGTTGCTGCCTTCATATGTGAAATGAGATTCATGTGTAACGCCTAACCAGCAGAGGGAGCTCTCGCCTGAGTACTAGATATGCTCAACTCCTCTGCTTCCTCTACACTCATTTCCTGTTTGTGGGCTTTATAACCAAAGGCTTTCCATGAGCTTATTGCGAAGTATGACTAACCAAGCATTCTCCCTGTTTCTACTACCTGCTGTTCCTGAGTATGATTTTGCCTGTTTTCCCTGTTTTTCGATTCTTGGATTTACCCTTCTGCTTTGTTTGCCTGATTGGACTGATATACTGGTTTTGACCTTTTGTCTGCCTTCTCGTACCCGTTTACTTCCTAGCTCTTAATAAACGACCACACATGGATTCAAACTCAGCCTCTGTGTCCACATTACAGAGTAATTTGCCTCCCATGAATCCAGCGAAAGTTTCCAGTCTGCAAGCAGCGTTCACCTTTTAGAGCGAGTAACTGAAGAGCTACCAAGAACAACTTGCAAAACTTCAATCAACTTCATGCAATCTTCCTGATAATTTTGATGGCACTGCTGAACAATGTCAAGTCAGAGTGTACTCTGATCATGAGGGTGACAAATTCGAATCATAGGAAAAGAAGTGTGCTTTTCTGATAACATTGTTAACTGGCAGAGCAATTGATTGGGCTGCAGTCGTTTTGGACTCGAATTTGCAGCTTAGGTATTTGCTTCATTATTTCATTCAACCACCCTGGGAAGTGTTTGAATATTCCACTGACGGCAAGGATAAATCAACGCTAATCATTAGCATCATCCAGGGCAAGCAAACTGCGGCTAAGTATGCCATTGAATTCAAGATGCTAACAGCCCAAAGTGGCTGAAATGATGTCGCTTTAAAAGCTATGTTTCACCGTAGTGTAAATGCCGATCTACAAACAGAACTAGCATGTAAAGGGGAAGATTTGTCATTTCTGAGTTTGTTAACTTGGCCATCAAGATTGACAACCACATAAGACCAGTAGGGGGGATATACATAATTCACCCATGCCAGCAAGAGTCAAAATTCGCCATGATGATGAACCCATGCAACTCAATGTTTCACGGCTCCTGAAGTAGAGAGGGAGAGGCGCCGGCAACATCACTTATGCTTCTACTGCGGTGCTGCAGGCCATCGCAGCCTAGGGTGCCCGCACAATCCTCGAACCACGCCTAGGGTGAATATTGAACACTTCTTACTGTTCAGTAACAGAACATTCTCATTGCCCATCAATCTCAAAACTGACACATTATCTCTGTAATTGACAGTGATCAATTCAGGAGCAGTGCTGAATCTGATTGATAGAAACATTGTCACAAAATTTAACATCCCCACTCAACCATGCACACCACCTATCAAGATCAAGTCCATCAATGACGGCCCTAATAGGAGAAGGAATCAACCATCAAACAAAACCTCTCACACTCAATGTGGGTCTGCTCCGTCCACAATTCATCATATTATACATTGTGGATTCTGAACTGACTAGCTGATCTGTCGAGATCACTGCTTCCCCACAAAGACTAAAATTTGTCTCACAACCAGCATTGAAAGTCCCGAAATTCACAATCAGATAAATGTCCCTTCCTGCTACCATGATCTTTCAGAGGTATTTAGTACGGCCAAGGCTACACAGCTACCACCACACCGACTTGGGGACTGTGCAATCGACATGCTTCCCAAGAGCAAAGTTTTACCCACTTTCTAGAATCAAAAATCAAGCAATGCAGGAAAATATTACAGAAGCCCTTAATTCCATTTTTATCTGTCCTTCTACATCTCTAGCCACTGAAGGATTCTTCTTCGTTGAAAAGAAAGATGGAAGATTGAGACCCTGCATAGATTATAGAGGACTGAACAGTGTTACCATTAAATTTCATTAACCACTTCTGCTAGTACCTTCTGCATTAGAACAGCTATGGGAAGCCACTATTTATACTATTATACACAGGGGTCACTATGAATATTAAGTTATGCCATATGGGCTCACCAACTCACCTGCTGTTTTTCAATCATTTATCAACGAGATCTTCAAGGACATCATCAACTAGTTTGTGATCGCCTATATTGATGACATTCTCATATATTCCAAACAGTCAAAACATATCAACCATGTTAGAACAGTACTTTCTAGATTGTTGGAGAATCAGCTGTACATAAAGACAGAGAAATGTGAGTTCCATGTTCGTCAAACCTCATTTCTAGGTTACCACATAAGTCATAACGGAGTCAAGATGGATGAATTAAAGGTCCAAGCGGTAACCGAATGGCCTCAACCCTCCACAGTCAAGGAATTACAGAGATTCTTGGGCTTTGTTAACTTCTATCTGTGCTTCATCCGTAACTATAGCACCTGGGTAAACCTGCCAAATTAAAGTGGACGGAGGAAGCCAACCAAGCTTTTATCACTCTAAAGCAGAAGTTCACTACAGCCACCTTTCTGAAACACCCTGAGTCTGATTTACCGTTTGTAGTAGAAATGTATGCTTCTCACTGCAGAATAGGAGCAGTCTTCTTACAAAGATCTGGCCAATCAGGCAATGTGCGTACACCCATGTGCGTTCTTTTCAAGGAAGCTAACTGCTGCAGAACAAAATGAACTTTTATCCATGAAGGCAGCCATCAAAGAATGGTGACACTGGATAGAGGGGACAGTCCATCCCTTCCAAGTCATCACAGATCACAAGAACCTGGAGTATTTTAAGAGTACTAAATGCCTGAACCCATGCCAAGCCCGCTGGTCCTAATTCTTCATTTAATTCCAGTTCACTGTAACCTATAGACCCAGCAGTAAAAATAGTGAGGCCGATGCCCTCTCCAGGCGTTATTACCATCACACCGACCATCTCAACCCAGAACCCATTCCAACCACTACCCATCACACAATGCCCTTGGTCTCGTCAGTCCATAGACTTTGTTACCGATCTGCCTCCCTCCAATGACTTCATCATTGATCGGTTTTCCAAATCATGTTGCCTTATACCATTTAAAGGACTTCCTACAGCCATGAAAACCATTCAGGCTTTATTCTACAATGTCTTCAGAGTACATTGCTCATCGTCAGTCATCAAGGTACACAATTAACCTCCCAAGTTTGGAGAGCCTTCTGTAAACAACTGGATATCAACGTTAATCCTACATCAGGATACCATCCCCAGTCCAGGGGCCAAGTGGAACGTCTGAATAAAAAAATCGGCAGATATTTAAGAACTTATTGCAGTCAAGAGCAACACCAATGGTCACAATTTCTACCCTGGGCGGAATATTGCCAGAACTCTCTTATGCACACTTCCACAGGCTTCACCACCTTGCAATGTGTCCTGGGGTTCCAACCTCCTCTGTTCCTGTGGTCTGGTGAATCCTCTTCTGTTTCAGTTGTGGATGACTGGATTCGATGTAGTGAGAGGTTGTGGGACAGTGCACACGTCCATCTCCAGTGGGCCATAAGAACACAGGAGTTCCAGACAACATCTCCCACATCCTTCCTACCAACCAGTGCAACGGGTCTGGCTCTTGATAAAAGACATCAAGTTAAGACTACCCAGCAGGAAGCTCAGTCCAAGATATGTTGGCCCTTTTAAGATTCTTGAACAAATAAATGAGGTCACTTACAAGTTAGAGCTTCCTGCTAACTACCGTATCTCTCCGTGTTTCATGTCTCCCCTGTCAAACCGGTCCACCTGGATGCTGACCCCGGCCATGAGGCTCAAGAACCACCACCACCTTTGGATATTGATGGGGCTCCCGCTTATCAGGTGAATGAGTTGCTGGACTCAAGGCGAAGAGGGGGTCAGCTCCAATATCTGGTGGACTGGGAGGGCTATGAACCTGAGGAGAGATCATGGGTAGCCAACCGGGGCATTCTGGACTCATCTCTCATCAAGGAGTTCCACAGAGCCTGACCCGATCAGCCAGCTCCACGACCACGAGGATGACCATGTAGAGCTCCAGGAGAGGGGGTTCCGTAATGCCTAAGCAGCAGAGGGAGCCCTCGCCTGAGTAAAAGCTGTGCTCAATCCCTCTGCTTCCTCTACACTCATTTCCTGTTTGTGGGCTTTATAACCAAAGGCCCTCCACGAACTCATTGCGAAGTATTGCCAGTTTACCTGCCTTACCAAGCGTTCTCTCTGTTTCTACTGCCTGCTGTTCCTGAGTATGATTTTGCCTGTTTTCTCTGATTCTTGGATTTACCCTTCTGCTTTGTTTTCCTGATTGGACTGATATATTGGTTTTGTCCTTTTGCCTGCCTTCTCGTACCTGTTTGCTACCTATCCTTTAATAAATGATCGTACATGGATTCAAACTCAGCCTCCGCGTCCACATTGCATCATGCCATGCTGCACTTTTGGTTGCAATATAGTTTTTCTCTGCTCTCTACTTCAACAAGTAGTCTCTTTGCATCACATTTTTGTTAACCTGGCACACTTCACACTTGATATGCAACACAAATAGTTGCAATCAGCCTGAACTGTTTAAATTACCTTAATAAAAGTGTTTCTAACACATTTTGGACTTGGGTATTCCAGAATCTGCAGAATGACAGAGTTTTTTTCTTCTTACCCATAGGAATAATAACATGTATTCTACTTTTTCATTACCTAAATGTAAAAGTTTCTTATTAATAAATAGTATTAAAATGCTGTTTAAAATTATGAATCTAGCTTACATCAGAAAGAATCTTGAAACCATTATAACATTATAGCATATTTTACATTTAGAATCTTTTATCTCTGCAGTGTGATTTCTCTTTTTCTCTCTGTCTGTCTCTTCCCTTGGGTTTCAGTATCACGCCAGCATTAATTAAAAGTCTCTCCAAACTGGGCTATTTATATCACTCCTTCGTCAAAACAACCTAATGCACCCCACAAAAGAAGCTTTTTGGAGGGGGACATCCTTCAATTTTTGATCAGAGTAAAGCTTAATAAATCATTGACAGGATAGAGTCAGGATAGAAAAGCATATGCATTTTACTAGCTTGTTTGTCTCCTCTTTACTGGTTCAATGCACTTTCTATGTACTTAGCCCTCAGTCTTGCTCTCAGAGGAAGCGAGATCTAGGAAATCTATATTCATCCCAGCTTGGACGTTGTTTTTTTTAAAGCATCATGTTGTATGTCTCAGCATAGCACTGACTGCACTGCCATAGCAAATCATCGGTTTATAGCAGCCCTGACTAAACAGTGCCTCTAACTCGCACACATACAGTACGAACACACGCAGATGTCCTTTTCAAAACATTCCCTGTTGCTATGATACCAAGGAGACGGTATTAGCATTGGATATTAATTGGATTTCATAGTTCAGATGTGACTTTCCAATAAAGAGTTAGAGGAGGACATCAGGCAGAGTGTGTGTATGTGTGTGTTCACGTGTGTAAACTGATGCAGTAGCATATTTTGCAGAAAATGCAATGCAGCAGTTTTATTGCTTACAGGTCTCTGAGAACATCTTTCATAATTATAGTAAGTGCACACACACACACACACACACACACACACACACACACACACACACACACACACACACACACACACACTCTGTTAGATTTAGTGAGTGCAGTTTTCCTGAACGGTATCCTATAAATGAAGCGCCGTTCAGCACCTGGCCTCAGGGATCCAAATAATTGTAACACTGTGTCACATAAATTATTTTCCCCCACTTCATTTCCTTTCTGGCTGACTGGGTTTGGTCTTGACAGTGTGTGCTGGTGAGCCAGAGCAACTGGAGCAAATAAAACCTTTCTCTCTCTTCCTCTGCCTTCTCCATATTTTTTCCTGCACACCTCTCCATCTATTCTTTCTTAGCCACCGCGCTCCATTTGTTTGAAATGTTCACTTCGTCTCTCTCATCTGGCAGACAAGATGGAAGAGGATGCTGGGAATGAATTGCATTGATGTAAATAAGAAAAAAGAGGGATTAAGAAAGAAAATAGTAAAGGTAGAGGCTCACTTTGTTCTTGTCTGGCTGGTGAGGTGTGGTTGAGTCGGTCTAATGAATCCACGCTGCCCTCTTTCAGCACATAATCGAAACTCAAGATGAACATCATGACAACACCCTCTTCGTTCTTCACCGGAATGATGTGTGTCGCACACAGAAAGTCTGATCCTGTGGACAAAAGCAATTTATTCATTATTTTTTGGTTTAGATAGCAAAACAAATCCAACCGTTGATCTCTGATTCATTAGGATTCTTCTTGTTAATTAGCATAATTAGCATAAGCATACTGATAAATACTGATAAGAGCAGGTTACATTTGCTATTTTACTACACAAACAAACATGCAGTTTAGATTTTGACGCTCATTCAGTTTGACAGGTTCAGGATTCATTTCTGACAGGCAAAGATGAGGGTCGCCATGGTAACTATAGGGCAAGACGACCCTTGAGAAAAAGCACAATAGAGCCATGATTCTAATTTGTCTTTACATTTTATAGAAACCTGTGGATTTGAGTTGATTATTATTGGGGCACAATGCTAATTAACCATTGGCCTCCATGTCTAAAGACACAATTATCCTCACTGTCATAACTATAATCTTTACAAATTTTTCAGAGCATTCATATAAGCAACTGACTTACAGCAATGTGTCATTGGCACTGGAGTTACCAAACAAAATTACAAACACTGTCACTGCTTAATACAGACAGTTGCTAACACTTTCCTTGTATTTTCCTTTTCTTTTCTTTTTTTTTTAACAAACACATCCTGTGTTCTAAAGGAACTAGATTATTTATAGATTTCTAAAATATGACATTAAAATAACTTCCAAGGGGGCCACAGAATGACATGATTTTTTTTTTCAGTCAGTATATTATTATTAATATAATTTAATGATAATATTAATATATTAAACCAGTTTAACTCGAAATGCTAGAAATTTTAAAATCACAAAAACATCCAATCCAATCGGAGTTATATAAATATTTGTCTTGGCACTTCTAAGCTCTATTATTGCAGTGGCCAGTGGTTTCCCTTTAACAGTCCAAAACTTGTTAAATAAAACATGCATAAATGTAAAGAAACATCTCTTACATGTCTCTGGGGAGTGAATAAAGGCCTCTTTGTAGCGTATTCATGCATTTTTGAAGAACAAATATTTCAAATGTAATATTTCTCACTTCTGCTGACTGTGGAAAGCTGACGATGTTCAGCTGGATGTCGTAAGCCATATGCACTGTACGTGTGCTTCTGGGAAATGTACAAGCAAAGGAAACAACTTTTTCTTACTTTAGCAAATGAAAACCAGTCTCCTCTTGGCTTATATCAAAATCCTCTGTCATTTTTCTTTACAAGTGACCAGCTTTTTGTTTTGTTGTCTCTCTGCACTAATCATGTAGCAGACTGCATCTGCATACTACAGTCAGCAGAAGTAAGAAAATGTGTTTATTTTGTTTGAAATATGTATATTTATTTTACAAAAATGCATGGATTAGCTACAGGAGGTCTTTATTCAACCCCTGGAGCTGTGTGAGGGATGTTTTATTACAGATTTGTGTCTTCCGAAGTGTATACAGCAAACACTCATTTAGACCAATGGAAAGGCATGGAGGGGCCTGAACAGTTTTTAATATAAGTCTGATTGGATTAGTCTGAATGAAGAAAGTCACATACACCTGGGATGCTTTCAAAGTAAAACACTGCCTGATTTTTTTTTTCGGTGAACTAACCCTTTTAACTCTTCGTTAAATAATGAATTAACATTCCAATATTTGCAAAAAAAAAGGTTTTAGGTTTGCATATGCCTTGTAAAAAATTGAAAAAGACTGGTAAGTAATATTTTATATCCTATACATTAGGGATGGGAAGGGAAGATTTACTGATTTATTCTGTGCATCTGCATAAAAGTTAATGGTATATTTCTCAGTGCGTAACTGACATGTCACAGGTATTTTTTTCATCAGTAAACAGACAAAGTGCAATAAAATGGTAGCAATAAATGTGCCTTTGTACAATTTTATAATATATATATATATATATATATATATATATATATATATATATATATATATATATATATGTGTGTGTGTTAAAAAAAGGCTGTTTACAACTGCAGTAACTGTTAAAGAACTGTTGTAATTAAATTAAAAGCTAATATATTTCTAATTACTAATCTCAAATGAATTAATGTTTGTTTCTTATAGCAGTTTATTCCCAATTTAGTGATTTTAATGCTTTAAATTGTAATTTTAGAATGTACTGTTCTAGTGTCCTGCTGTCTGTTCCGTTAACTAAAAAAGGTAAAATGTACAGCTGTCATAAAAACAAAGAGAAAAGCTGCATGGCTATGAGAGTACAGTGTGTGAGAGAGTCAGCAATAATATCATTCCATCCCTTTTGGTCAGTGTTAGAGCTCAGCTTAGCCTGACAGTTAGACCGCTCCGGACAAGGTTAGTTTCCCATGTTGCCACAGTGACTGAAGTTGTGTTAAATTTATTAAACCAAAGCATTTCACAGTGAGTCGGATTAACTGAAGTAAGCCTGGCTTTTTTGGTAAACTTGTTTTAAGAAACAGGCCTTGAGGTGTTGTAAGTCAGAAGACAGTTGAGTTAATTTAAGATTTCTGAAGTAAAGAAATAAAAGCAATATTTACTTGCATCACATAGCATTAAATTACAATGTGTTTAATCACACTGTATTTTAACAGGGGTGAATCTTATTTTATAGCATCAGAAGCTGCTTCATATAAATCTTTAATGTACTGTATAGTTAGCTATGCATCAGCCTCAGTTATGAGATGCACGTCCCTACTAAACTCTATACGTGAAATCTCTGTTTAACTGTGTCACATCATCAGTGCTCACTGTCACTCATGTAGATGGAAACTGCAACTTCAGGTCTCTGCAAACTGCTGTCAGTGTGATTGCCCTTTCAGGACGATGAGTTCATCTGCTTTGATGGTTACTCTTGTCAGTTTATTGAGAATTATCTCAACAACAATCAGAGAGCAGTACAGAGTTTACCGTGACAAGAACTCCCTGTTCGATTATTCCAGCCTGCAGGAGCAGCCATTGCGTGTGAGCCTGTAGAATCAGCTCAATTTAGAATGAACTTGTTTGAACGATCACATATCAATTAAAAAGACACAGAAGAAAGAAGTAGCATTTGTTTGTCTGCTTTATTTGGCCATGTGATCTATAAATAAATCGTAGCTTTCGTCTTGTGTGCCCAGTGTATCTCTGTCAATCTGTGATATTATTAGCAGCTGTGCACACGCACCACAGAGCTTCTGCAATGACCACCTGCAGATCATCTATAATGCACAAACACTCACACACACGTGGAACTAACAACAATAAGGACTTAAAGAGCTCAAAAAAAATCATTATGGCAGCTACAATGACAATTCAAAGAACATCAGTTTCAAGATTTTATATCATGGTTTATATAATCATGGTTTTATAATCAGGGTTTTTTGAATTTCTGTTCAAAGGCAAATCACAGTAAATACTGTACACATTTGCGCCAAAATGAATGATGATTAACATCAAATCAGTCTGTAATGTCAACAGTGACACAATGTTTTTCAAATTTCAAGTTCCTGGAGGGTCTGCAAAATTTTAAGTACAAAAAATTAAAACTGTACTGTATTGCTCGCCTTTGAGAAAGTTTAAGTTTCCCTTTAGGTTGGTTTAAAACAGTATACTTTAATGATGATTTATAGGCTAATTTTGTCATTTTGTTTGGAACAGTGTTTATACATGAAAATATTGCTGTCTTTATATTTTAACCGGTGATTTGATTAACTACGCTGAGAACAGTGTATGATAACTGATCAATGATGTGATAACTAAAATCAACAGAAACTCCAAATCTACTAGTTTTAGAGTTGGAATAAAATGTGTTTAGCCTCTGTCAGACTGCAAAGTTTTGAAAAAACAAACAGACAAAACCCTCAAAGCTGTTCTGATGAAATAAAATTTTTTGCTCTATTAATCATTGTAGACATCCTGTTTCATTAAACTGGAATAAAATGGGGCTGTGAAGGATAGACACATTTAGATTTAGTGAGTTGTGGGAACTGTTGTTTGCATTGGTGCCAACTGTTCACCCTTGTCAACTAATAAACAAAAAAAAAATCTATCCCAAATCAAACTCTAATCTACAAATTCATGAATTTCTGTTAGATAAAGTCTACGACAGAGTGTGTTCTGTATGAGTTTTGTGCAGTAATGCAGCATTTAGGTGAACAGGTATTTCCTATCACAATATTCTGTGTATTTCCACACAGCTGGAACACTACACAGACTAATTGGTATCCAGGACTGCAACGTTTTAAAATGAATGATACCGATAAAGTGTACTAACGAATTTAATGTAATCTATTCCTCTCTTTCTGCAGTTGACGAATGGAAAACGAGAGGCGGGTATACCCAGAGTAAGCAGGTTATGCCCCTCCACTACATCACTGTCAGTATTACCACATAATGCAATACATCCTGAGACAGGGAGAGAGATGCTGCACGATCACTCTAGGCCATGAGGAGAAACCTGCAAGAAAAGCATTTTAAGCTCCAGTAGTTTGTTTTTAGATTATACCAAGCCAGAAACTTGGTGACGGACAGATGTTTCACGCTCTATACAAGACTTTCTACCTCCACACCTTGAATCCATTTCCTCTTCAAAAAATTTTCACAAATTTTATATAATAAAATCTAAGAGTGACAGAAAAAAGTACTATAAAATTATAAAGACTAAAATAAAAATTCTACGAATTTTATGCTACATTATCATAAAAGGTATATAATGTTTGGCGTCTAAAATTTTTTTTACAAAAATAAACTATAATGAACATTTTAATAGTAAATAGTAAACATTTAAATAAACTGGCCTATAGTGGTATCTTCCAAAGCTTATGATGCCATTTGGATTCTTTGAATATTGGCTTAGCTCTGTGTGGAATGGAATTTATTGCATGACTGAGCATAAATATCCGTATTACAGCAGAAAATGTTTGCAGAGTTTTAATCTCAAACAGTCCTGGTTGGTTATGTTCGGCATTAACCTAGGTGAGAGGCAAATTGAGGAAACCAATGGGGGAAATTCTTGTTTGCGTGTGTGTATGTGTGTGTGTGTGTGTAGAGTGAAAGGACAAGAGAAGCTTAAGAGATTAGCCCTATGGAACTGAATAAGTGCTTTAAACGCTTGAATTTCATGCTGCTATGGTGCCGCTTTAAATGAATTAAGTAGTCTAGTGGGGCAGATGAAAAACCTCCAGCAAATTTGTATATTTATTTATATATATATATTAGAAAAATATGTTTACATTTTTAATACTACATTATAAAGTTATATATAAATCGAGTTTCTACTTTCTAAGTGTCTAAAAAGGGATCGCTTTAATGTTCTACATAATGCAAAGAGATTTTTATTGACTCAATATATTTATTGATCCATAGGACACGCAGGACAATTTTTCCTAGTTCTCAGTTTGGGAAAGAGTTTGAAGTGAACGGTACTGTATATGTTTTGTATATATGGTTGTGAATATACACACACCCATAACAAACATACGCATGTTTCAGGCAATGTTGACTTTAAAATCAACCCATTACCACGGCCTACATAAATAAAGAATGAATCTGATGACCCAATGACGTCTTAAAGGAAATGCGATCTGATGCTTGTATTGAGTGTGTAAAGCAGGAGAAACCACAGTCAAACTAGCAAGATGCACTGAGAGAGGTTAACAGGGCACACTGAGCTTTCAGCATTAATGAATTTAAACTATTAAAGAGTTAAGCCATATTAAGCCTGCCATTGCCAACTGGTACAAAAATAACAGACCTGAATTTATCTGGATACTGGATTTATTTATGATCAATTATTTTTTGCTTCACCAGTATCTCCACTTTAAACACATTTGTTTTCGGGTAGCCTAAAAATGTGCTTTTATTTTTTAATAATTCACCTGACAAACTAGGTTATATCAACAAAAGTCATTTTGTGGGTAAATCAAGCAAGCAGCAATGCCTGCATTGTTTCTTTGTTATCACGATACTGTGAGCTATTTCTATCTGATCTGACCTTGTCTTGTAACAGCAGTCAGATTTGTTGCTGATTGTCACGCAATATTACCAGATAGATTCAGCCATGTTAGATAAGAAATTTGACTTGAATAATACCAGTTTATTTGTTACCACATAAACGTATACGTTTTATCATGCCACACGGAAACGTGCATGCAAATGTGTGTGTGATATCTGCATACAAAGATTTTCATGAACAAATCATGGTTCAAAAATCCATTTTAGAATGATTTAAAAAACATAATGAATAATTGAAACAGTACATGGCCTTCTTAATGAGTTGCTGAGTTATGAAAGGTTGTGGGGAAACCCCTTTTATTTTGGGTGTGTTTAATGTAAATTATGGTAGCTATTTCAGAATACTCCAAATTCATTAGCATTAAAGTGAGGTTAAGAACAAATGTGTGTGTGTGTGTGTGTGTGTGTGTATGCATGTATTATGAAATAGGCAGAATGTTTTAGTGAGAAAGTTTTTCTTCTGTGAATAAATATGAATAATCTGCAGTTATTAGTAAATGAGACCAACTAACTCACTGGGGCATCTTTTTTGCTTGAATGTTCATATGTGTGTACAGCTGCCAATATGTTGGTATGACTTCATATACCTGCAAGCTGTTTTTTAAGAAAGTTGGACATTTTTACTTTCCAAGCTGAACAATCATAGTGATCAGAGCCACACTGTTGTGTAGCCAGAGAATACATTATTCTCAAAGGATTTTTTTTTGTCTTTGATGAAATAGTACTGCCATGTGGAACCAGCACTCTTATTGTAGTACAATTTTAGCAGCATTTTTATGGGTTTGATCACGCTGTTTTCTTTCAAACTCTGACAAGTTTCCTGAGCAGCAGCTGCATCGATCAGGCAACCATCACACCATGAGAGAAAAAGAAATTCAGCTAAAGTACTGCTCAAGTTGTAATTTTCATTTCCCACATATAAACTGTGCAAATGTCCTGAGCTGGACTATGTAATGTGTAGGGGAAGAGCTGTTAAAAAAATTAGCAACTCTGCCACATTGGTTGTCCGCTTCGCGTACATGAGACACAATCCTCAGTTTCACAGTCCATGAGTTAATTTCCACTGTTATTTGAGATGTGTGCACCCCTTTAAGGTTGAGCTTTCCTAAGAGAGAACTTTGACCAAAATAATGCATTTACAGTTACACTAAAAACATTGGGTGAAAAAGCATCTCTAAGCAGAAACTAATAAATATTGGCTGACAAATCACATGATTTACATTTATTCCCAAAACAATATTCCCATGTCTTATTTAAGGTCGCATGCTTTTTAATTTAGAAGGGGATGATATTTCTGCTTTCTATAGAAAGCAGTATATACTTTCTTCTGTATATAAACATACAGAATGCATTAAGCTCAAGTTCTTGTTTCAAGACGATGGAAATTTCATTAGATTCTATTTCCACTATCAATAATTAAACCTACAAAGCCTGTGGAGACTTCTTTAAACAGAGTAATCCATACGCACCTACAGTCCAGAACACACACACACACACACACGCACATGCACACATTCACATTTATCCATCATGCCTTTTCAAAACAATACAGAAAAGAGCATACATACAGTTCATCCTGTGTCTTTCCTCTTTTTTATGGAACCATTTTTCCTGAAAGATGGTTTCTTGAGCAATCCATTCAGCGGTGTTCAACATTACCATGCGTGTACGTGCCGATGTGCTCGTTTGAGTTTATGTGAAAAGGTATACATTACATTTATGAGTATAACCTGAATGTATAAGGTGAGGAAACTGTCTGGCTGAATTATTCATTGTCTGCAATCTCAATTTCCCAGAGCAGCCATACAAAGCAACCCCCCACCACACCCCACCCAACTCCACACACACACTCACTGTGACTGATTGGTCTTTAAGATGTGTGTGAACGGTTGGTTATTATTGGACTACAGGAGAGACAGAAAACACTGTTAACGCACTCACACAACTGATGGTCAACATGTCAGCCAGCCCATTATAAGTGGCTTTTGCCTACTTTTTCCAAAAAAGATCAGGCTTCAAATCTTGTGACCTCACTGTGAGTAAGAGTGAATGTCCAGAACTAACCAACTATTCACAACCCCAAGAAAGTTATGTCATTAACTAAAGTAAAGACCAATTTACATTTACTCATTGTGCGTCTTGTATGTCTAGTGTAAATTCTTTTGAGGCTGAGTTTTGGAATGTGTCTCAAAAGCATTTACACTTCATATACTTATAATTGGGCAGAAGCATTAAGTGAACTTGTGTAACTAAATGCAGATTAAATGAGCTGAGAATCACCAACATACGTCTCCAGAGAGAAGTCTTGAAGTTATAAGACATTTCAATTAAATATTTATTGCAGCAATCTGTCAATTTGTAACCAGGAATTTTTGAGACAACATTTTTTTTAAACCTAAAAATGTTCTTCATGTGGTCACATCTAATTACTGTATATTTTATTTAGTGATTTATTTCAATGAAGACTGTGTGGTTATGTTCTATTTGTAATTGCACTTTTGCTTGTGATTTAAGATATTCTTTTACTACTGTTATTTTAACTTTTTTTATATTTTACATTAGTTAGGCTAGCATTTATTGCTGAAGTATTGAAACCGAAATCTAGAATTGTGAAATTTTAGTCCTGTTCCAGTAAAATTATTATTTTCCATCTCTAAAAGCATTACATATAACAACAAAACAGAATTTAAGGGTTAGATCAGCTATAGAAACAGCTCCTTAAGGTAATAAGTAACGTCTTTATATGACGTAACAACCAATATGCACCCAGATTCACAATCCATCATGCCTGCTCTATGATGGTCAGCATGCAAGTTGTTGGAGGCTGAAACTAGAATGAATGTGGCCTGTTGTCTTGTAGAACTAAAGATGAGGCCAGTCGTGTTAACACAATCCCCATCTGACTGTTGAGCTCATGGGTTCAGAGTGACTATCTGTATCTCTTTACAGAGCTCTAACACTCATCTGCTCAGTGCTTCACTAATTCTACTCATAGTGATGAAACAAGGTTTGTAGTCTGTCAGGACGTGTATATGTGTTTATGATCTGGTAGGAATAAAACACGGCAGTTTTTCCACAAACAAACCTGTGATATTGTTCCTTTTGAGTGATAATAGGATTCACAATCAAACAAAGCATTTTACATTCCTGGTAAAAAAAATAACAACAACCAGTTCTGATAGGGTTAGTTTCTGCTATATTGCTGTGGGTTAACAGTACAGCAGTGCAGTCTGTGTCTCTGTTCCCCTGAGCAGAGACTCCAAACATCATACCTACCAAATGCACAAGAGCTATAAATACCTCTTTCTGTGTGTGTGTGTCCTCCTCTCTCTTCTGTCTCTGCCAAAGTGAAACTGTAACATTTAATCTGCTCATAATAGAAAGAGGATCTGTATCGACAGATTTCATTTTCACAGAATTAAGATACAAGATACAGAGGCACAAGTGTGAATAATTCCAGTTTCATTAAAGAGTAAGTCCAGATGATTATGCATGCTAGACGAACGGAGTTTGAAAAGAAGGGAATAAGTGAGCCAGATGTAAAAGCAAGTACATTTTGAATGTATGAACAACAGGCTGTCATTATTTGCCGTTCATCGCCTGGTTTCTGTACTAACAGCATTTATACAGCCTTTGACATGCTTGTGTTCAGTCTTTAAAATGACTGGTACACGGAGCTAGGTGCTGATTGGTGGAGCCGTGTGTTAATAAACACAGCTCATTAATCATACAGAGGCCTGCAGGGCAACATGACAGCATATGTTCATTAGAGAAGCAAAGCGCAAAGAATGAAAGACATAGAGAGTCATGGGTCACTCTTTTCCAAACATTTCCTTAAAAAACAAAAAACGTCATCTAAAAAAAAACATAACTTAAATAGAACAGTAATAAAAAAATATAATGCTTTGCAGATCGATGGCTCATGTACTATATGTGACAATACGTTCATTAAAACTACAGTAAGTGTTCATTATCTAAGGATCTCTACTATATTTGTTATTGGTATTTTTACGGATACATTATCAATATGACATACCCAAGAACAACTTGGGATGAAACCACAATTCACAATTTTTTTCAAATATAACAAAGAAGGCACTCAAAAGTGATAAGGATTGTGGGCAATGCACTGGCGCAAAAAATGGCTTTAACTGAAATGTATTATTTACTTCATTTCTATTGAATGAATGAAATCCTTTGCAGCAGGGAATGTGCCAAGCCAGCAGTGTAGGATAACAGTGTCCTCTCAGACAGGAAGTCTCAGAAGAATTATGCAGGGCTATCACATTCTACTGCAATATAAATGCTAAATAAGGCATGACCCATACTCATGAGGACCTAGCTTTGTATGGCACAATTCAGTGTGTGTGTGTGTGTGTGTGTGTGTGTGACTAATGTAACTGAATAAGCTCTAATGTGACCACACACTTCAGTAGTTCTTAGAAGCAAACCTCTTCAGCAAAGAACCCTCTTCTATTTACACACTTCGTATTGTATGGGCCCTTGATTTGGCTATATGTTTTTATACACCGACTGCGTTCAGTTTAAAAGTGAATAACTTTGAATGTTAAACGTAATCCAATTTATAAAAAGACACATTTATGGTTTGGTTTTGATGGAGCAATTGAGCCTTGTCTATGGGTCTATGGAGTTCAATAATACGTTACAGATTAAAAACTAAATAGAAAAGAAAATGTTTAGTTTAAAAATGTTCTACAATTACATAAAGACACAGAGCACTTTTGTTCTAGTTTTATTTTCTATTTTTGCTATTTTTATACACGGAGAAAAAAACAGAAGCTTTCTAAAAAGGCTGCACGCACCTGCTCATCGTTCACAGTTTAATGCATTCACAGTAGATGCCACTAAAATCACTATAAAGAGCAGGTCCAGAATGTGTTGTGCTACGGCTCAGTGAGAGGAGAGCAGCCTCATTTACACCTCAGAGAGAGAGAGAGAGAACTGAATTTATATGTGGTCTCTGGGGTGGAAACCAACGACATGTCCATTAGATCATGTTCATATGATGTCTAAGAGACATACAGAACGGAGTCAACATATGTCATCTGACAATAAAGTAGGATCTAGAAACAGCTCAAAGTTCCCCTTGGGAGCTAACTACGAAGAGAAGAGAGGGGGTTTAATGAAGAAGGGATGTCAGATAAATTGTGGCTGCTCTTTAAACTCAGAGCAGCATGACTGAAAGAATTATATGAATGTTCACTCCAGGTAGGAACTCTATTTCAAAGGCTCTTAAACAGCTGCTGAATTTTTAAAGGGCATGAATGATCTGTGAAGACTCTAATGCATTATATCCTTTGGGATAATGCACAATTATGAGTTTACACCTTCAATTAAGAGGAAATGTAATAGTTGTGGTTATGGCTTCTGTGCTGAAGAAACATATGTACATATGATAAGGTGAATACATGAAGCGTCTTTGCATGTACTGTGAAACATAAGGGCAGAATATTGATATTGTTGAATCAGGACAGGGCCCTGGTTTGTGCTGCTGTAAAAAGTCATGCTATGTATTAATACATTAATTCATTTAAAACCTTTTCACTCATATAACCCCCTGGAACTAGGCAAATATGTGTGTCCCTTATAGTTATTTGTATTTTCTTTCAAAGCACATGCTCCTGAAAACAAAAAACCTTTTTTTAACTGGCTGCCATCACAATTTAAAAATTATATAGCAAAACAGTAGCAATTTGTATATTATTTCGCAATTAAAATTGGGTCTCACTGATTTGCCATTTGCTTGTATATTAAACGGGTTAGTTCACCCAAATAAGAAAATTCTGCCATTTCTTTAAGAAAAAGTATTTGTTAAAGCAATAAAATCCATGAACCAAGCCAATCAGCTATGAGTGAATCACATTACAGACAGTACTTAAGAAAAAGAATTACAATGCCAGGAAGCACTGAACTGAATTACTGAACTTAATTATAAATATAAAAGCTGTTTATTATATCTATTGAAAAAATATATATTACATTTAATGAAAAACATTACAATATAAATTGAATGGATGACTTCAACCAAAGTACCAAACATTAACAATTTTGTAGCTCACAGTATGTCTATCTTTAAAGATTTACAAGTTATTGGTTAAAAAAATATTTCTAATATGGAGAAAATTAATAGAGCTTTTATTTCCATAAACCCAACTATTGCACTCTTTCAAACATATATAGTCTTTAATAGGGAGCATTTAGAGATTGTGTGTAAACAATGCTTTTTCAAAAATACAGATAATTTGAGGTAAAGGAAGTTGTAATATTACCTTCAGATTACTCCCGTGATGTTATGTGTGAACAAAGTGTAAGGTATGAGGTATTATGCTTGGTATAAGCACAGACATTGTCAAGATGCACGGATGTAAAAAGTCATAAAAGCATACTATGATTACTATGCAGTGTTTACAGTAAGCTTTGTCGCCTTTATTTCCATTTATCAGCACAGCCCCTCTGCAGTCTGATATTACTGTGCAGCATCTCGTGTTTTAACCTATTGCAAAAACATGTTCTGTGTGATCGGTCCTTTGCGCCTGTCAGTGAGAGGTCAAAAAAAGGTTGTTAAATTGCACAGACAGTGAAACTAAATTGCTTTTTCCTCATCCAGGCGGATGAAGACAACAGCACATTGTTTAAAGGTCATTTAGAATGACTGGCATCACAGAGTTTACTAGTATTTTGGGGCTCGTGTTTGAATGGTCTCTTAACAGTAAAAAGCCAGAACACCACCGCTCGTGTGAATAGCATGTTTTTGTATTTAAGGGAAAGCCAATCTGGTAATTTTACGGTAATTTACAGGGTTTAATGTGTGTAAGGGGCTTATAATGATTCTTGTACAAGAAAGAAAAAATCTATGTCCTCTGTTAAGGACAAGTAGTCTTTCACTGCACGATAAAAAACGATCTCAGCTCTCAGCAGTTTGCCTGTGATCTGAAGCAAAACTGTCGAAGACAATAGGAGCTGTCATTTCAGTGCTGACTTTAACTTTCTCTGCAATAATTCAAAGGCGCTCCATGCTTTTTACTCTTCCTCTTTCTCTCTGTTTATATTCCATATCCAAAGTAT
Organism: Puntigrus tetrazona; assembly: GCF_018831695.1. Taxonomy (NCBI): domain Eukaryota; kingdom Metazoa; phylum Chordata; class Actinopteri; order Cypriniformes; family Cyprinidae; genus Puntigrus; species Puntigrus tetrazona. Next base: position 4,667,056 of record NC_056704.1, on the reverse strand, counting down.
TGGTTTATTCCTAGAAAATCTGTGCAAAAGGAAATAAAGGTACTATTCAATAATAAAAAAAAGTTATTTTACATATAATAAATTACACCGACAAAAAGAAATATACATTGGAAATTTTTTCCTCTGCTGTAAAGAACAGAAATTTGATTCACAAATCAAAGAACATCATTGGATTTTAGGCGAAGAGGGTCATTCTGCAGCATACATTCTGCAGCACTTTGTATAAAACATTTTTTTCTTTTGTTTTAAGCAAAGGGCTTGTATCTTTTCACCGAGGCTTCAAATGGAGACATTAACCAACACCAGAGCATTCCATAAACATAACCATTCTCGGGTTCATTAAACTACTACAAACACGTAAAGCTCACACACTCACCGTCCTTGCGGTGGTATGTGATCTCCACTTTGCGTTCCTCCGAGCCCAGGAGAGCCTGTGCTACCTGCGCAATAGCGTGCCGCTTGGTCAGCTGTCCGTGCAGGAAGTCGCAGGTGCACGGCTTCTGCATGATGTCCGGCCGGGAAAACCCTGTCATCTCACAGAAGGCATCATTGCAGTAGATGATGGCACAGTTCTGGACACGTGCATTGGCTATGACAAATCTCTTGTCTGTAGAAACAGGCAGAAAGGAGAATTCTTGCTATAAAGAAAAGTGTGTACAGGTAGTGGAGGTGAAAAGATATAGTAAATCATTTTTAAAGCCTTTATAAAAATGTTACTTTTTTCTGACGTACTAGCACTTGTGCTTTTGGCAGACTGTATCTTAGTAAATTAGCAGATTAGTAATTGTAGGGTTGTAAATTTCAGTCATATGGCCAGAAAGCCTTGCCAGATTTTATGATGTTATACTGGCTATGTTCGCATGGAGGTTTTTTTTGGAATGAAATCATTCCGATCGATGAACCTGAATGCAGTATTTGCATGAATACTTTATAAAGTGATCAGGTTGAGAACATACAGAGTTTCTAGATGTTTTCACGTACAATTCTCCTACCGTTGCTTCTTTTCTTAGGTTTTAAAGAGCAGACTTAAAATTTATCTATTTCGGGACCTAATTAGGAGACAACGAGCACAAGAAGCTTTGTGTCGTGCTGCTTTTATCAAGCAGTGAAATCGCCCAAACAAGCCGTCTGTGAATGAGAGTATGAAGTGAGGACTGATGGGACTTTGTTCTGCGCCACTTCACAGACGATCAGCAGAAGAAGAATTTTAGAATAACATGACACTTGATTCTACAACAACAACAGATCCCTCCATGCTCATGCATCATTACGAAATTTCTGCACTATTGCGCATATGCCGTACTTTTCAGTTTTGGTCCTCAATCTGATCAAGGATTTACATGTCCTCTAAATCAGATTAGAAAAGATCTACACCACTCCTTCCAATCCGATCTAAATTTCATTTGGCTCAAACTCAATCGGATCAATTAAGGTATTTACATGAAGGTTTGTCAGTCTGATTAAGCCATCAATCTGATTACAAATGGATTATTCGGTCGCTGCTATTCACACCAATTAAAAAAATAAAAATAAATTTGCATTTGTTGGAGAATAATATTATTAACCTTCCACGCATTCCTTATGGAGAGAAATGTAATGCATCAAAAAATCTGAAAGTACGGAACAATTTAAATATTTAAGGTTCAATAAGTAAAGCTCAATCAAGCATTTGTGGCATAATTTCCTTTTCTATAAAAAAATGGGAGTCGACTGGGCTAATTTGTGCACTTCAGTATTACAAAATTACAGCCACAAAACACAAACAATATGTTCTGATATGATTGTACTTTGAAAACACATTTAATAACCTTTTTCCTGTAAAACCAGCTTCACATTTTATAACAGAAGAATGTAGGTAGCCTACAGTGCTGGAATGCTTTTTCCCCTTTTTTTAATTCTCCAAAATTGGCCTAGTTTTCTTCTATTTAAAAAAAAAAAAAAAAAACCTCGGACAAGCCTAAATGATTTTATGGTAACCAACACCGATTGAGAACAACTGAACCTGGAACGTTCCTTTACAAAAAACATGTATGCAAGTGGTCTTGTCAAGAAACGTTCATAACGTTTTGTCTACCAGAGAACTGTCCTTCTCTATTAACAGTTATATTTGAGAGAAAACAGCAGAGACAGCAAGGCATGGAAGAGTGATATTTTGGCAGTGGACACTGGGCCCCTCAGCTGATCGCCCGTGGTAGTGTGAGTAAACACATTAACACTCAAACACAACACAAACGGTGACATTTTCAAATGCTGACATGTTAGCTGAACACTGTGTGAAAAACGAACAGTTGCCTCCCTAATGACTAATGGAAAGAGTCGCTAGAAAGAATCCAAACACTATCCAGAATCTATTGCGCCGTAAACTAATCAATGTTTACATCAATTAGAAACGGTAATAGTGCAACGCTAACAAACCAAATGATCTATTTCTAAGTTTGGACATATAAGTAAGGCTCAAATAAGTTGCACGGATAATGTGTTGAGGTAAATTCTTCCTATTTGGAGGTCACACTAAACAATAAACCGTAACTGAATCGCGCCACATGCAGCTCTTATTGTTGCAATGAAATAAACAAACGCTGCTGAAACATCTGGAAGATGACACTCACTTTGACCCTCGAATTTGCGGATGATAATCCCGAGAAACGTGTTCTGTGGCGCGACGTGACCTCGTCGCACCGGCATGATTGACGGCTGGTTGTGCGCCTTTGAATCCGTTGGATGAGCTTCACGAGCGCAGCGCGAGGAAACGCGTTTCTTTGTGGGGGGTCATTCCGGCGACGTCTTCTCCTTCTTTCCACCGTCAGATTGTCGCTTTCCGTGATTCATTACCGTCGTTGTCTTCACCGGTAGTCGCTGTTTGAAACGAAAGACGAGAAAACGAGGCGCTCTGCGAGGAGGCTGCGGGTCTGAGCGGAATCAGAATCGAACTGAAACCCACCGACGTGACAAACGGCCACAAACTGACAGCAGTGACGTCTGTCTCTCCGCGAGGGGCCCTCGCGCAATGCGCGCGACGCTGTGCAAGAAGACGCGCGAGGAAACGATATCCGTGTTGCGCGAGAGAAGCCCGGGAGGAGGGCACAGTTCACGCGGATCGCTCTCCGCAAACCACGTCAAACACCACAGCACGTGTGGTTTTCGTTTTCCACCTTTAGGATATCCATGACAGTGAACTTAAGAGCAGCTGCGACTAAATCAGGCAGGTCAATTACAGTGTTATCTGGATATATAAATTAAAGAGTTTATGCAAAAACGCGACAGCAAACGTAAACTTTAACGGGCTAAGACATGAAAAGTAAATAGGCTCGACCTTTGCACAGTGTTTTTCGCGTGTGTGGTAAATTTGGGACTGTCCATGGTGCTGGAAATAATCCGGAAAGAGAGCGATCCTCCAAAAACAGAAGAACTTTGACTGAAAGATAGAAAGCTTTACATTAATAATTAAGAATACATAAATCAAATAACAGCCTTCACTATAAAAATCCGCTTTCAATAAAACGTAATCAGCAAGCAAAAAACAAAAACAAAAATGGCGAGTAAAGCAGTCTATAGCATATTACGAATAAGGAAAGTGTTCAAACGTTGTTGTTTTTTTTTTTAAATCACAGCAATGCACATTTGGAAAACGAATAACACATGCTTTGTATTACTGCAACGTCTATCCACTAGAATACTCAGGATCACTCTCCTTTTAATAATTTTTAAAAATTAATAAAATAAGTAAATCTTATTGCAAGGCCTCGTCCATATATTCAGTTTAAGGACCGTGGAGAACGTGCGCGCGCGCGTCCTCCTTCAACTTCAAGACTAAGAAATCACGTCAGCACTTTCCACTGCTTAAACGCTGACTGGTTTACTGCAATTAAATGTTTGTTAGGAGATCATTATTGCCTCGTCGTGACCTCTGATGTCACGGAAATATGAGGAAAACCCCGCTGAGGAAAAGATAAAAGAAGAAAAAACAGTGCTGGCATCTAGCGGTCAAAACATGAGAATGCATTATAAAAAATAAGTCAAAAAGTGCATAATGCAGTGAACAGAATGTGATGGTAAGATACTAGATAAACAGCAGCATTCGTACAAAATAAAAATTTTTACTGTCACTTTGGACAAAATTAATGTATCATTTCTCGCTCTCTTAAAATCTCACCGAAATGTGATCGCTGTACAGTGTGTGTGAGAGAGAGAGAAAATGAAAGTTTCAGGCATACTGAATGCAAATCAACAAAACGATACAACCGAAGCACTTACAGTAAATCAGCTCTTTCCTTCATTAATTATCAGTGCGACTCATCAATATTCAACTGTATGCAATATTCACAAGAATGAAACTTAGAAAGTGACACAGACCCCATCGCTAATGTCTGCTCCTCTGTAATGGAGAGGTTTACTGGCACAAAAAGAAGATGTGTGTAAGTGTGTGCGTGTTTGGCAGGGTATTTGAGCCACTGTGGGAAACTAATTTGTATTTTCTCAGAATGTCAAATGCTATTTTGCCGCAATCCAGTTTGATCTCTTGTCAATTTTTAAAACAGCTAAAAAAGGGAAGGTCACAGGAGAGAGATTTTATGACGATGTGTGTAACAGCGATTTGTTTTTTTATAGGTTGTGTTAGGCTGGAGTGCATTAAATATGTTCACTGTGTAATTCAGAGCAAAAGAATTAATATAGCTGACTTAAAATTGGAGCGGAATTTAAAATCTATTCCATTCATTGCATTTTTTGTTTTATAATAACAAAAACCCAGCAAGGTGTGGTTACTAAAATTTACCATGAAACATGATGACAATGTAGAATTATGGAATACATTTTATTGCCAATATAGTCTACAGTTCATGAAAGTACAGCCTACTATACGTCAATAACTTATATAAATGTTTAAAAACAAAGCGACAAAAATGCAACATAAAACACCACAATAACATGTAATATAAAAATAAAAGGAAATAAGACACAAATGAAAGGTAACCAGATGTGATATCACACACTGGAATGTACTTTTGCTGCTTTTAACAAGCTAAAAATAATAATTTAGGTTAACAATATGACAATACTGCGTTGTCTTGTTAAAACTGCTTGAATGTTTGTGAATCCTTTGCACTTCTGCATACATATTCTCACACAAGTCCTGAATTTTAAAGAACAATCTAATCAAATAAATGAGACAAAAATACATATAAATATATTATTAATTTATTCTGGGAAATGATCCAATATTAAAGGGATAGTTCAGCCAAAAATGAAAATACTTACATGTAAGACAATTTCTGTACAGTCTAATCTAATTGTCATGGCATTTGAAAAAAAAAAAACCCAAATACAATATATTAAACATAAAAGTTCTTAATCGTTTTTAAATGGTCACTTGGTAACTCATTCTGTTCGACAGACTTTACCCTACTGGGTTTCGCTTTTTACTTTCAAATATTAACAGAGTGGATATTTAAAGAGATCTAAAGAAACCTTACACAGCCTCTAAGATTTCGTCTGCCTAACCATTATCAATTAAACACAAGCTCAGTCCTACACTTTGCAAATTAAGCACTGTTTTGATAGTATGTCTGTATCACTGAAACATGGTCTGACATCTAACCTCTGCCCTCAAGATGATGGCCATCAGCTGTCTGACTGTAACAGCACTGAATGCAGATAGTTAGAAGGAAAAGGGATACTGCATGCACAAATGATCGTTCTTTCATCATTTACTCACTTTCATAAAATCCTATTTTTTTTTCCCTCAGATGAGCACAGAGATTTTTAGACAAATATACTAAATAATTCATCTCTGTGTCAATTTAATGTATAGGACACCCAAAGATGACCATTCAAAATAAAACTTCACTAAAAAAGTGAACATTACAGAATATGATGGTAATCCATATAACTCCAGTTGATAAATCGTCGTTTTTTAACATTTCCGGCACTCTATCATACATGCTTTGCATAAAAATCTGAAGTTAATTATTATTAAATTATATAATATATAAAGATTTTAAGAAATTAGGAAGAAAAAAACAACATTAAACCTAGACAGTAATTTTTACATTAAAAAAACTAACAAAAGTGGGTAATAGAATTACTAAAAATGAAAACTGAAAATATAAAAACAGAGGCTAATTCAAAATATGAATTGACTATAATAGTATATAATACTAAAATAACACCGTGTCAGAATGACTGAGAAATCTAACCATAAGCAGATTTTAATTGACTGTAATATTAAATGATAATTTAATTTAAAACACAGTTCTATTGTTGTACAGAATCTCATCAAACAGCAGATGGCAGCAGATTTACATCTATCATACCTACTCAATATTTTAAAGCATGCTTCACTTAAAACAAACCCTGCTGGATAAAACAGTAGGAGTGAAAGCTGCTCTAATTGAATCACGGCGTGTATCTTTTATTATTATTATTTAAATACATATCGCTTGACTTAGACACTGAATTATATTTACAGTAATTACACAGTTCCTTACATTGACATTGCCCTCTGCGTGAAGCGACACCCTGCACAATTTTCCTTTCCAAAAAGTATAATTTCTTATCTAACGAACTTGATAATTGAAGACTCTTTAGGTAATTAAGATGCCGGCGTCATCTGTTTGGGTTGTGCTGTAGGTAGAAGCACAGGCACGGGAAGAAATCGAAGAGATCTAAATTATTCAGGATTTAGGTGTTTGCTTATGCTCCCTTCATTCACATCCTTTCAAACAAACAGGCACAAACACCCACACATAAGACCCGCGCTCCAATTTACAGCTCATTGTTAAATGAAAAATTTTAATTATAATATAATGAATTTAATCTCGTCCCCCCGTCTAGCTAAAAACAAAGATAAAAGAATAATTATATAAATAAATCCCTCCATTTACAAAGTCTGTTTAAAGCGAACTTTTGATTGAAAACAGTTTGATTGAATTTTTTTCTTTTGAGAGAGAGCGTAATTAAGAGCCCTCTTCAACAGTTAAAGACACGACAGTCCAACCTTAATTTTCTTTCATTAACATGAGTAAAATCATCATTTGTCCCTGAATTGCAGTTTGTCTCTCTTGGCAACTCAACGATTTCCAAATGATCATGTCTTATTCTCATTCTTTTGATTATGCTGCCCACGCTAGATCTGCACTTTAGGATATTAATGTGAACTCGAGAAGTGTTAAGATGCTCATGGGTAGCTCACACAAAGTAGGTTGCGAGGTTAACATCGAAACATCTTGCAAATTCTTTTATTATTGGTACAAATGGAGATTTTATGATCACATCACACAATAATCTACACGATATGTCTAATGTGTCTACTTTTAAAAACTCATTTATAAAATCTAAAATGGTAAATGAGAGATATGGTTGCTGGCCACAACGCCCTTTTATATTAATTTATATTTCAATTCAAACTAAAATAAACCGTTTTTATGCATCAGCTATCCGTATATTCTGGATAGTTCACCCACAAATGAAAATTCCATCATTATTTAAATCACCCTCATCAAGTTTCTTCCGTTGAACATAATTCGCAAAATCTCATTCACACAAGATTTGGAAGAATGCTTCTAACCAAACAGTTGCTGGTCCCCACCGACTTCCATAGTATGGAAATAAAAAGCTATGAATGTCAACGGGGACAGCAAATATCACTGTTTGTGTTCACCAGAAGACACTTTAATGTGATTTTGGGTGAACTATGCATTTAATTAATTTACTGACTGAACTGGACATCGTTTGTCTTTCACTAGTTGTTCACATCAGAGCCAACAGAAGTCTGGTATGTGTTCAGAATTAAACATGGTTAAACAAAGAAACAGCTGTAGTTAGACAAAGCAAGTGCGTGAATGAAAGTGAATGAACGCTATATCAAGATACTGTATCAATCTGATTCACTCTCACGGTAAGATTGATGGCAAGACACGTTTTCTTGTTTCATCTTTGTCTCATCTGTTCTTGCCGTTTGTAGAGCATCAGTCAAAGTGACTGAGTCATAAAGACGTATGTCAATCATCTTCTCGTTTATGACCTCTCCGTGCAACAACTCAACTCCTACTTCAACTCGAAGCGGTTCTCAAACATCGCAAGTCAATCAGCTCCGCTCCAGAGGTGGGCTGGGGGAAGGGTTGAAGTGTTGTTTAGTCATAACGGTGGGCTCGCTCATGACACATGCGTTTACGGCTGTGGTTATTAACTACTTTGTCCGACACTAAAACTTTGAGGCTCTGCGTTTTAAAGGTTGTCCATCCTTAATACGTTTCCTGTTCCACCCGCATGATCAGCCAATCGGAACAGAGCTTAATGAATCCCCTGCAAGGTTAATTTGCTCAGTAATGGCATTAAACGGATATATGGAAACAGTTTCTCCTCTAAATACCAATTCATTACATCTACGCTTATTAAGAGCGAGGACTATGAAATTATGGCCAGCGTCGCCACATTAAGAGTCATTAGCTCCACACTCTCGTATTTGCCTCGGCGAGGCTTGTCAGCGAAAGCGAAAAGGGGCTGGAGCTCCTTCCACCGAACACCCGTAATTACTTCTCACAGTAACCTTCTAACCAAACCTCATATTTTCATAATTTTGCCCCACATTTGCATCTTTCCATTCCTCCATTGCATACTTAGTCAAGGTCTGCGAGTGGGCCGACCCATTTGAGCAGGAAAATGAAGTGATTAACGGAAAGAGCTCTTCCTGACTGAGGGGTTCGAAGAAATGGATTCGCGGCATAAAAAAGGGATTTAATACAGAAAAAAACTCATTATTCCAACCCACTCGTTTTTTGTTAGCGTTCTTTATGCGAGGTTGTAACATTTCTCTCTCTCTCAGAGAATTTGCCACTTCAAATTGTATCTCAAGGTTATGTGTGTCTAATGTTAAGCTTTAATTTTAATTTTCAGCCCTCATCCTCAATTAGATTTCTCTACCTGAGAAGGTACGCGTGTGTGTGCGTGTGTGTGCTGGGGCTCTGCACAGGCTTGATTAGAATGGTGCTGTTGTGGTTTGAAGGGCGGTAATTACATAGTTTCTCTCCTCTTTCTCTCAACCCTCTTTGGTCACCCACAACCGCTGATTATAATGGATCATAGATTTTTCTTTATTGGCTTTTGTTTTATAGAGCCGATTAAACAATAATAACAATAAAAGATGCAATTAATTGCAAAGGTAATTAATGGTAGCTGTGATGGCCATCAGCGTGTGCGCCTGTGTGTGTTTTCAGCTATGCAATTTCATAATTACCCACCACACACGCGCACGCATGTTCGGAGAGCTAGAAAGCTTTGATAGATGTGTAATGCTGAAGCGCTAAAACGGAGGCGAATTAAACTCATAATGTAATTAAACAAAACTGCTATGCATAATTATTAGCGAAAAGCTGATTGCAAAAGCTGGGGGTGTAATGATGTCAAACTTGGTGCTGGCTGAGGACATTAAGCATGTGAAGATATTAACAGTCTTTTGGAAAAGCATTAAATTGACATCCTTATCGACACAAGTTATTAAAGTGGTTTGGATTAGCTGCCTCTCAAAGATTCAAAGATACATCTGTGTGTGTGTGTGTGTGCGTGTGGCATTTCTGTCCTAGACTGAAACGCACAGAGAAGGATTTGTGATTATTCGCTAGGGTTAGTCTGAGATTGGCTTTCCAAAGCGCAGGAAACAGAATCGTCCATTCTGAACACAGAAGCAGAGAGACTGTTCAGCCGTCAACCCCACTTGACTTTCTTGGAGAGAGCCCTTTCTCTGTCTCCCTCCCTCTTTCTCACACGCGCACACGCCGCTGACATGCATATTGACCCCAAAGTTGCGTGTGCTCACTGAATTCAGATGGTATGCTAATTTACAGAGCACAGAGAGCGCGCGTGTAGCGGCTGTGCCGTCTCGCCTCGTGACTGTTCGCTGGTCACTGCGTAAGAGTCCACACAATGCAATTATGAAAGAGAAACAAAGCCTCTCCTTTGTCTGCGCGACTCAAGCACGGAGATACTTAGGATGCCAAATGCGGCCGAGACATGCTGTGTTTAATATGTTAAGACTGAAATGAGCAGACTTGAGTCTGTGTGGTTAATTATACCTTCATGAGCACTGCACGGACGAGGACGTACAGATCTTCAGTACGTCTGCGTCGGTGTCTGAGACTATAAGTAATCACAGTAGACACAGTAATTTCAGAGAAGGGCACTTACACATTAGCTAAAGCTCCAGCGGAGCGCTTGATGGCCAGGAATGTGTGAGATCTGTTTTGAGGGCGTGGAAAGAGTCAGTTAGAAATCAAGTGGGAATACTGTGTGTTTTATTGACAGTACTGGCTGATGAAAGTGTGTTCGTTTTTTAAGCCATAGCGTACTGCCCTAATACCGCTCTCAGGCATTTTATAGTCAGCATGATACATTCATGATAAATACATGCATATTTTATAGTAAATAGGAATGTATTTTTTAAAGATTCAATTTTTGCAGTTTTTGGCTTTCTTATTATAGTAGACAGTAATGAGGAAAATAAAGAGGAATAACTGAAGCAGACACAAATGTGTTCTACATAATATTAGAAAAACTGGATTTGCAATATGAAAAAAAATAATAATTTAAGACTAATTTAATAGATACATTTGGAAACAATCATATTAGAATTATAGGGTATTTTGTTGGGGAGTGCATCAGCATAGAACATTAACATCATTTTAAAAAAGCAAAAAAAATTATTATTTTTTGTGTAACCCATTCCTTCAGGCTTGAACAGAATGGGAAAAATTGCATGTTCACACTTTGGTAAAAAACATTTACAAGAAACAAGTTCTAACCAGAAAGTGCAAAAAAACCCTCATTAATTCCCCATACACATTAACTATTTTAATTACTACACTGTAAAAAAAATGGTAAAATTCACAGTGAAAAACTGGCAGCTATGGTTGCAGGAATTCTACCATGAAAAATGCGGTAACTTTTTTTGGTTTTAGGGTTTTGAGGAAAAATTACAGTTAAATACCGTAATTTCGTTAAATGATATAATGTTAATATACCAACCTATTAAACTAAAATGTTATACTAAAATATGTTTTGTACCTTACATACACTGATAACCACCAAATGCAGGTGGTGATGAAAAGGTCACATGTTGAACCAAAGCCCATCACAAGCAGCTTTTAAAAATAACATATATAGAAGGTGCTCAGTGTGCTTCGCACAAACACTATCACCATAATGGTGAGACTCAAACTGAAATATGCAATAAACATTCATTCAACAACATTAGATGTAACATGCAACCCTAATAAATGTAACTGATAAGAAAAAAAATAAGAAGAAACGTGATTTGAAAAAACACCATCAAATTCAAACAAAATGTAAAATGCAATGCAGGGAATTGTGGGAACGTCAATTAATGCTTGACCATTTAACAGATTTTTGCTGTAGCATTTCCACAATTTTTTTTAATGTTAAAATCACTGTAATTTCGTACAGTGTATTACTATAATTTTTAATTTTGTTAAATAGCAAACTAATGCATAGTTTTCATATGATGTCGCACCCTTATAGGAATCAACACCTACCTGGAGACCAAAACAAGGCTTTGTTTTGCTGCTTGATATTACAAATTGCTCTCTAAATCATGTTTTTTCAATTCACTACCACAATCTTAACTGGCTTGTACAGGTAGCTCAAACAGTGTATAGTCCATTGTAGTGCAACACACCAAACTGCATGTTAAGAGTTTTTCCATAGAATACCATTATAAAGAAAATGCTGGCTTAATGAATTAACATTTCAGCTCTTAAATATTCGATGAGAAAAATGCGGTCAGACTTTTTTGGTCTATTAGGAACTGACTGGCTCATGAAAAGTGGCCACTCCTACCAGAACAAAGTCGACGGTATTTTCTGTAATGCTGCAGTTTGCATTTGTAGGCATATTTCCAACTAAAATTGTTCTTAGATACAGAATGCACACAGATAGATAGGTATATGATTGACTGGTGTTTATGAGTCATAGTGAACAGACAGATACATGGATCTGTTTTACAGGCCCATATAAAAGCAATCTGTTTCATACTGTAAGTACCTGTTGAGTTATGGGCGCTGACTCAAGGTCAGCCTGTCAGAATGTTCTCTTCTCAGATGGCATTTACAGAGAGGAAGAAAAAGAGAGAGGGAGAGATAAAAAGGTGGAGGTAGCAGGGTTCGTCTGTTGAAGGGTGGCTTTAGAAATGTGTAGCGACAGCGAGCCTTTACAGAGAGAGAGGTATCTAAAACGATTTATTTACAAATATATGACATTTGCATGTATGTTTCCAAAAAAAAAAAAAAAAAAGAATAAAAAAAGGGAGAGAGAGAGAGAGAGGTAAAATTAGTGATCAAAAAATAAGAGAACAAATGTGTCAAGGATATAAAAAGGGTCTGTGTGTGTGCGAGTGTGTGTGTTTTGAAATGATCTCACTATGTTGGATTAAAGCAGTAATGAAGCACGCTCAGACCATTAGCTGTGTAATGTGTCTCCAGAGAGTCGATGCATCACACCCATAGACACATGGCTGGCACTATAGAATAAGAGGCCGGTACATTAAAGCTATTTGTATTTCAGTGGGTTAAAATTCACTCTTTACCTCATTCTCAGCCAATAAGATGCAATGCTACGGAGGAAAAGGCTAAAGTGCAGGAAGTAACAGACACAGTGGGGCCTAAACTTGTAAAGCTATGGCATTTTTTCCTTGTTGGACACCCGTTCTTGTTTTGTGGGGAAAAAGCTCTGTAGCTCAGACTGAATGTGGACAACAGAGACCGACATAATGTAAAGAAGACTGAACAATGCTGCATATTATGAAAACGGATAAATGAATACTAATGAGCTAATTAGTACTGCTGATACTTTCATCCTGTCCTGTTACTACTATTACTAAATCAACAGTCGTCAGCCACAAAGTTATTTTGTTGTTTAATTAATTAATTTGCAAAATAACTGTTTAGCATTACAATACGATTGGTAACGCGTCCAAAGAAGTGCATACATCATTTCAAATCACGATAAAATATTTTTAAATTGGCGTTTGTTCGGCCTCCTGCGATTTAGGTGGCGTTCCTTCTCAGTTAAGGAGCTTTGTGGTTCACCTAAATAATCTGTTATTATTTACTCACCAACAGGTAATTCAAAACGCGTATAACATCCGTTCTTCCGTAGAGTAGCCTACGCAAAATATCCTGAAGACCGCTGCACGCTTCTTCAAGAGAGAAGCGGGAAAAGATTTGCGAACGATTCATTTTTTTGAGTCGAACATTGGAATGAATCGGTTGTTCCAGGTGACAAAACCGGTCTGAATGAATCATTCACAAAATGACTCTTTTCAGATAGACTACGAGGACGCTTTTTCGTGTTTAAAAAAAGTTGATTATTTTAAATGTAATGTACAGTTATGACATTTTCCTTTGTGTTCAAATTTTACACTGCTTGTAGTGCGTTTCTAATACAGCTGCTGAGGTAATGACTGTAAATCTTTTTTTATTTTCTAACCGCTGAAATCAAATCTATCTGTATTTCCCCTTTTAGAGAGCCATGGAAAGCAATTGCGGATTTTTTTTTTTTGCTGTTGGAACAAATGGGAAAATTCTATATGATATATTTGTCCAGTTACCTCTTCAGGTTTACCCTGCCATAGTGTATGAATGCTTTACAAACCCATAAAGATGCAAATGGCTCACTGAACTGATTCAACAACAGGTAAGGTTCATGCCAGGATATTTTTAATATGGCTATTTTTTTATATCAATTTCATCCAGTTAAGTTAAATGCATGTAGATGCTAGTGTTTCTTTCTGTGGGTGTGGATGGATGATTAAACATTTGCCATTTCCTCCTAACAGAGGGTCACAAAGACACTTTTAGCTGTTTTCAAATATCAAGGTCTGTTTATATAGTGAATTATGGGTTATATCTGAAATGTGCTTTCACTGCAAACTAACAGAGGAGTGACTTAGGCCTGTTTCAACATCAGACAATGGGAATGTGGGCTAAGAGGTTCCCAAAAGGGCTGACGGGCTTATCTTGAAAGATAAACGTATATTTCAGAGGTAAAATTCACGCCTGTCGTTGTATCAGATCAATGGTGTAAACAGTGTGCCATCAAAAGTAGCGACCGTGAAAGCAGAGGCCGAGAAAAATAGCTCAAAACTGGAGATAAAGACAGGATAAAGCACACCTATCTATCTCTGAAAGACATCTCTGTGAAATAAAAATAAAGCTCAAATCAAAATCTAAATGGTATATTTTTAACGGTTCAGTGTTGAACCCTCAGTTGTGAACAAGGGGTCTCGGTGCCTGCCAAGGCAGCACTATGATTATTCAAATGAGTACTCTACCTTACATTTTAATGACTTGTGTTGGGGGTAATTAAGGTGTCTATTAAAATAGAGAATCGTGACGATGAATACATCTTCATTCTAGCTTAACCACAATAACATGTAGATAATTGTCTGAGATTAGAAGACATCATCACTGTTATCAGCCCTCATCTAGAACGAAATGTTCCCGCAACTCAGGCACATTAAAAAGAGGATCAAATGCCAGGGCAGCTGATTGGACCGAACGATGAGCCGTAGGTCTGTTTTTTTGTTGTTTTTTTTTGCTTTGAGCTCTGCATGTAAATTGAAGATGGACAGGCCCTTTTCTGGTGTTTTTAGAGAGCTGCTAAAAATAAACTAGATTTTACCGTTTCTTTAAATTAAGGGGGATTGCTAAAGTGTTCTGAGGGGTTTAACGCAGTGCTGTGCGGTCGATGGTGTTACGATTTTTTTCCAAAAACCAAAACAATGTGAAAATTATACTCCGACATGAACCAACTGACAATTACTCTTCAAGAAAATGCGTAAAATATTGCCCATCATGAAAACTGCTATTTATAGAGTAATAGTGATAGTTGCCTCAGCAAACACCTTTAAAAAAGAAGCACAGAGGGCCAGCACATAAGTATGTTTAATCTAATTATGGTAATTTTCCAGAAAATATAGTTGGATAATGGGTGGATGATTGTTCTGTGTTATAGGGCATTTGTTGGGGTCATGCAGTGTAAAGTGAAATCTGATTTGTTCACTAAAAAGTATGTTGTAGGTAGCTTTTGTAGATATCTAAATCTGGATCTCTATTCTATCTAAATCTCTCCATTGCTATTGTTTTTTTCTAATCAGCTAGTTATAAGAAAACAGAAAAACATTATGCAACTTTTAATTTTTTTTTTAAATTGTACACATAACAAACAACTCAACTAAACAACTAAAATCATTCAAATGAATGTGCACAAAAAAAAAGAAAGAATAATTAAATTAATAAATCGAATTAAATAGAAAGGTTAAACATTGCCTAGCTGTTAAAGTAAAAGAAAATACAAACAGACACACACAAATGGACACATAATTTGAACTTCATTCCAATACTATGCATAATTACCTCGCAAATGTACCGTCATCCAGAAAGCCTCAGCGCACACACAGACATGCACACTGGCATTTAGTGCCGTTTGTGTTCATTCACCCCATGTCAAATCCATCACACACACACACACACACACACACACACACACGGGCACTGTCATTTCATAACATCATGGTAAAATAAAAAATGAAACACTGCACTTATTACTGGAAATTTAGGCTTTCAAATGGTCAAGTCCTTTTGTTATTTGCATAATTTATTCATATTTTTCTTTCTCTCTTTTGCCTTTGCACAATTTCCTCTAATTTGCATAGACTGTCCATTTAAAGGGTCCTTAAACGGAATTATGCCCTGCATACTTTAATTGTTGAAAATTAGATTTAACCTGAAATAAAAAAAAACAAAGCCATTAAAACAGTCAACCAAGTCACTGTGTGAGAATGTAACAGGGAAAAAATGCTAAAAACCTTGAGAAGAAAAAGCTCACTGTAAGATATCTTCCTACGCACACTGGTTTAACACCAACAAACACCTGAATAATACAAAAGAACAAAATTATCTCATTTACCTGAACAACACTTACAGCCCGCATAAACATATAAATTGGGTATATATTACTACAATTGGTTAACCATCCATTTTCCTCATATGTGATGCTAGAGCAAATTTAAGGATCTCTGGGTGTATGTAGAGAAACACCCTCAACGGATGGCCAAAACACATTCACTCTCACACCCAGTGTCTCCAATTTTATCACAATTATATCCATCCATAAACTGCATTATTGCACATTATAAGTGATGAAAAATTGGATGAACACATCACAGATTAAAATGAAGTACTGAAAAATGCTAAGATATTTGAGATGCTTTAATACAGAGTTAAATAACAGACACAGAGAAGAGAGAGAGAGAGAGAGAGAGAGAGAGAGAGAGAAGTAGTGAAGTCAAAGAGAGAGAGTCAAAAATTTGGGCACCCCTTGCAGAATCTGTGAAAACACATTCATCCTGTTCAAATGTTTTCACCCCCCTGCTCTTATCTCATCTTGTTTTCTTCTGGAGCATCAGTGAATGTTTGAGCTTTTTAAAATAGTTGTGTTTGAGTCCCTATACTGTCCTCAGTGTGACAAGATGGATCTCAAAATCATACAGTAACTGTTGGAAAGGGTTCAAATATATAAAAGATGATGGAAAACTGAAGAATCTGCAGGACATGGAGAACAGTTTTCAGTTTTAATTGTTCAGAACAAACAAGGGACTAACGAACAACCGTCACAAAAGATTGTAGATCATTCAGGTACACACAGTATTAACAACTAAGGGTTCCCAAACTTTTGAGGGGGGTTATTTTAATAACTATTTATTTTGCCTTGTGGACTATATGTAAACATGTTCTGTGTAAAGTATCTTACTCAAGGCAATACTAAACAAAAAATAACATGCATTTTGTATAATCCCTCTTATTTTGTTAAGATTTTTCACAGATTCTGCAAGGGGTGCTCAAACTTTTGCATACCACAGCTAATTAGTACAGACTAAGCATAACCCAAACACTATTTCTAAAAAAAATTGATTCACACCTATATTTGTGCACTTATAGCATAAATGTTTACTTGAATGTTTCTGTGTTTGTCCAAAAAGTAAACCCCACAAGCAGCGTTTCAAATCCATTGAACACAGCAAACAAAGCCTTAAGATAAACATATTTAATTAGCAAATTGTTTACAATACTCCAAAAGTCATGAAAACAAACACAATAGAGTCGATTGAGAATATGGCAACACACGCTCTCTCTTTTTGACCGCAATAACTCACAAATCAGTTCTAACTGTAACTGTATTTTATATATTGAGAACATACGCTGTAAAATGCTGTATTTTGAAATGGAGAAAGGAGTCACTAAACCACTAAATGTGGTATTAACACAGTGTAACATCATGTGTGGTTGTAATTCACCTTTAATACCAATTCCAGCACTCAGAAATACCAAACACAGCTGTCCAAGTCTTGGTGTATACAACAAAACACCTTTAGATAGTTTAGTGCACCATTACTGCAAACACTACAGGATTTCAGAGGTTTCTGGCCAAGGTTTTGTTCATGTGGAAATCAACCTTATGATATGATTATGATGTACAGTTTTCCATTCTCACCTCTGCTGTACACAAGGATTATTTGAGGACCCATTAATTCAGTTTGGTTATACGTCACATTCTGTAGTAAAAAAGTAAAAAGAAAGAAAAAAAGTACAGAATACGAGGGGTTTGGGTACATCAGGATTCTTCCAACATTTTTCCAATTACAGCTGAGTCTTTTATTGGTTGCCAAAAGTTGACAATAACTCGGTTCCAAAACCTGGCAAGCAGACTGGTTGCCTACATAAGCAACATCCTAATAATTCAACCTCAAATGGATCATCAGAAACACTCAGACTTGGTATGTAAATAGTGAGGTTAGCATGTTGCTAACTACTTCATAACAAAAAACATAGCGCGTGTACACAAATTTTAATGTACGATGTTGGCTGTTTGAGAGTGTGCTCACTAGGTTTAGGAATTGAGTTTTGCATAAAATGCTACAGACTAATGAATTTAGAACTATCTACTAAAATTATGTGAAAAGGCAAACAAGCCTCTTAATGCCTTACTTCTAAATTTTTAAACCCTTTTAATAAGACGACAGATCAGGAACTGATGTGATATTGATCATTTAATAATTCTCCTAATTTTCAAAATGATCAAGACAAAACAGAAAAGACAGAATTTCTGTCGACAGAATAAAACAGGTAAACCCTCCAAATGACCACAATATTAAATCGTGATGTGGAAGAAACATTTCTTTTTAAAAACAAAGAAATATAAATGGCACTTTTGGCAAACAGCTGAAAAAAAACCCATTTAAATAATGCCTGTGCTTTCATCTAGACAATTATAAATGTGGGTGGTAAAGTAAGAAAAAGTGTACTGGTTTATGTCCTAATCATTCAAAAACTATACAATAACTTAAATAACTCTCACATTTTAGCTTAAAGTTTGCGATCAACAGGAAAGTTATGAACAGACTGAGCATGTGATAACACAGTAATACCACGGAAACAATGATGCGCTCCATTGCAGAGCGTGATTCATCATCATGATTGGGGTTTTTTCCATTCAGTTCAGCCGATTTGGTTCAATTCACAATTCAATTTTGACCTGATGGATCTTTAAGCAGCCTTTTCAAGGAATTCCTTCCATTTGTCTCCTGGAATGAAGCCAACATACCCTCTTGCACTGAAACTGGACAGAAATAAAACCGGCAAAAAAGTATTCACACAGAGGGAGTGATTTTGGCTGAACATTTCCTTGTGATTTGGCTCCCACACTGCTGCTTTGGTGATCGACTTTCATAAATAAGTATAATATCTTAATTCCCCTTGACGGGGTTCACAAAGAAGGGAAAGGAAGTAAACAGAAAGATTTGTAGTGAGCTCAGCCAAACATATTTCCAGTGCTTGGGATAAAGTAAACTCTACTTTTAAAAATGCACAAAATCTAAAGTGAAGACAAACACGCAAAGTCATGCGCTCTCCTTCTCACTGAGCATTTTCACACTTGGCCCTTAAGGCAATGTTTTATTTTTGGTGGCCAAGCAGGCCAGGACCGTCTCAGGAAGTAGCCGGAATAGTCTGAATTCCATTTGTTTTTATGTCTGCAGTAATGTTTCACTCAACATTTAGACAAAGATAGTCTACAACATTGAGACAACAGCAGAAATTGGTGGAAAAAAACTGAACAGCACTGTAATTTTTATCTACTACACATTTTAATCGAACAGCAAATATTAAAGCTGCAGTTTGTAATTTCATTTGGAATTATAAAAATAAAGATTTTTAATTCAAACATTCTCCTCCACTTGACATGTCTCGCCACCAAATTCACACCAATCGTTAAGCCCATTGTCGGTTGGTTGGGACACTCAAACAAAGCGCCACAGAACCACAGTGATTACATTTTTGGGAACAAACATACAAATAACTGACTGTTACGTCTGCATATTAACCTACGAAAGGAGAATGTAATTTCTCACAGGAAAAAAACTACACGCAGCAGCTTTAAGAACCTAAAGGACTGAAAAAAAATTTTGCATAATATTTCATAGAATGATCTTGTATCCTCTATTAAAATGCAGCAAAAGTGCATACAAAAACATTTTGCTTTGGACCACCTGGTTTCAAGTCAATTGAATTGGGTTTGTTCTAAGGACGGTACGTGAAAACGCCCTCTTCTTCTATGTTAGACACACAGGCATATACGCCATTTATCTGACAGACACTTTCCTGAGGTTTTATCTATCTCTCCCACACTCACGCACATGGATTTTTTAAAACAATCAGGATTTGTCATTCTCCTGTGGAAAGAGGGGAACAGGATTTACAATTAAAGCTCACCACATAAATAACCATTACAAGGCCACAAACACACACGCACACTCAGAATGTACACCATGGCAATACGGTCAACCAAAGCTAGTGTCCAACCACCACATCTGTTACCGTGACTCCTTGTCCCCAATGCAGCCGCAACGCATCCATTAGATATATAAATTCCCTTGATGTACTCTACTATCTTTTGGAATGAAGGAGTGAAATCTTTCCATCCCTCTCATCCCTCAGATATATGCGTCCATCATGGAAGATATACTGGTCTGTCCGTTCCATCAGAGTGAAGAGGTCAGTGTCTCACAGTGACCTGTTAAACTCAGCTAGGAGGGGCATAAGCATCATTGTCCTCTTTCCAGAATGGAGAAACCTTCTGGGCAGAATTCCCCTACTGCACCAGTATTTTGAGGCCCCCTTTGCACTGAACCCCAACTCTATGGCTTTGAGCAAGTCCCTCTACCTCCGATCCACTAGGGGGAGCACTCACACTTCATCAGCTCAAGCACTTCTGGTTGAGTGTGAGCACAGCCGCTCAAGGTGTGTTTGTGTCAAGGCAGAGATGTTGATGAGAAGTGACAACAGAAGTTGAGGTAGATGGGAAGTGTTGTCCAGATGTACCATTGTTCCGTCCGCTCATGGCTACCGTGAGATTCTCCAAGCTTCTTAAAGAGTCTCCGTGATTAGCTGGCTTGAACGATGAAGATGTTACATCAGCCGATCGGTTGAAACCATTTTGCTTGTCTACCGTTTCATCTCCTGAAGGTCTGTATAGGGGGCTGCCTTCAGACCTAGAGTCTGAATTAGAGTTGCCGCCAAAATCAAATTCCTCAAACACTCCAATCTCGCTCTGAGTTGATGGGTAATACGACTTGGAAAGGCTGCTAGCACTTGGGGCATCGCTTTCAGAGACACTGGTGGCTGGGTATGAGTATCCCACAGCTGTAAGAGGGTTAGGAGGAGTTATACCTGCAGGTAGGTATGCCGAAGGAGGAGGGGGAGGACTGTAGCCAGCAGGAAGAACGGCCTGTGAGGGGTAACGGGGGTTAGGGTAACTGTATGCAGCTAAGTTTGGTGAGGTGTTAGCATTGTAGGTTGATACCAGACTGGCATGGGAAGGGGTAGGGTGGAAAAGAGAGCCACCGTAAGTGCCTACAGGCTGCAGGAAGGGAGTGCTGTAGGGAGTGCTGCTGTACTCCTGATTCCCAGACTGACTGTTACAACTACTGCTGGAGAAACAAGGCTCCGTAAGACTCCCACTGCCTATAACTGGTGAGTTACATGCACTGACAGACACATCCGTCACACTGAGTGGTGCTTTGGGAAGAAGCTCGGGGACACAACCCAACGGAGGGTAGACACTTTCCAGCCAAGGCTCTGCCTCCACTTTCCGTCCATTAAGAAGGGGCGGCCCGTTATTCATCACACTGGGTCCTCTAACGCTAACGGAGATGGCTGTGTCTGGGTATCCCATAAGTCCACTCTCACAGGGTAGATCCAGAATGGCAGAATATCTCTCTGCATACCTCTTGAGCAGGTTAGAAGCTGTCAGAGCTGAAATGTCATCGTTTGCCCACGAATGTTGATACACTGTAGCTGAGGTCGAACCTGTTAGCCTTGGATCCCTAAGTGCTTCGATCTTATGCCCTGGTGAACGAGTGGTGGAGGTGATGTCATAGTGTTGCTCCGCCCACTGGGACTGCTCAGGGCTCCACTGCATGGTCACGCCTGCCAGCACAAAAAAAGTACATTTATGTCAGTTCAAACTCGTGGAACTTAAAAATCTAAAAAATCGGAAAATATAAATAACATACGAAAAGCCTCTAAATGTGCCGCCCACATGCATTTAACCACTCCATATGCTACAATATATTTCTGTAAAAAAAAAAAAAACCCACTAATTATGCTTATTATTCTACCTTATTTCCATCGCAATATAAATTAAGTGTGCTACACAAACACCACTGAGAGAAAATGTGAGCAATTTAGGTTAATTAACGTTATTAGAAAATTACCACAGTTCCAGATAATGACCAATTCTGTATAATCATCTTGTCAAAAAAAAAAACCATAAGCACAAAAATCTTTCACAAAAATGAATAATAATATAAAACAATCAAGTGAAAGACAATTAAAAAATGGCTTTTACATTTTTTTTGAGGCATACACTATCAGCTCTTTTACTTCTTTAAATTTACATAAGTTTAAATTCAGCTGTGTACGTGGGAGGGATGGGATTCAGCTGTGTACCACCCCCCAACACACACACATAAGCACATACACACATGTTGGTATTTGTGGTTTATGAGGACTCTCCATAGGGGTTATGGTTTTTATACTGTAAAAGCTATATGTGCTATTGCCCTTCACCAACCCCACACCTAAACCTATTCCCAGGAAACTGTATGCATTTTTAGATTTTATTATGGGGACATTGGCAGTGTCCAAACCACCTTCGAATTATAATACCTCTATCATACCCATGTCAGTAAACAAATTTGTGTCCCCATAAACCACAACAGCATACACACACTCACACACATAGAATAGTGCTGATGATATCATTAAGGTCTGATACTGAGATACAGCAGAAGGCTTCTTCTCAAGTGTATAAAATAAAAGCTCTTTAATGTAATCAAGGAACCTCATATTACATTCTCTCTGTCTCTTTCTCAGTTTCATTGACTCACGCACACCACGCGGGAACATAATATTTCAGCATACTGTAATAACGACTGATCAATAATGTAGCTCTCGGCATTAGCAACTGAACCCGACAACAGATGTTACCCCTAAAAATACTGCATCTCTGTCATTTCAGTTTCACACATACAGTGCTGCACCAAAATTTTAGTTTTTGAAACAAAGAGCTTTTCTTCTGCATCGAACTTTGGCATATGGCTGTACAGAGGGAGAGAGATGGGGGAGAAGGGAAAAAGAACAGAGAGATAATGTCCTTGAGCCATAAAACATAACACATAAAATACTTCTAAGATGAAAAAACATTGGATTTTTTTCACTTTGCAAGCACTGTGGATAAGCAAAACCTTGCGCTTCAGAAACAATCCAATGTTTTGTCAAAATGTAATAAAGAAAGAGACATATACTCCATTTTACAGCAGATGGATATTGATTTTGGGCTGATGGAGCGAAATTTACATGTTCTATCCATCTCAATTAAAAACTGCCCAATTACATTCAATTCTATCAAGCAGCAAATCCTCCTGATCGATACATGCAACTTGAGGTCATTCAGTGTTGTCTCGTGGGAAAAGACTGGACTTGCAAACACACACACACACGAGGTGGAGCAACTGGCGCCGTTTCCCTGGAAAGACTTTAACTGACATAAATTAGGACTTTGAAAGTCACTCAATCACACTCTCAATAGCTTTAAATGTTAAAAACTGAAGTTGTAGTTTAGCACACGCTTAACCAAAGCGACTTACAATACTGGGCACAAATCACACTAATGGCAATTAGCAGGACAGGTGGCTGAGAAATGGTAGGATAAAAGAAGAAAAGCACAATTAAATGACAAATGATTAAAAGCAATATACATAACAGATACGAAAGAGAGAAAAGCACAACTAAATGACAAATGATTAAAAGCAATATAAATAACACATACGAAAGAGCTAAAGATGGCTTTTAACAACTTCCTAATTGCTTTTTTTCTCTTTTAATGGTTGAGCCTAGTAAGACATAATAGTAGTCATTAATTCAGTATTAATTTTTAAACGCTTGCCTATAAAAAACTTGTAAATTTGTGTGAAGATGTGTGTGAATAACAGAACAGAAAATATGGAATTTTTGTATATTTACATTTAAGGTTTTAGCCACATTACACCGATAACGCACCTGTCCTCAACGAGCCAGCATGCCAAAATGGGTTTGTTAAGATGTCTAACACCGAGAACGAACAACTGCAAGAACAGAGACTGAATATAAAACAACCTAAGAGGATGAACTTTGTCTAAAATAAATCCTCAGTTAGAAACAACATCAGTCAAACCTCTTGAGAGCAGGAATTCACAAAACAGTGCACGGAGAGTTCTTCAAAAGAATTACACACTAACTCTTTAACAAAGCACTATATATCATGGAGTGGGCTATTTATTAAACGTGGAAAAAAGAAATATATTCTCTGGCTGTTTTTTCCAACATTACATCCTCACCAGAGTCTAAAGCCAAAAGCGATGTGTCGTAAAGTCCAATATTAGCTGCAGTTTGCTGGAATGTTCCCTCAAATGCTGTCTTTTTGTTGTATTCTACAGAACTACCTGGACAATCCCATTAGCCGCAAAGCTGCTGATCTAGTTTGTGTGTACTTTTGTGTGTGTTAAAGAGTGTGTGCCGGTGCTTTAGAGAACGACTTTCTGTTGTTCCAATATACCCCCTGGCTACAAATCCTCCGGAGAAGGCCCATCACGCACACACACACAGAAGTTTTTAAAGCAACGTTCCATACTTTAAAGGTGGACATTTCATTAGCTGGTTGGTTCTAGCTGGTTCGCTCGCTGAAAATTTGTTAGTTGAGCTGTAGCGTCTCTTTAAACAACTGTGCGTGTTTATGCATGTGCGTAAATGCATATAGACTACTATTTAAAACCAGAAGCACATCGACAGACAGATAGACTCACTTCTCCTAAGTGAAATCTCAGGTTTCTCCGGCAGCAAAATCAATACATCTCAGAGGCTCACTCACACACGCGCACACACACACACACTGCATCCATAAAATGCTTTTATTGAGTAATTAAACAGCCATTACTGTCGCCAACAGCAAAACAGTAAAACGGATAAAGCCCTTCAAACAGGATCTACACAAAATCCTTACACACTCATACACAACCTAATCCAGACCATTGGCTTTAGTAAGTACCAAATTCCTATGGGTTCCTGATTTCAACACAAACCAACCAAAACAAAAAGCCACACAATTACCCAATTCTGTCTTTAGGAAAAATGGCCACTATTTTACAGAATTTAATTATTTTATTAAAGTATTTTACCCAAAATTTAACCTTAGGTTTTTCAGACCCATATGATTTTCTTTGTTTCATCAAACAGTGGACATTACAGTGGACTTCCATAGATCATTTATTCCACAATAAATGTACATACACTGATTCACATTATATTAATACAGCATATACATATGTCAGATTTGAAAGTTGCATCAGTCGATAATGACTTAGATTTGTCTTTTTAACACAAAAAGCTTTATAAGACACTAAAAATGTCAATGTGAGCGAATTATCATTCCTTTATGATGCAAATTTTTGTCGTTTAAAAGCCCATGGCCACTATTCCCATTATATGGTCAAGAGCAGCATGAACGTTCTGCTTAGCCTTTTCTTATGTATTCCAAAGAAAAAGAAAGTCATATGGTTTTGGAACAACGTGAGACTAAGTAAATGACGATGAAATTGTAATTTTCGAGTGAGTAAAGTATAATATTCTTCTATTTATGCTGTTTACTCCTCAAGACATCAGCCAAATACTGCATGACACGAGCCACAGTGCTGCATAGACCATATTATCTATCTAAAAATAAAACAGAAAATACATTTGATACAAAACCACACTCTCTTTTACTTGACACAAAGGGCATGCTTTTCAGCGTGTGTGTGTGTGTGTGTGTGTGTGTGTGTGTGTGTGTGTGTGTGTGTGTGTGTTAGCTGATGTGAACAGTTCTCCTGTTGTGCCAGGCTGTTTGACCATTGTAAGAGTGGCAGGGTGGAAGCCCTCTAATTCTTCTTTAATGTGAATGAGCCATTCACTCTCAACGTCCTCTCTTCAAAACGCCTGACTTTCAGCCCTGGCCTGCTGAGTGCTGCAATAGAGAGAAAGAGGGAGAAAGAAAGAGAGGGAGGTGCAGAGAAGTATGACAGAACGTAGCCTCAGCAGCGGAAGGTCTATGAATGTTTAAGCTCAGAGATCGAAACCTTTGTCACCGTAAAACGACGCAGACCGTTAAATTAAAAATTTAAGGTGAAACCAGCCACAACATACAGTTCCAGTTTGATCAATTTGCAAAGCTGATACAAACATACTTACATCTCTATGACTGCTTGCATGTATATTCAGAGATGAGTTGCCAAAAAGAAAATTGCACTTTTTTTGTTGTCATTTTAAAACTTGATCTTCCTCTTAAACAGTTTTTACATTTTTATTCAATGATGTCAGTTGGTGTTGAATTGGACGCATTTTTCTGACATATATAATGGCTGCTTTTCACCTTCAATCTCATATTTTTCCTTTTAATTATCCTGCTTCACTTGGAAAACTATGGGTTAAATAGACTGCAAATTGCAATTCACATGAACATTCTCTCTGAAATGTATAAACGTTATAGGTTTGAAGCACTTTCAAAACACTTTATTTGCGTGACCTTCCCCGGCTCAACCAATAGAGTGACTTTGGGACGGAAAAATGTGTTGAAGGTGTTCTGGAAACCTGTTTCAAAACTTAGGTGACATCAGTGGCATAGAAACATGACACTTTAACTTTGATTCAAATGAATCAGTGCGAATCAAACATTTAAGAGAGACATTCACGGCCAAAAAGAAACAGACTAAAACAGACAAGGCAACTCTTTTCTATCACGTCTTTCCCTCTTCTCTTCTTCTCTATTCTGAAGATTATTTAAAACCTCCATAAAAGACATAGCAAGGGCTTAAATCACTTTCATATCTCTCTAAACGAGAGGCGAGCGCCTCGCATGTCAATGACCAATTCAATTCCACACGCCATTTTCCTCTGCTAATTAACACAGTACCGTGTTCATTTAGAGACACAATGCAGAGCACTGGGCCGGGGCAGGCTGGGCGGCCGCATGCCGTCTGCTGCTGACATCGGCCTTTAATAGGGCTTTAGCATATTAAACAGCTCAATCATCTCTCATATGCACACACACACACACACACTCAGACTGGATAGATGCATTAGTTTTCTGTGTAATAGGGACAGATATGAGAGAAATGAGAAAGTATGTGAGAAAATCTTCATTAGTCACTCAAAGACACTTTCCTCTTGTCGCTAAATATCTTTAGATGTGTGAAAGGAGGGATTGAGCTAGAGGGATGGAGAGGTGAATGAAGAAAAAAGTGGTGTTAGATGTAAAGGATAGAGAGACAATTTCCTCATGAACACTGTCAACACTGAACTTTTACCATAATCTGACTATGAAAGAGGAAGAAGAGCATGCAGATGGTTTATCCCTATAGCCATCAAATGGGCAAACACAGTTAAGGGTCCAAATTTGTTGCAAAAATTATGTTAAATATTCAAATATGTTTTTGCAAGAAGTTTGTCAGCTCAGACTTGTCAGGCAATGCACTTTGATGAATAACATTTGCTCACTTAACAAGCTATACAATAAATATACAACATTGACTTCTAAAACCTGTTTTTGTAATGCGCACTCAATGTAACATAATAATGTAATATATTGTTATATAAATACATTTTTCAATTAACTGACACTGCTAGGCTTAATTACACTGGATACTTGTCTAAAAACAGAAATTATATTGAATAGTTTTTTAATTAATCGCAATCAATCAATTCTAAAAGATTTCACTTTTCCATTTTTTTCTAACTGTAAACAATCATTTGTTTTGTAGTTTGTATCTTATTAAATGTCCCTAATATCACTTTCCATCCTGTTAGTCTTTTGCAATATCCGTTTAACAAAAGCCACTTCCTAAAATACATCATCCTACAGGATGTAGGGAAAACATCAGCATAAAAAAACACAGTAAGTATCAGCAATGGACTTCATATTGACAGTCACGCACAGTTCCTCGCTAACATATTAATTTTTTTTAATGTAATTCAAGGTATGACCCTAGTCTTCCACCTTTAAGTCTCAAAAACGCCTCCGCTTAACAATAATTAAGGCCGTCTATACACACACACACTTCTAAAACTACAGTGAGCATATTTCATAAAGATGGGTATTTATACACCACCACGACCGTAACTGTCTTGAACAATTTTAAAACAATTAAAGGATATAAAAGGATTTAAGGGAATAAATTAAAAGAAAGCACATACAAGAACCACAATTTATTTAATAAAGCGATAAAGCGATCTGTCATTTTGATTCGATTCATATCAGAAAGTGACATTGACGAATGCTGTTAGCCATTGACAAGTGACAAAAATTAGCCATCATCATTGAGAAAACACGTCCCACTTAAAGTCTGAAACACTAAACCTCACACAAACCTGTTGACCTAATCAGATTTAAAAGCTTTTGATGGGTTTAAAAGCCTTTCAAAGAGCAAAGATATCTTTAAAATTCTTTTCAAGGCGTTTCACCACATACGGGCCGCTGTAGGATAGCCTATAGAAAACAACTAAACCTGTAGGCTACACACAAGCAGAACAATAAAAGACAATGTCACTCGATGATTGATGTTACCCAGCTCGCCCTGTGAAAGTATAGTAAGAAACACACGCACATGGTGGTTTAACTGTCCCTTTCTAATTCACCAATGCCCATCAAACTTGTGATTTATTGTGTGACTTGCTCAGTGACACCACATTCAGACGGATAAACAACAACCCGCGCAGCTCTGACTGAGAGGCAGACACGCAGACGGACAAAGAGAGACGAGGGGAACACCGGAATATTGGAAAATGAAGTGTTGTCATTTCGCAATACATCTGAGTCCAAATTATGCACATCTAACTACCCGCGCCACTGTGCGCTCACGGCTGATTTCCCGCCAGAATCCCATCACGGCGCGAGCATTCATTACGCGCTCGCGCAGCAGTCGCTCTGCCCGCGCGCCCGACTGGAGATACAGCGCTACATGATTGCGGTCTGTAACCTCCAATCTCAACTCTCCTTCCCCTGACGCGAGCCGGCAAAATGCTATCATAGCACTGAAAATCAATCACGACCAGTATGAATGAAATATCCGAACGGGAAGCAGATTGGGGAAAAAAAACGTTTAAGTGGGAAAATATAGGCTAAGAAAAGTGAGGAGAAGTGGCGAGATTTAAATTGTTCCGACACTTTTATTTAAGAGAGCTGTTGTTTTCGTGGTGCCTGTGATTCGAATTCGTCCTGGGTCACGTCCCGATCCCATTACCCTCTTTACTGGCACTGTTTACTCTCTTGACATTTCTGCCAGGCAATGGTTAGTACAACTATTGCACGCGTGCGTATACTTGGGATAATAAAACATTAAAACGATCCGTGCAGGAAAACGTCACAGAAATGCTGCGTGTACAAACAAAACGGAGACACGACCTACCATATACACCGCTGATCATATTGCTTGACATCAGCTAGGTGATTGAGAGTGACAGAAAGGATCGAAAGGCTCACTTCAGTGGTTTCCACAAAGCGTGAAGAGTTTCCAGTAAGTTGGAGGACACGCACCACATGCAAATAAACAGTGCTTTGAGCGGACAGGAACACCAAACTGTGGAGAAAGAAAGGAGAGATGAATAATGTCAAATGTTTACTATTAAACCTATATGTGAATTATTTTTTTCATTTAAACATTTTATAGCTATTAACATTTCATGCAAATATAATTTTTTACATGTAATAAAAAAAAGTGCTATGAAAAAGTCAGGCACTATTTATCCATAATGTTTTTCTATTTAGCTCCTTTCTACATTCTGCACAAACGTAGCCTATTAATTAGGCTTTTTCGCAGTAGGCGATCTTTCTGTTGAGTTCATTATCGCAAAACAAGCATTTAGCTAATAAGTATATTGAATCTGATTAAAATGCCATTTAAATTGTGTTTTGCATTCATCGCTCTGGATTGTTTTGGCAATGCAATATTTAAATAGTCTCGCGAAGGACACGTCGCTGGTATAACAGCTAAAGTGAGATTTATAAATGAGTAAGTCGGAGATCATATTGAATTGTGCTGATAGGTGAGAACGTCTCTCTGTCATTCTTGCCTGGACACGCAACACATACACACACGGATCAGTGCTGCCTTATTATATTAATAAAACTTCTTGCCTAGTGCTCAAACTGTCATAATTTCATGCTATTAAGTGTAACGCCGAACATAAACTGCGCGCTGTGTTTCGCTCGGGCCTGTGTCCGAGTGTCCGAGCGCGCTGTCCGTGCTGTGGCATGGCCCCTCTCTCTCTCTCCGGTACAAACGGACAGCTGGTGGACACAAACAAAGTGAAAGATTTACCTGTTCAGCGCCGGAGAACGGCGACAGCGTCCAGCCGTGCTGCTCAGAGCGGGGGATGAGGGTTACTCCGAGTCGGTGATGTTCTGGAATGCTTCCAAGTCAGGGCTGGAGAGACTGACCACTATAGAAATACTGACCACATCTACTGCCATGTTGGAATTCCAGAACCTCACGCCAGCTGCCGAAAAGAAAGCGGAGAAGCTTCATCTCCGACTGCGCATGCGCTCTACCGGACTCCAACTGAGAGTCCAGTTTCTCTCTCTCTCTCTCTCTCTCTCTCTCTCTCTCTCTCTCTCTCTCTCTCTCTCTCTCACGCACACGTAGTATATCATGTTAAACACCATCAAAGCTAGCGGGTTTAAACATCCTTTGGGAATCCACTTAAATATACAAATATAATTCCTATCAATTTATTTGTGGCAAAGGACAACATTCGCTGATGTTGTACAAAGATGTG
Organism: Puntigrus tetrazona; assembly: GCF_018831695.1. Classification (NCBI taxonomy): domain Eukaryota; kingdom Metazoa; phylum Chordata; class Actinopteri; order Cypriniformes; family Cyprinidae; genus Puntigrus; species Puntigrus tetrazona. Next base: position 4,636,589 of record NC_056704.1, on the reverse strand, counting down.
ACAAAGGACGGGAAGTCATTGAAAACAGCTGTGAGTACATTTTGTGTTTTTGAAGGGTCATAAAAAGGCCATGCAAATTTGATTATAGGACTATATATACATATATATAGGACCCTGAACCACAAAACATAGCATAGGTGTCATAAGGTCCAATTTTTTACATTTAAATTCTGAAAAGCTGCATGAATAAGCTTTCCATTGATGTATGGTTTGTTAGGGACAATATTTGGCTGAGATAAAACTATTTGAAAATGTGGAATCCGGGGTTGCAAAAAAATTGAAATATTGAGAAAATCTCCTTTAAAGTTGCCCAAATGAAATTTAGCAATGTATATTACTAAACAAAAGTTATATATTTACGGTAGGACATTTACGAGATATATACATGGAACATGATCTTTACTCGAAGGGACACTTTTGGAATAGGCTCATTTTCCAACTCCCCCTTTTGAATCCATTCAGCTGATCCGAGCACTTTTAGAATCCATGATCCAATTAGACCAGTAGCTTCGCATTCCATAATGACCAAAGAGTTTCCATATTTTTCCTATTAAAAACTTGACTCCTCTGTGGTTATATTGTGCAGTAAGAAAAGAAAAAGAAAAGTTGTGATTTTCTGGGCTCATATGACTAGGAACTACACCCTCATTCCGGTGTAATAACCGCGTAAGTTTGCTGCCGTACCATTGCCACAGCAGGCACAATTATATCACGCTGCTCCTGTGGAAAATATTCCCCGGCGTGCAAGACATGCTCCCTGTGCAAGCAAGAGGGCCTGGCTGTTTTCAAGCAGTGTGTGATGTCACTGTGCCTGCTGCAGCCAAGTGTACGGCAGCAAACTTCCTTGATTATTACGCTGGAATCAGTGTATAGTTCCTAGTCAATTCAGATTTAAAATATCGCAACTTTTCATTTTCCGCCGGTATTAGTACACACTATAACTACAGAAGAGTCTAGCTTTAAATCCAAAAACTAACCAAACTCATTTTTGAATGCGATGCTGCTGGTCTAATTGGATTCAATGATCTATGCTAAGCTATGCTAAAAGTGCTATGGCCAGACCCAGAGGTCGGCTGAATGGATTCAAAAACATTAAAACTCAACTGTGGGGGAGTTAGAAAATAAGCCTATTTTCCAAAAAAAATAGAGAATTCCTTTAATATCCTAATGATTTTTAGCATAAAAACATACCGATAATTTTGACCCATATAATGTATTGTTGGCTATTGCTACAAATATACCTGTGACTGGTTGTCTAGTCCAGAGTCACATTTGGTGCTATGTAATTTGATAAATAAACAATGAAATAAACTGCAAACTTTTTCCCCCTGCATAATATACAAAGGAGTCTTTGTTCTTTTTTCACCTTCATTTAAATTTCTTTTTGCTCTCTGCTGCTAACATGCCTCGAAAAATGAAATGATGTTCATTATAAGTGCACATTTTGGTACTAAACTGTAAATGTGTGCATATATGCATTTAAATGAGTATATTAGGGTGTGTAATGCACCAGTCACTGTATATTAAATACATTTCAAGCATATATAATGTGCATGATAATTCATATTAAGACATCCCGGAAAAATTCACCATGCATTCAATGTGTGGAAACAAGTCAAGCCCCCATTCACCAACCTCAACATCATCTCATTCTAATCCACATTTCTTATGTTTGCTAATTACAGAGCCACTCATGTCCCTGTCTCCGATTATCATTTCGCATAAAAGGCAGAAGTTTAGCATAAATTACGAATATTTCTGCATATTAGCGAGTGAAGCCGTGACATGTTAATGACCCTGGTGTCAAATGGCAGAGAAAATGAAAGAGAGATAATCTGACAGAATGAAAAATAGAAAGAATAAACACCGAGAAAGAGACTGTGAAAAGAAAGAGCACCTTGACATTTAGAATTGTTTTAATTACTTTTCAACTAAAAAAAAAAAAAGAAAAGAAAAAAAAAGCCAGTTTTCTTTTCAAATATAGAGATGCATCCGAAAGCAAAGAATTCAAGATAGAGAACACTGACAACCAGCGATATTTTGTATGCAGTTAAAGAAAAGCGAAGAAGTTGAGGTTGAAAAACTATGCATGTTGTGATTACAACATTTTCTTGGTTCTATTGTCCATTTCTAGACTAAATATAGTGTCTGTCTGTTTGTCTTTTCTCCCTGTCTTTCTGGGTAAGGGCAGGGAGGAGAGGCCATCCGCACGGCATTGTGGGGGTTAGAATGTGGTGACATCAGAGGAAATGTCAGAGATTGTGGGAGGCAACGTTAAAGAGAAACTCAGCTCCGTGCCTGAAAGCCTAACTGACATTTTTGGACAGTCGGAAAGGTCAGGCATACCTTCAGATGAAAACTATTACTCCTCATACAGGACACACATAATATCACGGTTTTACCATATTTCCTCGGAGTTTCATGCTTATGTGTGTTGCTCCGTAAATAATTCATGAATTCTTACACACACACACACTTTTAGCGTGCATAATATGTATTTCTTTTAATATTAAATGTAAATGTAATCTTAAATATTTTTACAGTGATTTTCACGGAGAGAAGATGTGATGCATAATACACATTATTAATGCCACAGCCCTGAACTGTTACTGTTAGGCTCATATTCTAACCTATTATAGCACGTTTTTATCGTACGTTTCATGCTTGTGTGTGTTGATCCCAAGATGACCATGAAAATGACTTTTAAAATGGATTTAAATGACTACGCGGTAATTCATAATTGCGACTATATTCACAGTCTACATTAAACTAAGGGCCAGAACTGTTACTTTTGGCTCCTGCGCCATTGAACTCAGCGACCCATCGCATCTTAGCAGATTTCACTGGATTTTTAAGTGCAGATATCTGTCTGACAGCTTCATCTGAGGCCTGTTCCATCTGAGACAGACTTTATGTAAATAAGTTTGGCTCTGATTGTTAATTAGGGCTTTAGGTGATCAGTATTCATGAGTGTGCGTGGCGCGCTGCTCTCGCCGGGCGTGTCTGTGCTGCACGGGGGTTGGGGGAGCGCTGATCTGGCTTCAGTGACCAGTAGGAAGTGTGCGCGCCACAAACTTGCTGGAATACTGATGAGGGAGGTGAGAAAGGCACCGGTCCACCAGGGAGAACTAGACGCTTCCTCCATCTCATGCACCACCAGTGGACTTTACACAAGGTGCATATTTTAACGTTAGAGCGTTTCGATCAGTTCCTCAGCATACTTACACACACGTAAACCAAACTAGCTTTATAAAATAGAAAACATGCATGGGTCAGATGACCAATAAAGCCCGCCTAACCCCCAATCGGCTATGGCAAACATATACCCGCAGTGTTTACGGCCACACGTGGGTTTCAATAGGCCAATTTGATGAAAAGCCCCTCATTGTGCTTAGCAGGGTCTTATTCAATCAGCCGTGCCTGTTGGAAAACCATTCCTACACACCACAGAGAGGTGTCTCAGAGGGCAGGAAAACACGCCTTGAAAATGAGAGGAGGAAAATCTGAAATGGCTGAAGGTCTAAAAGGTGGAGATGCAACCACTCTGCAGGCTGTTTGCGGCCTTGAGAGAGTCCTCTTCAAACAAAAAGCTTGGTAGATAAATAAACTTCATCCTTTTTAATGTCTTTGACTGCCCGGAGAATAAAGCAACACCGAAAGCTTTTTCTCTCACTTTTATGAAGTCTATAAAACTTGTCTTGACGGACAGAAAGGATGTTACTAGCAGAAAGCGGTAGGTATTTAAAAACACACAAAACGCTGCGTCGCTGGTTAAAAAGCTCTCCTCTGCGATTTGACCTTTGTGTTTATCGTTAAGAAAATGACAGTTGAAAGGATCCGCAAAGTACGTGAGTTACATCAGGATCAGCGAGGGAAAACGTGCTTGACGTGTCTGTGACAAAAACACACGTGCACTACACACCGAAGTCATCACTCTTGGTATATACTGCCCCCTGGTGATTCTCACGATAGAGCTCACGAGCACACAAATTGCACTTAGATATGACAACAGTGTGGATTTAAATGATCAATCACTTAATGCTAACAAACATGGCTTTCTCCACATGCAGACCTATTATAGACTTGCTGGAAGCCATGTGGGTCTATATAATAGACTTTTAGAACCAAAAAGCAACATGCAACATGATAACGATCACTAAAGATTTATTCACGTTTTTCTATCATGGTTGCATGTTTTTTGCCATTCGAATATGGAAAAGCACTTTACACTTAAGCTATGATGGACAGCAACATGTTCAACATATTCAACATTCATATAAAATATTTCTTAAATCACTTTTTCTTTTTTACTGGAGCCATGAGGATTATTGAAATGTTTTGGACTTTTGGGTGAGTAAGTATTGCAATAAATTAATAATTTCTCGAAAATCAGTCATCTTGATTGGCATGTGTTTTAGAAGCAATTTCTTATTTTCTGGGTGAACTAACACAGCACCACCCACTCGTCTTTGCGTTTATATTTTTTCTCTAAATCTGAATGATGACAGATACTTTTGTTTGTAAATTTCAAGCAATGTTATTTATTTATCCTCAAAAATACAAAAGAAAACTCAAAAATTGGTCAGTTTGCCAAGACCATTTTTTTTTTTTGGAGGGAAAAAAAAAAAAAAAAACTGATACAAGCTTTTATTAATATACCAAAATGTACACATGAGTACATGAATGTATTCCTTTGAAGCCAAGTTTACTCATATTGTTCCTGTGAGAGGCTGGAAAAATCCTCCTTCTGAAAGCGTCAAATAAATAATTCAACAAAACATGAAAATGCAAGTAATGCTTATCATCATCCATCCAAAATATTCATAATGCTAAAAGCACAGAATCAGATAATCTTATGATGAACAGGAGTTGTTATAATACAGTGTGTCCTGTTCATTTTGGTGAAGAACCTCTCTTCCTCATCTATGAACACTCCCTTATTCAGACTGGCCATCAATTACCTGGGGGGGAAAAAAAAGACAACATAGTAAGTTCTGCAGGCCTATATTTTCGGAACCAGATTTGAAAAAGAGCTAGATCCATTTTTAGCACGTCACATATTCAGGAAACCGCATACAGTACATTGTCACTTCAAAAAGTAATTTTCATTGAAATACAAAGCACTCGTACTCGCACCATGACCACTGGAATGTGTCAAAGTTTACGTCAAAAACTATAGACGTGCAAAACACACAAAATCATTCTTAGGAGGAAGGAAGATGCCCATTAAATAAACAAGAGACTATTATGAGTGTCAGACATCATTTACGTTACGAGCTACACATACATCACTCATCCCTGACCCCTTGTGACAATGAAATAATCAACACATCTGGAAGAGGCCTACACGTTATTTTCATCCTGTTATGTTTCCAGTCAGGCAACAAAAGAACTATGCCCCAAACGCTTGCTGGCTGCCGTTATTAGATCAAAAAATACAGCAAACACACAAATATTGTGAAATACTGTATAATTACAATCGAAAATATATTTTCCATTTCAATTTTTTTTAAATGTCATTAGCAAAGCTGAATTTTCGGCATCATTACTTCAGCCTTCAGTTCATAATCCTTCAGAAATCATAATAATATGCTGATTTGCTGCTCAAGAAACAATGTAATTTGGCAATTACTCACTGTGATTATTGACACGAAATAAAAATGTTGACCCCCTCATTAATATTAATAACCTTCTATTAATATTTTGTGATTTCTTCACTCAGTTTACTCACTGTGCGTGTTCATGGGCAGCTCCCGTCTCCTGGAGCAGTTGGGATCCAGGCCTGGTTTGGAGAGCTTAGCTTTCTGAAATACAGCCAAGGCGAAAAGAGACACTGTTGCAGGAGGGCAGGGTTCAAAGCTTGAATGCGATTTAGATAACAAGGAGGTTCTGTGAGGCTCTGGATCAGAGCTGCAGACGTTTTCGGCACTAGAGGTGTCTGGATCACTGTTGGTTTGGGTAGAGTAGGATTTCGGTTCGGAGTAGGGCAGATAGTTTGCAGATTGGTCAAGGTCTTTATCGCAGATCTGCATTTCCTCTTTATTTTCACTGTCCCAGTAGACAGGCGGTGGAGGTGATGGGAAGTCCTTTTCTTGCATTGTTGTCTCTTCTTGCATGTGTGTAAATTCTCTTTGAATCCTTCCCCAAACATCTAATCTTTTCAAACTATCATTACAGCCGCCACCACCACCAAGAAACCTCCTCCTCCTCTCTTTGTATTCTTCTACCCAATCCTTTTCTTCTCCGTTCTCCACCAAAGCTTGTTCTTCAATCTTCTCTTGCTCCTCAGGGCCCACTTTTGGATCGATTGGTGACTTGTCAGCAGGTTTATCAGCTTGCTTTGAAGGATATGCACAGTTGCCATTTAGTTCTAGATTATTAATCGTACTGCCTAAATGTTCTGGTTTACAAAGACTTCTTACAGGTGATTCTGAACTCTCCATCTCCATGTCTTCTGGATTAATACATTGGTCCTGTTCATCTACAAGTTTCAAATTGTCACTCCCTACATCTGTCCAAGCTTGATTCTCTTGCTCAGCAGGCTGTAGATGTGGAACCCTTGGCAAGTGCTTGCTTTTATCTGAACCCTCGCACACATTTCTAAAAGGTTCAGATGGGATTGCTTCCGAAAGCTCTGTGGTGCAGATCTCTGGGTCTCCAGGGCACAGCTCTTGCTCTGCTTCAGCGATGTCGGGTGTCTGTAAGGTTAGTGGCACCTCAAAACACCGCCTGCTCTGATGGCGTCTCAGGGGGACTACGGTGAAGGTGGTCAAACTTTCTCTCTCAGAGGGTTTTCTCAGCAGCTGACAGCCAGAGAGTGCCTTAAGCTCAGCCTCAGGGGTGTGATGCTCAGAAAACAAACCTGTAGGAGGATCCTCGGGTAGCTGATGCTGGTATACAGAAGAGCTACGGAGGAAAATGGAGAAGAAATTGGTAATCAGTTACTTCAAGAACACAAGCAGTTAACGGTGAAAAAGCAAAATATCTAAAAGGGAATTTCTATATTTCTAAGGAAGTGCAAATCAAGAAATTAATTCAACAAAATTAACATACTTTGCATAAGACAGTGTTCTCTGTTGCCGTGCCTGCAGAGATTCTACAAGTTCACTCATAACTTTAGTGATTGCAGGGCAGCGGTCGGCAATGCAGTTTCTGTATTTGTCTGAACTCTTGTCACCCCCTTGAGCATCCTCTACTGAAGCAAAACACAGTGTTATGACAAAGATGCTGTACTGTTTTTATGAGTGTCTTGTTTATAACATCCATCTTACTAATAAAGCACCTTGGCAAAACAAACAGCAGAGTGTTGAGTATGTATTTTCATTTAATTTATTTAAATATGAATCAACATTAGTAAAACTTATTTCCAAAAATTATTTTGGCAAAAAAAAAAAAAAAAAAAAAAAAAAGGAAATACATTAAATATACTAAATAATTAATGAAATTCTATCTGAAGAAAAAGAACACAAAAAACAAGCACACAAATGTTAATACAAATTTAACACAAAATGCTTCTAACAAAAAGCAAAATTACAAAACTAAACGGGTCTAATTAATGTTGAATGTGGCTGATTAATTCATTTCTGAAGATTTAATTATTAGACAAATTATTTAAAAAAATTAGACAAATTCTTAAAGGGTTAGTTCACACGAAAATGAAGATACTTAACCCTCCTTTATCTTAGAAACTCAAATTTTTGAGTGAATGTTTTTGATGAAATCGGAGAGCTATACACAGCAGCACAACTGAAATGATGCAGATCCAGAAACGTAGTAAATACATCCATGTGACATCAGTGGTTCAACACAGAGCTAAAGTCGAGTCACTGATGTCACACGTACAGTTTTACCGATGTATTTACTATATTACTGGATCTGCATCATCTCAGTTTTGTTGCCATCTATACTTTCCGATTTCATAAAAAAATATCCTAATTTGTGTTTCAAAGATAAATGAAGGTCTTATGGGTTTGGAACATTTTGGGTAAACTAACCCTTTAAAAGCATCCTTTATGACCCTGACATATCAAAAAAAAAAAAAAGTAATAAAGTTGAACTGCAATTATGTAGACTGATTACAACTTGGGAGCTGTGGTTCAAAATTAAGGCACAAATATTGTGATAAAGTGCTACAGATTTGCCTGACAAACACTGAAATGACTTTACAATTAACAGAAAAAAAACCATACAAACACTACAATGAAAACCAGTTGTCTAAGGCATAAATTGATTCTGACTGTTATTGACCTGAGTGTGTTAATTAATCTTTCAGAATAATACATTGTGTTTTAACAAGGAGAAAGAGACTTCACATTACAGTTTAAAGCAACAGTGACATTAAACAAGGAAGCAAATTAAATAACAAAAGAAGACACAGAGTTCAGTGGAATGTGCATAAGACATGAAGGCTATGTAAAGACAGAGCACAAATAGCCCATCACCGATGCAAGCGGGAACAGAGAAGCATGCATGGAGGAGAAGAGGAGGAAAGGAGACTGCGCTGCCCGTTAGGCTCCCCCTCCTGGTAGTACAGTGCAAAAGAAGAGCAAATAATTAATCCAACACAGAACAGTATTCCTCACATTTGTTCAAGCTTCATTCTATGGCGAATTTGCATGTACTTGGAATCTAGCAACCCGGCACTAGCTTGCAAACAAGCATTCACAAATGCTTAAACAGAAAATTAAAAGAACACTTATGAACAAAAATAAATGCATACCTTTGTTATCCGAATCGGATGGGGTGGGGCCATCAAGCGGAGGGGGCGGAGCTCTCCGTTTAGTCCTTTTAAGGGAGGACTCGGTGGAAGAGATGGGGCTGAGTTGACCCTGACCAACACACAAAGAGATTATGTTTGGTATAAAATGCTAACGTACTGCTTAATGCATATTGCTTAGCAAATACTTGAAGTGAAACGGTATGCATTTATGCAATTATAAACAATAATATGCTGTAGTTGTCACATAACCATTAAAAACTGTTTCGTTTATTGTTAAGAATTTTATGTTTGAAAATGTATTAACTTTTGACAATCAAATAATGAATAAAATAAGATAAGATAAAATAGTAACCATTTTTACAAGCTCATTCATCACAAACTGAGTGTACCACACTGTGAGATACAGAAATTTTTTTACAGAAGTTTTTTGTTCTATACTAAATATGTTTTGCCAAACAAAACAGGTACCGTATATAGTAGTAAATGTTAATATAACGGACAATAAATATACACTGCAGAAAAATAGCATGCCATTTAAAACATCCCTTAGAACAATACATGTACATAATACTTTAAAAAAATTATACTACCATTTAACTATAAAACTGTACTCTGATCAGTAGAACTGCACAAACTTAACATCATTTATTTAAAACAAATGTACTGATCAAAGCTCAAGAAAAACAAAAAAACTTAGTATAATGATCGTACAAAATTATACTAAAACAACAATGATGCACGCTAACATGAATATGGGATGGCCAAAGGCACAGGTCTGGTTGGACTGGTATGGAGATGCCCACAGCAATCCCACCTGTTTTCTAGAAGATTCGCTCTCTGATAGGTCAGAAGAGTCTCTGGTGTGACGCCCACAGGCAACACTCTGGGACGCTGTCATAGGAGGCCGTGGAGCGCGTCTCTTTTTTGGCATGTCGGCAGGGCCCCCGGGTGAGGCTGAGTGACCGTTAACACCGTTCACCCTGTCCGTGCATTGGTCGTTACGCTCGGGAGAATTTGGAGCACTGCCAATCACAGCCTGTAAAAGAATAAGAGGAAAAAAATAAATCACTGAATACATACATACATACACACACATGTTTAAGAGTGTCAAACATTACAGAAAAGGACTTTTTTCAATATGCAAACTGAATTAATGTTCATGAACATGATGCAAGATAAACAGATGCAAAGGAACGCTGAACGGAAAACAGATGCAGAGACAGATGGGTGGACCGGTACAAGTGTTTCACGATGTTACAGTTCGGTTATGATATTTGCCCTTATTTCCTAAATATGAAAACCAGCAGGTTGCACAGATTGCGAAACTAGACCGACTGACAGGTGTACAAACCTGCTCAGGTGTTTTCTTATTCTTCTTGAATAAACCAAAGAAACCTTTGTTTCCCTTCTCTCTTTGGTTCTTTTCTTTAACTGAGGTTTTCTGTTCCTCCTCATCACCTGGACAAACACAATATAGCCTCTTAGATCAAACAAAAACTTGTGGACAAACCTCAGGAGTGTGGAAATAGCTGGTGCAGTATTATTATAAGAATTCATTTTTGTTACAAAATATTGTTGTTTGGGATTTGGTACCTTTATGGGTTAATACAGGATCAGCAGGATTGTTTGGTACCACTTTAAAAAGAAAATTCAAAATTAATATTACTCCATATATGTATACATAGGTCAGACAGACGCTTGGTTCAAAAATCAAATAAAGGGTCTCATTCACTGTGTGAATTGTTATGAATTTGTGTGTTAAATCTACGTATGATACATAAGAAATTATGATAACTTTCTGTTAATTACAAAAGCAAAAATGACCAACTGCATGGTTCTTCTGCATAAAAACCTAAAGGTTGTGTAGTGAGCAGAATATGGAGATGCTTTGGGTGTGTTTTATGCAAGTGAGAATTGCAGTCACTCATTTATGATATTCCATGTTCATTAACATAATAATGAGGTTAAAAAATTCACATGCCAAATTTATCACAGATGGTGAACTTATTGAATAATTCATGCAATTATCAGGTGAATGAGACCAATACTGTGTACTAAACACAGATAGTATGTACTGCAGAATGTATGCTGCTTTTAAATTAATTTGATTTCCTTACCTTTAATGTCTTTGGCATACAGCTCCCTGATTCCATAATCATTGAGTGTTTTGGTGAGATCCAGAGGTTCCTCTGATTGATATGTCTTCAGTAAGATGGTGGCATCAGGGTCGAACTCACACTTCTCACACACTGTGGGCATCAGCTCAGCCAGAGGCACTGTGGGATTGACCCGTACTACTGCCTTATGGGACTTCTTGTAGTTTATCAGAAGACGAACTGTTGCCTGGGAAATTACATTTTTTAAGAGTGTTTAATATTTTATATTTTAGTGATTTTAGAAACACCCGGGTGACCCACTTTAAAAGTATGACCATTAAGACTGAAATCCATTGATATTGATATAATTAAGACTTACCACAGGAACATGAGGTTTCTTCTTGTTATCGCACCCTTTAGTTTGCACGACAACTCTTTCAAAGTCAACGGAGCCAATCATGGAGTTAGGTTTGAAATTGATGTGGTTTTGGTTTGTTGAAATAAGCTTAATGGCATGATCCGATGGAACGAGACGGTGTTGAGCACACAGTGTAACCAGAACATCCATAACTGGTTTACTGCAAGTGCACAGACAAAAGACATTTAAAATATGACCAGATGGCCATTTCAGTGCAAGACTTGGTGAAAATGTGCAATGTGACTTATCGTCCCCCTCTCGCTGACCTGCCATGCACTGTGGCCGTGGTCTCCTGTCCTCCTGGGAGCAGTACAGTCAGAGTGATGTCCCTGTCTATGAGATCTTGGGGATCCATGAGTGTGTGCTATAGGTAGTGTGACGAACAGGTGGCGCTGTAGATTTGGGCTGTCCTATTGAAGAAGCAGAAAAATAAATTGGGAGATGGGTCTTTTCAAAGAACATCCTACAGTATATGATTTATCCAAGATAACCCATCCAGATCTAGCCACTCAAGGCTTGGCTTTTCTGGGTGAACAGTAGCTCTTTGGAACAGAGCCCATTACGACAGTCACTGTTACACACTCATGGCAGAATGCTTCGTGATGAATCACTTCACCCACCTGTGTGAAAATCCTCTCTGTGTCTCAGCTACAGCTGCGCAGGGGAAATTTCCAGATATGTTCCATTGACTGAACTCTCTGCTATAGGGGCCCTGTTAACATGGAATCACATTTTAAAGTTGCTTTACTTTAGGCAGCTAAAAGCACAAATCCCATGTTCTTTGGAGCAATATCAGTTTAAATTTGTTTAAATGTCCTTTATATATAATTAATATGTTAATTTAACAAATTGACCGCCTCTAAGCCCATCTCCAAACAACAGTTCATTCTAGAAAGTAATATAATTATTTCAGATTTTAATTAAAAATGTCACACAACCTCCAACACGTCTTTATTTATACATTCAGCATGGATTCAAATTAAAAGTAACATTAAAGGCTGCTAAAACATCAGCTTTTCCATCACAAGAATAAGTTACATTTTAAAATATAAAAAAAAACTTATTTTAAACGTCAATATTTCATAACTAATGTTTTATTTTAGATCAAATAAATGCAGCCTTAAAAATGTGGTGTACTCTACCTAACTGTATATTTTCATATATACTTTGCTCATTTTTTAATTATTAAATTCAACACTTTAACAAGGGAACAATGTTTTTCTAGAAAAAAGTATTTTTGTAATTCAAAATTTTTGCTTACATTTTAATAGTAATTTCACATTAATATAACCTAATGCGTGTTAAATTAACGCTAAAACGCAATTGCACAAGTCAAGGTTTTAAAGTGCATTCAGAATTCAATTTATTTTTTTTAGAACAGCGTTGTTTTATCCTGTTCACACATACCCAAACAAAATCACGTGCAAATCACAACTGACTATAAACTCCAAGTTTGAGTAAAACGACTGAAAATAGAATTTTAACAATAATAATAAACAATAATAATGCTATTATTAAACTTAAAAATGAAGTTTTGGAGCCAACGCCTTTGGGTGTGTATGGTGCTGGTTTGCTGGAGCGTCACGTTTATCATATCTGGGCGTGAGCTTGACTTCACGCGCCCCCGCCTCTGATCATCGGTGCAAAGCGGAGAAATGCATATCAACCCGCGCGCGTTTCCCACGAGAACGAACTCGACAAACGCCTAATAAAACGCCAAACGCACGCGCACCTGGTGCGCACCACAGCCATCCGGCGCTCCATGCATATTTGATTCTTATATACACAGACATTTAACCCATATGCTAATTTAATTACTTTTGTTATAATTTGACGACTTACGATACATTCACAACAACCTTTAAAGGTTTGTTACATGGCAGCAGGATTAACTTAAGTACTATCAGTAGCACTCCGATGCGCCCGTAAAGTTTTTTGACACAATTACGCAATGCGTGCCACCTGTGTCTTATTCAGATCCTTACCTCACCTATCTTCAGTCCTCTGTAAGGGGGCTCCTCCAAGGACTCCCGTTTAAAAACCGAAGGAGGACTAAACGAGCAGGGAAACAAGCGTGTGCAAAGACGAGCTTTGGTAATCCTGTATTGTTGTCAGTAGCCTACCTCATGGACATGCCCAGTGCCGTGACATCAACAAATCTGTTTCCTGTGTGCGCGCGCGCTCGCGTGTGACAGAAAGAAAGAAACGCCGTGATATAACGTTTTAAGGATAATGAGTTGATTTGTATTTTCCTTAAAACTACATTTAAAAATAGCTGTGGCGCAATATGTGAAAGATATTTTTTTTGAATAAGTAAAAAAATGTTTTCAATCTTTCTGAGGAGAAAAAAAAAAATATGTGGGCATGAATGAATCAAGCTACTTGTGCTAATGCCCTAGCAATCTTCAAGAACTGGTGGCCGATCACATGATGGATGAGTAATCAGCTTATTGTGCTTGTCTGTTGTCTCGGAGTGTGCAGAAGAGTCAGCTGCTGTCGTTGATTCATTTCGACACATTTTGCTTGCTCCGTAGGACCACACAGGAGAACAGCAATTCATCACTTTCGTACAAGAAAAAAGGTTTTGGTATTTCTGTGAGCACTAGAGAGGCTTTCTACGCTCCGCAGTCCTGAAGAACACGGTCAAGGAGCCGTCACTAATGATGTAACGTGTGTGCTACAAAAATGCTTCAGTCAATTAAAGGACTGTGAGTTCATCGTGTCAAATGAGCCACACACACACACACACAAAGAAAGATGGGCAAATATAGCCTTCTGTGTGCATGTGTTTACGTTTTAGGTTGAAAACATGACCTCGTTCCCCTCATGGAGAGTCACAATGCCATCTCTCAGTAGACTGTTTATTTCACGCATCCTCTGACTAGCGGCTAGCTCCACACAGAAAAGTCAGACCTTGAATCTTTTCTCGTGTGTCTGTTTGCGTTTCTGGTCATGTGCCTAATCTGGCAAGAGAGATTCATGAACTTGTGTGTGTGTGTGTGTGTGTGTGTGTGTGTGTGTGTGTGTGTGTGTGTGTGTGTGTGTGTGTGTTTAGTGTCAGAGGACGAGTAAATTCAGCAGACCCGTTCTAATGAAGGCATGTACTACCACACTTTAGTGCTAATGCAATTGTGCTGTGTGTACTTTAGGACTAGGCTGTTATAGACCATTTTAATACAAAATACAAAGTCCATTCGCATTTAATATGGCCAATAGCCTACTTGGGTATACATGGTGCACGGGACTAAAAAAAAAGGGTATTCACGACAATGATAAAATACACATGAACTAAATAACAGCGAAACGTACACAAACACATTTTGTGAAAGTGTTTGGTACTTTGTACCCGTGTTCCTCATAAGCTGATTTGAAAAAGGAAATCCGTGCTAAACGGATAAAAGTAAATATAAAACCAATTGTTTTAAATGATCGCTTCACTGGAGAGTTGTGTCCTTTCCACCTTGACCACAACCATTATTGCAATGCTAGAGTAAGTCTGATTGGTAGAGCACACTTCAGAAATATACAGGAAGCACATGATGTGAAGCTGAAAAATACAAGGTAAATGTCACGTGCAAACGATATTATAGATAATGTCAAATAAGCTAGTTTTGTAAACATACATTTATCTATGTTTATTTTGAGGAACATGTGACCTGCTACAACATATACTATTCTAGTAAACCGTTGCATTTTTTTCTTAAAATAAAAACCATCGCATTTTCAAGAAGTCAACAGGGCCAACAGTTCCAACATGGGAGAATATAAAAAAATGCACTTTTATGGGTTTAAAGTTCGTTTAAATGTCTTTTTCTACATGCAGACAGTGTCTGAGGAACGCAGGACCCTTTCGCTGAACGTATTTATCGGGTTATTCATCCGTTCTGCAGGGTAAACACTTCTGTCATAGCCAGCTGCTCCATTGAGAGAGTTTACCCGTATTCTGTCCGCTCGGCGGGCTGGTGATCCTTCAGTACGCCCTATGCCTCGCTGACAACCCGCGGGCGAGAGCGCTTAATGAGGAAAGCTCAGTGAATGTCAAAACCAGCGCGATGCGTCATGCATCACCACGAGCCCTGCGGAGGCGCGACGCGCTGGCACACCGCAGCCGCTGTAACGCACTGATCTTCTCCGAGTGTGTATTTTTAAGACTGAGACCGTACAAGCGCGTTCATCCGTACAAAACATGCAATGAAAAACCGTAGAGAACGCGTGAAGCTTCTTAGCTAATTAATGAAATCAGCTCCGTGTGAGAGCGAAGGTGTCGTAAGAAGCGCCGCCGTCACTCCTGACGCCAGCAGAGGGCGCGCGCGCATTGTTTGGAGCAGCGCGCCTCTCCCAAAGCAATTCAAATTAAATGTCTAAAAATAAAATCTGAAATTATTTCATTGTTTTTTTTCATTTCTGTTGACATTTCTAGGAAAGAAACACATCAAAGACCAGAGCTAGATATCACACTTCTTTTTTAATGCAGAGAATACTTCCCAGGGAATATTTATCAATCACTTTAAGTCCATTTTTGCATGGGACATTAAAGGCTATTTGAGCATTTCTACTCAACACGCCTTAATCTTTTGACAACGTGCCCCACCTTGCAATAAAAATGGCATATTATACCCTTTTAAAATATAAAAAGCAAAACAAATGTAAAACATAAAGCAATCCCTGGAGCAAATGTAAAATGTAATAGGTCTATGTAAAAATGTTAAATACAGTTTACAACACATTTTTCGTCGGGAGCAATAACTATTATTCTAGAAAGTTTTAAACATGAAATAATAATTTTCTCTTATCAGAATTTATTTTTCTCAATGAAAAGTGTGAATTAACCACTGATGCCACAAATACCGGCATACCTGCGAAATGCCTATGAGGTACAATAAATAATAAAAAGGTGTTTGATACATTGCGCGACACCGTTTGACCTCCGTGTTTTCGTAACTGTGGTCGGCCGGGGCCTCACGTGCAGGTTTGGAGTCGAGTCGTGAGGCTCGCGCACGCGTCACTCCCACCACCCAAGCCACCGATAACCGGAAGCGACTATCATCCGTGATATTTGGGGAGACGAGCGACAGCTGAGAGCGCCTTTCAATGGATAAAAACGTCGCCGCGTCCTTTCGATCTGTTTGACAACCGCGTTTTAGTGGGAGAAAAGCGCAGCGGACGGGACTAACGGTGAAAACGTTATTGGAAATCACCGTCATCCAGGTTCGAGCCTGACAGGCATTGCCATGGTGAGTAAAAGATCAATTCAGAAACGTCTAGAAAGGCCTGGCAAAAGAAAATCGTGTTTTTGCTTTATAACCCATCAAATGCAATTACGACCACGGAGATCGCGGAAATAATGTTGCGACACTGATGTAATTAGTCCTATTTGTCGTTAAATGGGTATTTATTTGTGAAAAGACAGCTGTGTGATTAGGACTTAGTGTCCTTTGGGCAAATATGATGATGCATTCATTTAAAGGTCATCCTCTGACTGCTCGACACCTAACAGAATTGGGTTGTGATCAATTGACGTGAAACAAAATAATTAATCGTATCTATAAAGATCACGGAGGCTGAGGCATATGCGTGCGCAGTAATTCGGATCATCCAGCCACTTATAACGAGTTCAAACGGGATTTGGATCGCTGGCGTTGTCGCTTTTAGCCGTATCAGGGACGTTACGAAGGTTTGTGAATGTAAAAAAAAAAAAATCTGCACAGATGTTTGGGTTTCTGTCGGCTGGTTGCCTATGGAGATGATGGTGGTGGCGCCGAATTCGGCCGATCTGTCGAAATTAGGGAGATGCTGTTTGAACAAAAGGCCGTTTTCAGCTTAATAGCGCGACAAGCTCTTGTTTGGAGAACGTCCTGAGATTTCCAAACAGCACGTTAATTATATTGATAATCATTGTCATTGAAAAGAGGAGCGAACGCGACCCCCTCCTTCCCTCGCGTTTCCACACCCACCCACCGTCGCGCGCTGGCGGTGCGCGAGAAGCGCTTGAAAAACGCGACCCGAGGACGCCGAAACGTGCCGATTTGCGGTGTTAGTGCGAACCTTTATGCCCCTAAAACCCGTTTACGTTGGAGACGTTTTTTGGTCAGTGAAAAAAAAGAGGCACGCCCAGAGACGTTTTCCCTGTCGCCTAGACACCGTTTAACCCTTTGGGTGGGTTTCTCGTTACGTGGAATTACATCAATCTCGGTTCTTCGGTCGGCGTCGTCGGAGGGTGGACGTGTAGAGCTGTTATATCCCCCGGGTGGTGTTTTTTTTTAAAGCTTTAGAAATGGCCGTGTAAATGGTGTCATGTACGGAGTTGTTTGCGGTTTGGGTGGACCTCGAGCCTGAGGAATAGAAATAACCGGAGACGTCAACATGGCGACAGCTGCTTCGCCCCTGCGCTCGAGATGAATCCTCATCTATAAAGGTAGGGCCTTCGAGCTCACCTTGGGCTTCTGTCGCCGCTCAGTACAATCGCGATAAACACCTTCCTTCGTCTGGAACCTTCCGTTTGCTGAATGCGGATCTTGAGAAGGTCCTCGAGCGTTTGACTTGTTGAAACAGTACTATAAGAAAACGCTAAAATTAGCGTTAGTCCTTTTCGAACGTTGGCTTGGGTAGTTGTTTACAGTTTTCACTCTTTAGAAGTGTTGATGTTATTATATATAATCATGTAAATCAGTAAGTGAGATCTAAAGGAACGGCCTGTACCGACTGAAAACTCCTTAAATTATGAATTATTTCTGCGTTTATGGTAATAGCTTTTAAAATGGCTGTTTAATTCACCGAATCGCGTAAACGTCGGTGCGCGTGAAAAACTGGCATTAAGAGTAACAGGCCGGTGTGACGCGCTGGAGGAAGCGCGTGGCGGATGACCCGAGCTGAGCCCAGGCGCACCTGTGTTTCAGCACCATGGAGAGCAGCTGTTGCGAATCCCTGTTATCCACGACGGAGCAGAACCATTCCAAGGCACAGTTGAGGAAAACGTGCTCATTCTTCATTAGAGAAAAGCAACGGCCTTGTTAGGAAACGTCAAGTGATGGGTTCAGACGCCGTGCGAGTGTGAAGGGTCACTTTCTCCACATCTGTCAGAAATCATCTTTTAAAGGCGTGCACTGTCTGAATATGGTGGAATGACATTCGAAGGAAAGGAAGATTCTGACACTTTTCGGATGCCTAGGAATATTTGAATCCACCTTCTCAGTGACGTACTGTCAGGATCTTTCAATATCTTAGTAATGTGAAGTAGCACGCAGGAGCCACTAAAGTGACATGTTTTAAACCGACAGTCTTGAATTTTTTGATCGAGTCTGAATGACACACTTTTTTCATGGTAATGGCAGTATAATCCGACCTTTACAGGGGCGTGCGGAATATCTCAGTGTTTGTCTGATTTTTGACAGCTCATGAGAATGGTGAATGGTAGCACCCTTGATTTTACCTAGAAGTACATACTGTATATTGAAATTGTGCTAATGCCCCCCACCTCCTCTCTGAGGTTTGGTTTGACCCTGGAGACAGGTGAGCATTAGGGCAGGGCTGGGAGTAATGGCACCCCAGAGGGTTGACTCATTTTTGGAGGGGGGTTGAATGAGTGGATCGTTGGATGAGTACGTGGATGGGTGGATGCATGGATGAGAGAGTTGTTTTTTACCTCTGTCCTCAGAGGGAACAGGCTGA
Source organism: Puntigrus tetrazona (assembly GCF_018831695.1). Taxonomy (NCBI): domain Eukaryota; kingdom Metazoa; phylum Chordata; class Actinopteri; order Cypriniformes; family Cyprinidae; genus Puntigrus; species Puntigrus tetrazona. Next base: position 4,617,688 of record NC_056704.1, on the reverse strand, counting down.
ACTGGCTGGGTGATGGCAAGGAGAGAGAGAGAGAGAGAGACAGCTCACAGTGCTCACTCACAGACCCACACACACACAAACAATTGCTTGCCGAATATTAGTCACAGTTGCACACTGAAATCTAGCCCAGAGCAGACCAGGGCACCCAGGAACACTTTGTTAGCAGGAGTTCTGCATAGAAAAAATGCACGTTTCAGTTTAATGCAATTTGCTCACTGCACACTGCGTTTTAAAGAGAATCTACTATAGATCACCTGAAAAAAATGGGATTTGAATTTGTTTATTCATCAGAATAGATATAGCAAAATTTTGCATTACATAACTTCCTTCTGCAGTGAATGGGCCAAGCGATAAAAACATAATAATCAAGTGAAAATCATAGAGTTTACACGCTGTGATATTGGTTTCCGCAGATAAAAAAGGCATTTTGAGAAATATGCACATAAAGCAGTAAAAATAGTTCTAAAGAAATATGTCAGTGAACAGGGGAGGAACTTTTTTTTTTCAACAGGGGATGGATTTCTTTCTCTTTTTTTAACATACACACAGCACTGTATAAGATGTTAATCAAATGACTACAGTCATGGTGAGATTATTTCTGAATTATTGTGATTTCTTTCTCTGTTGTTTGGACTCTCATTCTGACGGCACCCATTCACCGCAGAGGATCCAACAGTAAATGATGTGATGCTAAATTTCTCCAAATCTGTTCTGATTAAGAAACAAATTAATCTATAGCTTAGGACGGCCTGAGGGTAAGTACATTTTCAGCAAGCTTTTGAGTGAATTGCTCCATTAAATTATCTTTCAGATTATTATAGAAATTTATCTTCGTAAGTATTGATTTATTTGAGCTATGATTCATACTTTGGGCGTGTAATTTTTCCTGCAGATTTGTATAATGATGTTAGTAAAACAAGCTTTTCAGAATCTGCAAGGTTTCTCACTGCTTTTCAGTTTGGCGGTTATGTGTGAAAAAGGACAGAGTGAATAGCAGAATTTATTTAGCCACATACTCACAGATTTGCTAATGTTTTCATCTTCATTCATTAAAGGCGGACATGATACTTGCAGTGAGTGGAAAAGATACTACTGATTACAGCAAATTTAAAAAGAGATAACTGATTTTTCAGTTTGCTTGGTGAAATGTTTATTGCGACTGCTACTATGCCTTTCCAGTTGGATGAGGACTAAGGTTTTGCATCGTGGGTGGTTTGGAGCAGTGTCAACTGTTGTTTGTGTAAAAAGAAATCCTAGCTCTAGAAAATTCTAGAAACAAAAACAATTACCGTTTTTGTCTTCTTTTTTCTCTTTTCACAGCTGTTAACCACATTGATTCAGGGCAGTTTTATTTGAACTTTAAAAACATATTATTAGAATAGAACTTCAAAATTGTTTTGTTAAAGATGTATACATGTTTTAGGGGGATGGGGGGGAATAAATGCATTTTAAATGTATTCTCAGGTACCGCATATTTATGCAATTATCTACCAAAACTGGGTTTTGGATTCAAGCGTGAGTTCTGTGAAGCAGAGTGTATTAAACAGCAAATAAATAAATGAATGGACATGAAATATGGGTTTTTTAATTTTTAAATTATGTGAGAAAAAACAATGTAGGATATCTGTTATACATGTATCAGTTATACAGTTAGACTGAGGAATTCAGAATTCAGTACAACAAATTGTCATGTAATAAAATACTCTACTGTTCAGACGTCTGGGGTTAGTAAGATCTTTTAAGGTTTCTAAAAATAAAAACAGTAAAACATCAATCAAATTTACAATTGGCCTATTTTAATTAATATATTACTGCAAAGCTGACTTTTAGCAGTCATTACTTCAGTCTTCGGTGTCACCTAATCCTCCAGAAATCATTCTAATATGCAGATATGGTGCCTTATAACCTTATCATATTATAAATAATAATAGTAAATTATTCACCCCAAACCGCAAAGCATGAACATTTCAATGCTCGTCTCTTTCCCTCCCTCATGGTTTCTCGTCTCTATATGTCTTTCTTCTTTTTCCCCCACGCCTAACATACACGGCTCTGAATCTTGAAGGAGATGAGGGATTCACAGGGGTCATGGAGCCCCTGGGAATGTAACTGATTTACTCTGAGTGCACGCCCCGTTTGGTGCTCACAGCTCTGGCAGCACTCAGGGCAGCACGCCAGACTGGCTATTTATGCCTGGTGACCCGCAGGCATTGCTGCTCTACTGTAACATACAGAGCTGGTACAGCCATCCGGTTCTGTAAACAAAACACACACACACACACACACACACACACACAAGCTGAATCCAATGGTACTGCATGAATATTAATAGCTTCCTAAGTAGCAACAATTAGAATACAAAATCTTCTCCCGAGTGTCCAACGTGATGCTGTAAATACACCAAAAGTGGCTATTTCATATATTAAATTTCCACAGATCGACTCAATTCATAAAAATGAAGGACTTCCACTTTAATGATCAGCCTCTTCTCGCAGCCACTGTGCATTGAACTTGTGATTTCCTTCTTTCAGCTCCCAGAGTGACCGGAGATTAGCTGGTGCAGCTACCAGAGCAGGATGTCAATATGGCTGCTCAGCTGCTCGTTCCACCCGGACCTGACAGCTTCCGGCCCTTCTTGCCTGAGTCTCTCGCTGCTATCGAGTGCCGCATCACAGAGGAGGCGGCCCAACGGCCCAAAGGCGAGAGACGGCCTGATGATGACGACGAAAACGGGCCCAAACCCAACAGCGATTTGGAGGCAGGAAAATCCCTGCCCTTCATCTACGGAGACCTCCCGTCCGAATTCGTGTCCGTTCCGCTGGAGGACCTGGACACCTACTACAGCAACCAAAAAGTACGCGTGAGAAGATTTTAAAATGGAAGCTTGTTTTTTTGCGTGTAGACGGCCAGCAGGGCTACAGTCTGGTGTTATAACGTGTAGCATTCTCTGTGGTTACATAACACCTTGTGAAACAGATTTGAAAAGAAATTGTCGCAGATTGTGTGCACTGTAACCACAATCCATTTTTCTCTGCTTCAGACCTTTATAGTATTGAACCGTGGGAAGACTATATTCCGCTTTAATGCTACGCCGGCTTTGTATATTTTAAGCCCCTTCAATCCATTGAGGAGAATCTCCATCAAGATCCTGGTGCATTCATATCCTTTTTCAGCTAAATGGATGTATCTGAACAATGTATAGATTAGTCTCCAGACATTTACATTCTTCTCTATATCATCTTATTTTGAAACTAATCTATTTACATAATGTATAATGTTCAGTGGTTTGGGTTCTACATTTTTTTAGGTTAATAAAAGATCTCTTAAGGCTGCATTTATGTGATTAAAAATACAGTAAAAATAGCAGTATTAAAGCAGTAGCATTATAAGATATCCTTACAATTTAATCTGTCATGGAATTTATTCCTATGATGGCAAATCTGAAAATCTTCATAAAGACAGTTACCCTAGGTGTGCTGTCTGAGGCTGTATTTGACATTAGGTGTAATTGGGTGAGTATATAGGTGTCTTCCTTGTGTGTATTCCTTGACTGCTGCGCACAATGTTCAGTTTTGTGATCATGTGCACAATCTTGACCAACTGCGCCTTCATGACCCTCAGCAATCCCCCGGACTGGGCCAAGAACGTGGAGTAAGTCACAACGTTCACCCAGTTGTTCATAAGAATTTTAATTGTTCATTGTTCTCTTCTGGGACAATGAACTTGAATGGATATGATTCTGTCCAAAAAAGTAATCTGTAATTTGTGTCCTCTGCCCCTTATTTATGTATTTATATAACAACTGTTACTGACTAATAACATAGAAATATAAATAATTATGTGGAACAAAAACGTATAGCTTTTATTTAATTTCTAATAATGGACAATTCAACTCTGAAAAAGCATAATAAAATTGGCTTATACTATACAGTTCATTCTTGTGCACTGTATTCTCTGTTTTCTAAAGCCATACAATAATTTTGTGAGGAAATGCCTGAATTTATGTTGTTCAATGATAATCTTCCCCTCTAGTGAGCTGTTAACTCAAGAACTGCTGTCAGTGAGTTGAACATGTTGAACAAATTGGAATGATTTGTTCATAAATCATTTGGTTCCTTTTAGCGAACTGGATCAATTGGAGCATTTTTTCACTGATTTAAATTTTGAACTCAATGCGATGCAGAGTCATTTCAGTAAAAATGAATAAATGAAGTTCATTCCTTGCACAAATTGTAACATCATGGATTCTTAAGACATGGAATTGACTGTAATACACAAAAGTTGTATGAATATATATTTATTTATATATATACATATGTATCTCATCTCCTCTTTTTTTCTTCATCAAAATTTTTAACTTTAGCCCATCAGCATTCCCGACTTCTTTTTTGCCAATAACAAAATTTTGCTAATTAATTCCGGCTCGGTTTTTAAGGCTTGATTGTTTCAATCACATAGAATTCGATCGTTCTAAGTGAAGTTTTGTTTGTGTGCATTCAGGTACACGTTCACAGGGATTTACACCTTTGAGTCCCTGATTAAGATCCTGGCACGGGGCTTCTGCGTGGGGAAGTTCACTTTCCTGCGAGACCCCTGGAACTGGCTGGACTTTAGTGTCATTCTGATGGCGTGAGTATTTCAAAATACCGATGCTTCATATGCTTACTATCATGTATTAAAAACATAAGACAAATGAGTACATGCACTATTTTTACTGAACTGTTATCGAGAGTTTGCTCAGATAGTTTCGGACACATTGATGAAGGAAAGCTGGTGAATCCATGTCGGTTGCGGTTGTGTGCGTTTGAGCGTGCGAGTGTGTGTGTGTGTGTGTGCGCTTGTGGTAACTCTCTATTTGATTCTACAGGTATGTAACTGAGTTTGTAAACCTAGGCAATGTGTCAGCTCTCCGCACTTTCAGAGTGCTCAGAGCTTTGAAAACTATCTCAGTCATCCCAGGTAAGGGATGTGTGTGTGTCGTGCGCGCGTGTGTGTGTGTCTAGACGTGCGCATGCGTGTGCGCGTAAACACAGGTGTCAGTCAGGTGTGTGTCTCTGTGTGACGTTTCCCTCTGCTACCCTGTCCTGTCCTAACATGTGCGTGCGTGTGTGTTTGTGCGTGCGTGCGTGTGTGTGTGTGTGCGTGTGTGACCCCTCCCCCCTCCCCCCTCCCTACAGATATGTAACAGAATTTGTGGATCTGGGCAATGTCTCAGCACTGAGAACCTTCAGGGTTTTACGAGCACTCAAAACTATATCAGTGATTCCAGGTGAGGGCTAGCTCACAGGCTGCCTCTCTCTCCATCTGAGCTCTCGCTCACTCCATCCTCTCCTCCGCTGGCCTCTCTCTCTCATTCTGTCGCTCCCAGCGGTCAGAGAAAGCAGGAATCCGCTCTGGCGTAAAAAACTGGATTCCAGGCTTTTAAAAACACATTCTGTAGTTTTCCTTATATCCCTTCTGCCGGGCTCTGCTCTGTTATTTCCCAAAGACCATCACGCCTTGGGAAAGGTCTCCCATCATGCCTTGGGAAATAGACAACTGGGCATTTTTTGAGTTGTGTTGTTTTGTTTTTTTTTGCATGAGACATTGCTGAAGCCTATAGCCTGAGATAGAGAACTTGAGACCCTCTACTCTTCTCTTCTCCTCTGTCTGCTTGTTTGAGTTCTATGTGCATGCGCACCGCCGGCCGTGCCTGATGTATGCCTGCTGCGTGTGTGTGTTTGTGTGTGTGAAGCACACACACACACACACACACACTAGCGCATGCACAGGCAACACTCACTGTCTCACACTGCATGCTTTAATGTTGTTTATATGCAATTTCACAAACATTTATTCAACTAACATGCGCACTAATATTTAAAATCATGTTTTAATCACCAAAAGCTTCTGATTGTTTTTGTTTTTTTTAACTAATGTATTATATATAAAGCAGAATGTTTTTTAAATGTGTACATTTTTTTAACATTGAAATAACTATGCTGTTATAATTAAGGTAATGTTGTCAGATTTTCTGGAATAGTTCGGCCAAAAATGAAAGGAACACTCCACTTTTTTGAAAATAGGCAAATTTTTCAACTCCCCTAGAGTGAAACAAAGGCGTTTTACTGTTTTTGAATAAATACAGCCATTCTCTGGGTCTGGCGGTAGCATTTTTAGCTATAGCTCAGCATACATCATTGAATCTGATTAGACCGTTAGCATTACGCTAAAAAAAACCCCGAAGAGTTTCAACATTTTTCCTATTTAAAACTTGAATCTTCTGTAGTTACACCATGTACTAAGACTGACGGAAAATGAAAAGTTTTCTAGGCCAATATGGCTTGGAACAATACTATACTCATTCCGGTGTAATAATCAAGAAACTTTGCTTCCATACCATGGGAGCAGCACCTGAAAATGCTGGGGATTATTTTCAGGCACTGGGTAATATCATTACGTAATATCACAGACCCGGAGATCGACTGAATAGATTCAAAAACGGTGAAATTTAACTGTTTAACAACTGTAGGGGAATTGGAAAATTTAAAAAAAGTGACATGTTTCTTTAACTTTGTGCTGTTTTTTCCCTTATTCATCCTCATTATTCCAAACTAAACCTGTATGTTGTTTTTTAAGACAGATCTTGTAAAGAACAGGTGAGAAATAGTGCGTATTTAAAAATACACTACACAAGATTTCCAAGATGACGCCAAACCTAAATTCATTTTCTTTTTCTGTCATCACACAAAGCTGTCATCTGACCGCAAAAGGTTTGAAATGTAGTCCACCGGTGGTCGAGGACACTTTTATGGTGCTTTCATGGCATTTATTGTTTTTGTTTTTGGAACTTGACAGCTGTGCTTGCTATGAACTGTCACGGTGTAAAATATAGTGTCAGTTTCCTTATTGTGTTCAAAAGAAACAAATAACAACATACAGGTTTGGAATGACATAAGGGTGAATAAATAATGAGTTTCGGGGTGAACTATTCCTGCGATCAAGGAAAATCATCAGGATGACAGAAAGAGTAACACTTTAATAATAAGGTGCAATGTGTTTACATTAGTGCATTAGGTACAATGAACTAACAATTAATAATTTACAGTATTTAGGTTCATGGTCATATATATATGCGCTATTTTTCATTGTTATTCATGCTTGTGATAACTCTGTCGGCAAACTTATAATAATATATATTAACCTAAATGTTGTAAAAGTTAATATACATACTGCAACTGTCGTTCTATGTAATGTTAACATATTAGATCTTATTCTAAAGTGTTACCATGAGAGCCTGTCTGTATCTATGTAGCCATTCACACATTGTGTTTGAGTTGTTGTGTGCATCAGGAGTGTTTCTGACCACCGTTGCGTGTTCCTCAGGACTGAAGACTATCGTTGGCGCTCTGATCCAGTCGGTGAAGAAGCTATCAGACGTGATGATCCTGACTGTGTTCTGTCTGAGTGTGTTTGCTCTGATCGGACTGCAGCTCTTCATGGGAAACCTGCGGCAGAAGTGTGTGAAGATGCTGGAGGTCAACGTCACTGAAAACCTGAACGCCACGCTGAACTACAGCACTGGTTTAGAGCACAGCAGCTTTAACTGGACAGAGTATATTACCGATGAGAGTAAGTGAAGAATATGTGTTTCTTTCTGTGTGTGTGTGTGTGTGTGTGTGCGCGAGTGTTAGTGAGATGCTCGTTGACACTACATGTCTTTGAGGATGTAAGGAAAGCTCCACTGGCCAAAGAAAAATGAGTCATCTACTGCTCAAAGCACGCTTATGGTTGTGTGTGTGTGTGTGTGAATGTGTGTTGCCTCGCAGTGAGCGTAGTTTAAAGGCCAGCCTTTTCAGACAATTTAGACAAATGCACTTCCTTCAAGCTATAGTGGTCACATATATGGAAACATATACTGGACATCTTTGTGTGTATATATTCAGCTTTTTATCTTACTATTTCTTGATATTCTTGTGCCTTTCCCCTTTTTAGGCAATTATTATTTCCTCCCAGGCCGCAGGGATCCTTTGCTATGTGGAAATTCAAGCGATGCGGGGTGAATATGATCTTTTCGATTGCACACGCTAGTGGACAGAATATTGAGAATATATATATAGGTTATATGTTGTAATATAAAAAGTATTGCAGGTTTACTTGATCTAACATTTTCATTTTTAATTGGTTAAGTGAATGTAACGCTGTGGTTCTCAGCCTTTTTGATTCTAAGCTGATGTTAACTTCTTGTACATGTAATACTTGAGTGCAGATGTATGTAACTATAACGTAATAGTTATAGTTACATACAGTCCATGAACGTTTGCTGAGGACCCCTATAGTGGGTCCCAGCCTCCAGATTGAGAACCTTTGATATGAAGACCCTTGTTGGGCTAAATTGTCTTATTTTTCTTCACTGTATATACTGAAAATGTTTTTTCATATTCCTTGGAATAACAGGCAGTGTCCAGAGGGCTTCACGTGTATGAAAGCAGGTCGTAATCCTGACTATGGCTACACAAGCTTTGACACATTCAGCTGGGCCTTTCTCTCACTCTTCCGACTCATGACACAAGACTTCTGGGAGAATCTCTACCAGCAGGTACAGTCCTGACATCAGCTTACCATCCATCTGGCCTCAATATCCTCCTGTACACACAAAAAGACACCCTATATGCTTCTACAATGTCTAGTTAAAAAAAACTTGCATATTTATGAGTTACTACAATTATTATGATGAATTTAATTACAATTACAGAATGAAGTAAGTTTGGTACACTTAATTCAGTTTCTTTACTGACTGATATCACATACTGTCAGGCTGATGACGCACAGGGCAACTTTTTGAGCAATTTAGCCAGGTAACTTTTTTGAGATATGTTGTTTTGGCACTTTCCCATTGAGAACAGATTCCAAGTTTCTATTTAAATGGGCCAAAACTTACCCAAAGTTACCCCATGTATTATTAACCTTGGAGTAGGTACATTGTTTGATGAAGAGCTTTTGGTGACCACGAAAAAGGAGTGTTCTATATGTAGTGTCTAGAAAAAAGTGTGTAGTTTGATAGAAATTTTTGCGGTGTAATTTGACCTGCATTACGAGTTGCGTTGCTTCACAGAAATTGTCAACAATTTAGTGGTTTTAGATAGTAAAGTGTCCAATCAACATATCAGCCTCGTACTTTGCACCTGTGGAATTATGAATACTATGAATCTGCATATGGATAGTTGATATATCAATGTGACCTATGATGTGACATCTATAAAACTACTGTATTTTGGCACAGGGTATTTTTTAATGATAGGTGATATTTTACAAATAAAGAAAACATTATGAAGTGTACCTCATTCTCCTGTTTGCATTTGAAACATCTCTCAATTAAATAATCAATATCCTTTCACCTATTTTCCTAAAAAAACACCTATAAACCTTTTGTTTCTCACAGACCCTGCGTGCTGCTGGAAAGCCCTATATGGTCTTCTTTGTTCTTGTGATCTTCCTGGGCTCCTTCTATCTGGTGAATCTCATCCTGGCTGTGGTGGCCATGGCATATGATGAGCAGAACCAGGCCACCATAGAAGAGGCTCAACAGAAAGAGGAAGAGTTTCAAGCCATGCTAGAACAGCTAAAGAGACAGCAAGAAGAGGCACAGGTAACAAACACACACATGCTAAGTACTTGTAATTAGATTAAATTACATTTAAACTGCTTTTAATCAGACTACAGTTATTTGTTATTGATGATTACATGATTATGTATTATTCACTCAATATCAATAATTTATTCATATTTGTGACCCATGCTGGCAGAGCACACAGGTTTATTTTTAGCTAGATGCAAAAAAAATGAAAAAATGTTGATTTTAGTCGAATTTGAGTTCATTACGCCTTCGTCTAGCAATCCCAAATGATACAAATAGTAATTAAAAATCTAAAATGATCTTTATTTTTAGGTTTTATGAGAGAAGAATACGTGTAACATTATAGTAGAATATAGTCTGTCTGTTTCATTAATGTTAATCTAGCAATAAAAGAAAAAAGGGAAACACTTGCTGCTCTTGATTAACCTGCTTTTGTAGATTTAATAATATGTTTATTTCTAATAAATAGAAGCTAAAGAGATTTTTTCGTACTTGAATGATTTTGTTTAGATGTAAAATGAAAAAGGTAACGGATTATTTCTTTTTTATATTCATTCTACTGTTTTTTGGCATCTGTTCTTATTCATAATAACAAAGGTAATATAAAAATAGCTCTACTGTGATTTACTAATATAGTATGCTTTATTAAGAAAAGAATTGGAGGAAAAGGTGCAAAGTTGCTATGCGATTTTGATTTAGAACTTTTAGAAAATTTTAACTCAATTTTCCCAAAACTGATTTTGCTCAGTCAACATTAAACAGGTGTAGCTCAGTACTATTGCCCCCCGTTCTAACAAATCAGCATTATTGAAGGTTACTGTGACTCATTTTGCCAGAACTGGTCAAAATGTATTGATTCTCCCTATATTTTTTTCTGTTTTTCATCTTTTAAATGTTTCTTTCTAAAATAGTCTAGCACTTATATACATTCAGAAAGTCATTCACACAGAGATCAATCAATACCTATTAAGATTATCTTATTTAAATCAATGTAAAAAGTTAGGGCAAAAGCAACCTAAAAGTTATTAAAAAGTAGCCTAAATTGTGTAACAGATTACGTTACTAATTATAATTTTTGTAATGTAATTTGGAACCAGTATCAAACTACAGTTTGTAAGTAATCTACCCAGCTCTGTACACAAACATACGTTCGCTTTCACAGACAGTTTTTTTACTTTTTTTTTCACTTTGACATACAGCTATTATGTATTCTCATTATTTTTGTTTTGATCATTATGTTATTCTCGTTTCCTGATCTTTGATCTCTTCCTCTGCCTTCGTCATCTCTGAAGTTTCTCAGCCCCACACTTGCTGCGGATAACACTGCCCTGTCGTCATGGAAACCGACAGATAATGAGAGTGAATGAGGGAGTGTCCTTTCTCCTAGTAAACATGAAAAATAGAAAAACAAGAGGAAAACAGAAGGCGAGAGAGTCAGAGAAAAAGACGAAAAGAGCAAGATTCAATTCAAGATGGCGACTATGAATTTTGCATAGTGCCAGATAGATAGAGCTGTTTACTTGTAATTAGGAGTATTATATGTTATTCCAAAAGTTAGACAAAAAGACATTATAAGAAAACAGACTGTGGCAAAGATCAACAATGTGATAAATACCTGTGATTTAGTCCAATCACATAAAGCGATCATCCCACCTTCATTGCTCACTGTTTATCCGTCTCTTGTCTTTGCTTTTGGTATGCGAGCTTAAACTAAGTCTACCCCTGGTTGCCCATGACAACGGAGCTTGTGCTTTGATTGGCCGGCAGGTTGCGGCGGCAGCAGCAACAGAGAGTGGGGAGTACAGCGGGAGGGGGGGCTTGTCAGAGGAAAGCTCCTCCGGGGGGTCCAGACTCAGCTCCAAGAGCGCTAAAGAGCGAAGGAACAGGAGGAAGAAAAGAAAACAAAGGGAAGAAGAAGAGAAAGCCGATCAGGAAAAGTTCCATAAGTCTGCCTCAGAAGACAGCATCAGGCGGCCTGGATTTCGATTCTCCATCGATGCCAACCGACTCTCGTATGAGAAGAAGTGTTCCACTCCCAATCAGGTGACTACTTCCTTTTTGTGTAATTATGGGAAATGTAGTTTGATAAGCCTTTCCGTGTTCTTCATTCTGTGTTTCTGAGGTTAGGTCGGCGGCGTGCTAATCAACTCAAGAGGTGTGATAAGGAAACAAAAAAATATTAGCTCATTAAAATGTTCAGTTATGTACTTATACACGGGAGGATTAAAGTGCTAAAGGTGCATTGCACAGATGCCTCAGAAGTAATCCAAATGTAAATTCGGTTGAGATGTGGTTTGATTTATTTCTAACAAATCTGAATCCACTAGAAATATACTATGGAATGTGAATGCACGTTAATCTCCAACAGCATTATTTACAATCCAGACCAAATATAACATAATATGAGCACATGACATAACACATGTAAACTAGAAAAACTAAATTAATAGGTTTTTGCAATAGCAATTTAAAACTAAGGGCATGCATTTTAATGATTTTGATAGAGCTAATAGTTATATCACAGCTATGAAGCATAATTTGCTACTTGTTACTTTTACCTCATAGTAGTCAGCATTTGAAGTGGATCAAAAGAGTTTATCAAAGTTTAGGGCAACTTTGATGAAAGACTTCAGATGTTAACTAGTGTATGTTTGCACACATATATTTAAGAAAAATGTGTTATATATAAATATATGCATATAAAGTATATCATATATCATCATAATATAGCATATATTTTCAAAAATATATATATATAATAAATATACAAAGAACACACAAACTTTTATTTGGCATGCAATTAATCTGAATAAATGTTTATATGCATACAGTACATACATTAGATTTAAATTAATGACTATATAAATGTGTCCCCATTGCATAGATTATTAAACATTTCAGTGCAGTATTAGTCTTGTAAAGCAAGTAATTCACCTTCATAGTTTAGTAATAAATAATTGAGTTAATCCAGTGATATTAGGACTAGAATAACAAATACAAAATAGTCCTGTGTTCTGGTTATCAGACACATAAATAGTCAATCAGTATTGCACTTTACATTTTCTGTCTTTTTTTTTTGTTTTTATCTCTTTTTCAGTCTCTTCTCAGCATTCGTGGATCTCTCTTCTCCCCAAGGAGGAACAGTCGCGCGAGTCTGTTCAGTTTTCGTGGTAGAGCGCGAGACTTCGGTTCAGAGAATGATTTTGCGGACGATGAGCACAGCACGTTTGAGGATAGTGACAGTCGCCGCGGATCTCTCTTCGTACCTCGTTGTATTGAGAGACGAAGTTCCACTGTCAGTCACTGCAGCCTTGCTCCCAGAATTATGCTCCCAGCCAATGGGAAAATGCACTGCACTGTCGATTGCAATGGAGTGGTCTCCCTGGTGGGCGGGACCTCTGTGCCAACATCACCAATTGGACGTTTGTTACCTGAGGTGGAGTAATTTAAATGCTCCTTATTATGTTAACAACAGTATGCTCAATCGTCAAGTTGTTGTTTTTTTCTTTCTAGGGCACAACCACTGAGTCTGAGGCACGTAAAAAACGTTCAGGATCACACCAGCCGTCTGATTATCTGGATGAGACAGTAGCCAGAAAAAGAGCTCTCAGTGTGGCCAGCATTCTGACAAATACGATGGAAGGTCTGAAACTCCCTGACCTCACACATGCACAAAAAAGTGTTAAAATCACATATAAAAGCACTTTGTGATATTTTTTTTATTCTCTTCTCTGTGATTTCTAAGAGGATAAACAATATAAAGTAATATTCCTTCGTTTTAAGCCCCATTTGGATTTTATTTACTAATAAATTAGTTTTTTGCCAAAGTTTCTATTATATACTGATAAAAGTAAATTGTCATTAATTCGTTCAATTGTGTCTTGAGCATTAAATGAGTGACATATATGTAGAAGGTGTCATTATGTTCATATTATATATTCTGTTGTAAATTGAATCATTCATTACTATGATAAAAAAGAAAATCACCCCCCACACACTCTCAACTCATCCACTTGCCCTTTAAACACTGACTTTAAGTCATATAGTTACTGACATGCCAGTGTAATTGTTTCTGAATGCATGCGCTCTCAACCTAATTTTCAGTCATTACATACACACACAAACATCCAAGACAATACAGACGTGGACGTTTTTTGCAATTCAACCTCAATTTAAAAGCTTTTTGAAAGCCATACTTTTTAGCATTTAAATGATCTAAGCTATAGCTGATTTCTGTTAACAGAGCTTGAGGAATCACGGCAGAAGTGCCCTCCATGTTGGTATAAGTTTGCCAACAGCTTCCTGATCTGGGACTGCTGCCCTGCCTGGCTGAAGGTGAAGGAGATTGTGAATATGGTGGTGATGGATCCGTTTGTAGACCTGGCCATAACTATCTGCATTGTTCTCAACACCCTCTTCATGGCTATGGAGCACTATCCTATGACAGAAGGGTTCAACCATGTGTTGTCAGTTGGGAACCTGGTGAGCTTTCAATACCAGATTCTCTTTATTGTAATACAGTATTTTTGGATTGATTTGACTCATTTTAATCAGCATAAAACAGTACATCAAATACAAAACTCTCATGAAGCATTAATAATAATAATAATAAAATCTTTAATTAGACATTGAGAATGCATGTTTGACACATTTTAGTCCACTGTGTGGATAATAATGTTCACATTATCAGCTTTGTGTTGAGATTTTTAGTTGTTGTTAGGATTGTTTAGGTGCTAATTTGTTCCTGTTGTGCTCTGTGCAGGTATTTACAGGAATCTTCACAGCAGAGATGTGTCTAAAGGTAATCGCTCTAGATCCATATTACTACTTCCAAGAAGGCTGGAATATCTTTGACGGCATCATCGTGAGCCTGAGTCTCATGGAACTGGGTCTGGCCAATGTTGAGGGACTTTCTGTGTTGCGGTCATTTAGATTGGTGAGCAAATCTATTTTCTTGCACAGTGGAGGCATTTTCATGCATCAAAACATCTCTTTTCTAACATTTCCTGTCTCGTTCTATCTCTTAGTTAAGAGTCTTTAAACTGGCAAAGTCTTGGCCCACCCTGAACATGCTGATAAAGATCATCGGTAACTCGGTTGGTGCTTTGGGAAATCTAACCCTTGTCCTGGCCATCATCGTCTTCATCTTCGCTGTGGTGGGAATGCAGTTGTTTGGAAGGAGCTACCGTGAGTGTGTCTGCAAGATCTCGGAGGACTGTGAGTTGCCACGGTGGCACATGGACGATTTCTTCCACTCCTTCCTAATTGTTTTCCGAGTGCTTTGCGGCGAATGGATCGAAACCATGTGGGACTGCATGGAAGTTGCAGGGCAGACAATGTGCCTCATCGTCTTCATGATGGTCATGGTCATTGGGAATCTGGTGGTAAGATCAGTCATGCCACACAAAGACACCTGGAAGACAGGCTTTCCCTCTAACGTTTTTCTTCCTTTTTATTCCTCTCATTTACAACTTTTTGCTTTCTGCATAAAAAAAGATGGGTTTCTGCCATCAACATCTATGTATATACTTTAAAAAGATCAGATTTTGAGTTTAAAGTAAGGGTAAGGCTTAGGCCTTTGTGGTTAGCAACTTCCTTTCCATATGATTTTAGATATATAAGAATTAAGTTTTGGGTTAGGGCTAGGATTGTTTTACAGGATGTTGTTCCAGGAGAACTTGCTTACTTTGCAGCTTCAGAAATTTGATGTACTTTAGATACTAGATATTTCAGACAATTATAAAATAAATTAACCATTATCACTAGTGAATATCTGAATATGGTGTTCTACAGTGACTTTGGTAAGCAAAAATATATGATTTTACATGATGCTACATGCATACCCTCCAGCACAAAGCCCAAGACCACTGTTGTAGCATGAATTTTTAATTGTGTTTTCTTTACAATTAAGTTCCTATTCCTTTTTTTTTTCATTACCATAATGCATGATTTAGTTTAGGTTTAGTATTGTAGTCATTATTCCTAATAGCGAGTTCATATTTGTATTACTGTAATACAGTATTTGTACTGAATTGATACATTTACCTTAAAATAGTAAAACATTTTTTTATTTTATTTTAGCACAGTGCTACGAATGAGTCCTGAAATGCTTTATTTACTTTCAGATGTTTTTGAAAGAAGTAACATAATCTTTCATAAATAATTCTAATATGCTGATTTAATGCACAAGTGACTTTTCTTATGGTCAAAGTAATTGAAATAGTAGCATATATTTAAAATATATTGTGAGTTTGATACATCGTATTTTGGGAGCCCCTCGAAAATGAGATCTCAAGGGGTTATTCCAAATAAATTAATTGAAATATTTTTTTTCAATAATGTAAAATGTTTTTACTGTCACTGTTGATTAGTTTAATGCAATTAAGTTAAATTAAAATGTGTTTCTTAAAAAATTACCCAAAACCTTTGACCTAGGCATGTTCTTTTCAAGAGATTTACCCATACACATCGTGATCATTTCTCCTTCGAATTTGTTCATCTGATTGCCATTTGATCTCGCTGATTCTGAAAGTGTGTGTTGTTATGTGGCAGGTTTTGAACCTTTTCCTGGCCTTGCTGCTGAGCTCTTTCAGTGCCGATAATCTGGCCGCCACAGATGACGACAGCGAAATGAACAACCTGCAGATCGCCGTGGGCAGAATACAGAAAGGTATCTCTCTGGTCAAGTCTACTTTACGGCAGTTCCTGCAAAGCCTCTGCCTGGCCGCCTCCAAACCTCGAGCTCTAGACGAAGAGAAACCCCTTGATGACCTCCACAGCGAAGGCAAGGAGAACTGCTTGTCCAATCACGCTCCGGTGGCCGTTGACCTCACTAAAGACTATCTGAAGGAGGGCTGCGTCTCTCCTGGTAATGGGGTGGAAGGTCACGTAAAGTATGGAATTGAGGAAGGCGACTACATGTCGTTCATACACAATCCCAGCCTCACTGTTACAGTACCGATTGCAGTGGGAGAGTCGGACTTTGAAAATCTGAACACGGAAGATTTCAGTAGTGACTCGTCTGACGTCGAGGGCAGTAAAGAGGTAAGCCGGATTTCTATGGCTAAACAGAAATTTCATTTTTTTTAATATGCATGAAACACAGCTCTGAATTTTTGTGTTTCAGTGTCGGAGAGAGTTGCTATGTAACATAATGTAAAAAAAGTCATTTTTAATGGTTTAATTTATTGTTTTAGGTTTGTTTGTAATTCATCAGGAGTCAGTGTCTCTTTCCCTGTAGGGGACAAACAGTTGTGTTGAGTCATATTACCATTGCATCATTCTCTGCTCAGAGCTGCAGCCCATTGTGTGTTTGTGTGTGTGTGTGTGTGTGTGTGTGTTTACTGTTCCATGGGCTTCAGGGCAGTTTGACCCTGTTCATCTGCAGCTAGTTAAGACAAACCTCTGGGCACTGTAGCAGGTAGCCTTACTGAGTAAACTCATTATATCAGTACAATATTCTCATAAACACACACAGCCTTGTACACACACAACCTCTCACACACTCTAATGTGTATTATTTACGACCAACTGAGCAGGCATGGCATCATGCATCCCAGACTATGAATGAGGCTGTTGAGGAAATTGCTAAATTCAGCATCCTTGCCCAGGGTGAAATTGAGTATGCTTAACTGTGTATGTGTGTGTGTGTGTGTGTGTGTGTGTGTTTGAATGTGTTTTTGTCTGGCTGTGTGTGTGTGTTCCAGCACATTTCCATGCTTTTCCAGCAGTACTGTCACTGTGTTTAATCTTTTCTCTCTCCCCTCTTCTAACTATTTCTATATCTAATTTAAGTGGTTCAGTGTTGAAGTTGCAGACGTTATTATCCATGTTATGTGAAGTGTGTATCTCCTCTCTGTGTGTGACCTGTTATTGCAGCGTTATGACAGACGAACCCCAGGTTTTCTCTGAGAGAGCCCTGTAAGAGACTCACCTTCCTCCTCACCCACACTAACCATGGAGACTGCCTTTGTCATCTAAATCAGACCAAACTCTCGTCTCTCTCTCATTTTATATCTCTTTTTGGATCGGATTGCCCTTTTGTTTTTCGTTTCTCAATGCCTGTGCCCTTCCCTCCCTCTTAAACAACCCTATTTTGCACCGAAGAGAGACAGCTGTCAGCCTTTTTGTTTGGTTTGTTGTTTTCTACATGACTTTGTGTTTCTGTTGTAGCACTGGGCTTCTTTGCAGTACCTTCAGTCATATGGAATGAGCAAGATCATCATTTTACATCAATAGCCCATCGAACATCTTTCTGTTACATTAGCTTGTATGTTTCATTTTTTTGTACAAGCTATCAGTGAGCATTCAGAGCTAAATTACCTGAAAACAGGAAGCGATTGAGTGTGCATGTATGTGTGTGTGTGTGTGTGTATGTGTGTGAGGAGAGGTGAGCTTTGAAAAACAGGAAACTTTATTATTATTGCAGTCAATTTAGAATTAGTGATGATCCCAGTAGAAAGCTAGCCGATTCAGCTACGGGCTTGGTATAACTAGGATTTTTTTCTGATGAACAGCTGCTTTTGAGTTGCAAATCATTCTTTTTGAATGTTATATTTGTATTTTTGCATTTACAAATCTTCAAATATTCAGTCATGCAGTATATTGCACTGTAAACTGCTGCAATAGTGGGAATCTGTCTTCATAGCAGTCGGCCACAAGAAGGCATTTCTCAATCTGCTGAGGTGTGTAATTGCTACAGTAATTGCATTTATGTCACTTGTTTGCACATATGCAATCAGCAGGTTCTGCTCTGGTTGGAACCGAGCCAACAGTTAATTTAGAAAGATATTTAATGACTTTACTACTTCTGTGTCTAGTGCCAACTCTTATTTCTCTGCCAATGAGATATGTTCATAATCATATTTGAAGATATGAACTGAAAGTTAGGGAGTACCAGAGAGTAACAGGGGATTAGGAAGCCAATCAGAACGTTTCAACCTTTAGACTTTAATCCATCCATTAGACTTGCTTTAGATCCAACATCAAGAATTATTTCAGATTAATGAGAGGCTTATTTAAAGCTTAGAGACTCTCCAGTGAATCCAGTCAGTCTGGGTCAGGGCAGCTTGTTCAGGTTTGCTCAGCCTCTTATATTCCTACTGTGATTAAAATGTTAGAGACATTCTGGAAGATTCTGAAATTGCACACAGCATGCTTACATCATTCCCCCGCGCCGCATTAGCTGGGTGCCACGGCAACCAGCGCTCCAGCTCAGTTTTAGACAGCATCCTCCTCTATGTATTTTTCAGCCTCTAACTGACCATTTTATCAATTCAGCGGCAACAAAAACATTAGAAGAAGTGTCAGTAGCTTAAAGAAATGCACTGTGGTCAGGAAATGAGTTCTTACCCAGGACTTTAGATCTACCATGACATCAGACAATATAATTAAAGCCCTGCATCAACAAATTTATTTCTGTGAGAAGCTTTTATATGCTGCTGTTTTGCACAGTACTCTTTAACCAATGACGAACAAGCATCGCAAGGGTTAATATCCTTAAAAAATGATGCCATCCATTAGAAAAGCTCATAGACAAGTGTATATGTTTCCCAAAGTTAGCTATTTCTGTGTCAAGATCCATTTAAAGACGTTTTCCCTAATCAATGCTAATGAAATGCTGTCTCAGACTTAGCGTGTGGCTCTGGTGTTAGTTAATGCTAATGCGGCTCCCCTCCTCTTCAAACTGACTGGCGGACCGAAGCTTGACCACTGCTTAACGGAATGGACTTCCAGCCTGTGTTTTCATGTCAATCAAGGGATTGCACTCAATGGGGTGGGGTCATGTGATAATCTGATTCATGCCAATCCAAATGTATTGGGATTATCCAATAGAAACCATTTGTTTTTGGAAGGGGTGGGGAAAGGTAAGGGGTTGACATTTGCACTGGACATGAAAATACTCAAAGCACTCAACATCTGATGACAAGATCACAAGCTTGGATGAGAAAAAAATGCACCTTGAGAAACAAAAAAACATGCATGAGGAAGGAATGAAGGCACATCAAATGTACCCACAGCTGACTGTGAGATTACACGGTGAAGCCAGAGACGCTTGTCTTCACGCCTGGCTGCTAATTAGAAAATCAATTCAATGAATCAAACCAATCTCTAAATCCACGGGCTTGTAGGTACTTTTGAATGATCTGAAACTGCATGAGACTGAGAATAACTGCAAAAGCAATCTGGATGAGATGGTGTGCTTCAGTCAAGCCTAATCTTGTGCCTGTATATGTGTGTGTGCTTTTCTGTGTCTGGTTGTGTGGCTGCATGGATGCCTGGATAGAAGCTGCCTGTTGATGCGGTTCTCAGTTCCTCAGAAGGGAGCACAGTGGATATCCGACCTCCTGGAGAGGGGGCGGAGTCTGTGGAGCTGGAGCCCGAAGAGTCCCTGGACCCAGAGGCCTGCTTCACAGAAGGTGTGTGTGTGTGTTTTCCTGGTATTTCCTATGCTATGGGGACCAAGTGTACCCACCAGGATAGTAATACCAGTAAATTTTGACCTTGTGGCATTCCTGGCTTTATTTACCAGTGCATGTTATTTCAGTCATGATAACTTGCTCCATCTTTGAACAGTGGGCTGGGCCAGATACTGGTTAATGTTAACCCACAACTAATATTGGTTAATGTTAATCATTAGCCTATTTATTTAACACTATGTATTCTTTATTGTAGGCTATTGTTGTATTGCTAAATTACTGCCAATAGTTAACATACCCATTCCATGCCATAATTAGTCCCAGCTAATGTTTTCTCTTTGAATACTCTGTTTCACCCTCAAATGCAATCTTAAGTTTGTCCAAAGACACATTAAATTGTTCAAAAGTGACAGTAAAGATGGTTAAATTATTACAAAAAAGTGCCTGTTTCAAATAAATGCTGATCTTTTTAGCTTTATCAAAGAATCCTAATAATAAATAATAATAAATATTATGCACCATGACAGTATTGACTGCTGAAACTTTGTAATGTACTTAAAATATATTTTTAATAATACTAAATATATATTAAATTGTAAACATTATATAATAGTATCTGATTTACTCTATATTTGATCAAATAAATCCAGCTTTAATGAGGAAACAATTTAAAAGAAAAAACTTTTTAAAAATTGACTATGGCAATCAAGTTAACATATTCTACTGTATACAAGATTAAAGGGTACCGCCTGATAAGGGGTTGAAGACATGAATTTGAATGAAAACATGAAGCATGAAACAATGCTACAAATGAAGCTAGTTTGACCCCTTTATGTCATATATAGTCCCAAAGCAAGACTTTTAGTATTGACTTTTTTGGGACGTTTTAGGAGTGTTGACTTTTTCACTGAACTCAGTTGTTCTGCTGTCCAATCACATTGATACTTTTCTCTATGTCTTTTGCTCAGGCTGTGTGATGAGGTTTCAGTGCTGTCAGGTCGATGTGGAGAAGGGAAAAGGGAAGAGTTGGTGGATTCTCAGGAAAACCTGCTTCATCATTGTAGAGCACAACTGGTTTGAGTCCTTCATCATCTTTATGATATTACTCAGCAGTGGAGCATTGGTGAGCACCCACTTACAAACACAATATACTAACCCACTCGATTTTTTTTAATAGACAAACATTCAACAATTAAATTTGTTGATGTGTATGTGTGTTCAGGCATTTGAGGACATTTACATCGAGCAGCGCAAGACGATAAAGACAGTGTTGGAATATGCAGATAAAGTCTTCACATACGTTTTTATTTTGGAAATGCTTCTGAAGTGGGTTGCTTA
This sequence comes from Puntigrus tetrazona, assembly GCF_018831695.1. Taxonomy (NCBI): domain Eukaryota; kingdom Metazoa; phylum Chordata; class Actinopteri; order Cypriniformes; family Cyprinidae; genus Puntigrus; species Puntigrus tetrazona. The sequence goes on along the minus strand of NC_056704.1, from coordinate 4,596,316 downwards.
TGGCTTCGTCAAATACTTCACCAACGCCTGGTGTTGGCTTGACTTCCTGATTGTTGATGTATGTATGGACCTTATATACTGCTTTGCAACTGTACAGTGTGTGTGTGTAAGTGGATAGTGTGTATTCTCTGAGTCTAAACACAAATTTCCTTCATGATTGGCTGTGTGTGTTTATTTTACAGGTATCGTTGGTGAGTCTGGTAGCAAATGCTCTTGGTTACTCTGAATTAAGTGCCATTAAGTCCCTGAGAACACTGCGTGCTCTTAGACCTTTGAGAGCATTGTCACGCTTTGAGGGAATGAGGGTAAGACATATACTGAAACACACATCATGATTTAAACCTGTCGGACATGTTTCTGGTTGGCTAATCTTTTCACAAAATTTTAACATTACAGAGTAACGATTGTTTGGTAAGATTAGTGCTGTATGAATTGAGTGGTTGTAGATCCAATGTACATTTGCTAAAGATTTACACACTCCAAGATATAGACGTGTTTGGTTTTTCTTTGCAACCGATTTGAATAAACGTAGGATCCCAAGCTCACCAATGGATCCTATGAAGTCTGAATGAGATTAGAAACAGCTGATAAAAACATGTAGCTTTTCACTTCACAAGATGTTAATTAATGGACCGGAGACGTGTGTATTTCCTTTGCATTTTTATCAGCTTTTTTCAGATTCTCTTTCTGACGGCATTCATTCACTGCAGAGGATTCATTGATGAGCTAGTTATGTAAAGCTAAATTTACTCACATTTACTCATCTACATCTTGAATGGCCTGGAGATTAAAACATTTTAGGCCAATTTATATTTTTGGGTAAACAATCTAACCCAATCCGTTCATCCCAGTGCTGTCCCATAACCAAGGAAGTTGATCCTAGAACATGTCCTACTTGAGAAAAACAGCACATTGTCACACAAAAATACTGTTTAATCTTTTCAATTTTGGGATGCTGTAGTCCTCTTCCATGCTGTTGGTGAATATTAATGAGAACATCCTAATGACATGAATAAATGAATATTGTATGTAGACTGTTGTATTTTTAGTGTGCATGCCTCTCTGCATGTGCTGTGGTGAGAGCTCTCTGATCTGTTCTGATGATTCTGTGGTGGTTTTTGTGGTGGTTGTGACTTGACCTTACATTTCTTTCTCTGTTATGTGTCTCTTTTCATTTGCAGTAAACAAATGTTGTGACGTCATCGTGTCTCCACAAGGTTTTTTTCTGTTTTCATTTTTTGTTTTTTCCACATTTTGGTAACTCAAAGATATGTGTGATATGTCCCTGCAAGATTTTTATATGTTAAAGTCCTATGTTCTGTGACCAAAATGGCAGTTGGTTAATTGGAGATATTTAGCTATTAATTATAGAGTAAATTAGAAGGCCTACTCATTTTTAGCCAATTAGCCTTAATGTAGGATAAAATAGTGTTAACCTTGTGAAAATCATCTTGTAATTTTCTAGAATTGCATTATCTATGGAAAGGATTTAGCTTTTACCAGCAAATAAGCCATCTACTGTAAAAGCTCAGGACGTTCACGGGGTTTCGCAGCTCTTGTGTAGCAAGAGTGTAATGTGAATATATATGAACGTATTTGTGTGTGACAGCATGTATTTCTTTTTTCTAGGTTGTAGTAAATGCACTGCTGGGAGCCATACCTTCCATCATGAATGTGCTACTAGTGTGTTTGATCTTCTGGCTGATCTTCAGCATCATGGGGGTGAACCTTTTTGCGGGGAAATACTACCGTTGTGTAAATATCAGCAGCGATGAGATGTTTCCCATCAGTATGGTCAATAACAAGTCTGACTGCGAGTCCATGAGTGCAAACAATTACTCTGCACGCTGGAAAAATGTGAAGATTAATTTCGATAATGTGGGAGCTGGATACCTGGCACTACTACAAGTGGTGAGTGAGCTGGACATTTTCTATTTGTAGCATATTCACACAATTTAGTTATTGAAATTGATTTGTTCTTTTTCACAAGGCCACATTTAAAGGATGGATGGACATCATGTATGCAGCTGTGGATTCTCGTGGTGTAAGTGTTTCTCTTCATTGCAGTTAACAGCATTGTTTCATTCAAAGCATAATCCACTGTCACTATTATTGTATTTTGTATGACTACACAATTTAAAAATGCCATTTGATGATTAGCATCATGAACTATTAGATTGTCTGCCTTTATTCGATCCAGAAAAAAAAAAGAAAGAATTTAATTTAGGTATAATTTCATTTCGTTATTAGGTATAGGTTATTTCGATTTATATTTGTTGTGGTTTACTCCAACTGAAAATACACCATACAAAAGCTATATTTGACCTTTGGGCATTTTAGTGTTTTTAATTTAGCTTTAATGTGACTATTTACGAAACTGTTCTTTAATCTTTCATATTGAAATTGTTCAATATATATAACTGTATATATATATATATATATATATATATATATATATATATATATATATATATATATATATATATATATATTATCAATTTTTGTTAATCTATATACATAATTATACAACTCAATGAACATTATTATATTTTAAATAATTTACTAATAATTGTAGATACACAAAAACACAGTTTTCTGTATTCTTGTTCTGAAGTAATAACTGAATTTTAATAAAATAATTGAATCATAACTGATTTAAATTAAAAATTATTTTGCATTGAAAATCTTACATATCCTCTGGTATAGCTGCATACATGGACAATGCAATGCATAGAAAATCGTGAGAAATTGTGTGTTTAAGCAGGAGTTTGTTTATGACAAGTAAGTCGTGATGCACATTAGTAATGCAAATGTGTAAGAACGCACTCATTTTCTTGTGCCCACAGGTGGAGTTACAGCCTGACTATGAATCAAACCTTTACATGTACCTGTACTTCGTCATCTTCATTATCTTCGGCTCCTTCTTTACCCTTAACCTCTTCATTGGTGTCATCATTGATAACTTCAATCAGCAGAAGAAAAAGATAAGTATTTAAACTGAGGAAGGTGAATTTAGTGATAGGTAATATAGTGCATATTACAGTGTGCAGTCTCAATCAACCACTGTGTGTTTGTTTGGTTTACTCTCAAAGATATGTAATGTGATATGTACACAGTCTGTGGATTTATTTAGTGAGCACACAATGTTAAGCTATTGAACTGGTTTCGTTTGTGAAGCGCACACAGTGGTAATGCATTGAGAGATAAATAGGACCTGGTTTGGACTGAACTGTCTCTTTGACATTTCCTGAAGGTCAGGGGTGAAAAACAGAGGCCTGGTTGCATTATGTTTGTGTTGTGACATATAATTAAAGCCTGGTTATAACCAGCCTTTTGCATTTGCTCTTTACTTAGGAGGTCAGGATATCTTCATGACAGAAGAACAAAAGAAATATTACAATGCCATGAAGAAACTTGGATCTAAGAAGCCTCAGAAGCCAATTCCCAGGCCTTCGGTATGACACACAGCTCAATCCCCCTAACCACTAAGAACTTTCATTATGTACAATACAACATTTGTCATTAATGCCAATTTCTCTGTGTATTAATCTAGAACAAGTTTCAAGGCCTCATCTTTGACTTCATCACCAAACAAGCCTTCGACATTGTGATTATGATCCTGATCTGCTTGAACATGGTGACCATGATGGTGGAAACTGACGACCAGACGGAGGATATGGATAATATTCTGTACTGGATAAACTTGGTTTTCATCATCCTCTTCACTGGAGAATGTGTGCTCAAGATGATCTCTCTGCGGCACTACTTCTTCACCATTGGCTGGAATGTGTTTGACTTTGTAGTGGTGATTCTCTCAATTGTTGGTAAGAAAGTCTTGGAGAGTCTACAGACTATTGCTATTGTTAAATTATAATAACATTCTGAAAATGTAGGCCAGAAACATATTTTATAAGCATTCCATACATGTTGTACCTTCTTCTACAGAAAAGGTGTGATCACATTTAATGTTTTGTGAATTTTCACTGACAAAATCCAGTAATAACTGTTGGAATCTATACATTCAGAAATTTCACTTGAGAGTGAAAGATTTTGCAACAAATTTTGTGACTGATTTAATTTGGTCACAGAGATTTCCTGTTCTAAACAACAGAAAGTTGCATAGTTTGAAAGTGACTGAGCTGTGTGAGCCTAGCTTCAAACATTGCTACACTGTTGCATTGGCAATTGTCAATGTAATTTTCTTCCACATAATTTTACCGCATCTTAATTGATCTAAAAGAAAAAAGTACCCAAAATAGACAGTTTAGGCTAATGTCCGCTATAGTAATCCTTTGCTGTGATGCTGGGAATGCTATACTATATTTGAGTCGAGTATGGTTTGAGCATAAATAACAGTTAAAGGGATAGTTCACCCAAAAATATAAATTCTCCAATTATTTACTCCTTCCTAGGTGTATATGACTTTCTTCTTTCCGTTGAATTGGCTTATATTAAAAATTGTCTTGGGTCTTCCAAGCTTTGGAAGTGAATGGTGGTCAATGGTGGTAATCTCTAGCTTCCACTAACTGGCATCAAGGCACGTCCAAATTTTATATAAAAGTTTTAAATATGAATATATCATTTAAATATAGATATTATTCTTAAAATGCATCACTTCACTTCAGAAGGCCTTTATGAACCCTACAGGAGCAGTGTGGAGCACTTTTAATGGTGAATGGATGCACTTTTTTAAGCTTCAAAACATTGACTCCCATTCACTGCCATTCTAAAGTTTGGAAGAGCCAGGACATTTTTTTTAAATAACTCTGATTGTATTCATCTGAAAGAAGAAAGTAATATCCATCTAGGATGGCTTGAGAGTGAGTGAATTATGGGGTAATTTGATTTTTGGGTGAACTATGCCTTTCAGCTCAAACAGTGTGGAAAGTTCATGGATTCCTGAGATGACTTATTGGACTTGTGTTTTGTTTTTTGTCAGGTATGTTCCTCTCTGACATGATTGAGAAATATTTTGTATCGCCAACATTATTCCGAGTCATCCGACTTGCCAGAATCGGTCGCATTCTTCGTCTCATCAAAGGAGCCAAAGGCATTCGTACACTCCTGTTTGCCTTGATGATGTCACTTCCTGCCTTGTTCAATATTGGCCTCCTCCTGTTCCTGGTCATGTTTATCTATGCCATCTTTGGAATGTCCAACTTTGCCTATGTGAAACGGGAGGCCGGGATCGACGACATGTTTAACTTTGAGACATTCGGGAACTCTATGCTTTGCTTGTTCCAGATTACGACTTCGGCAGGATGGGACGGCCTTTTGGCACCCATCCTGAACAAGCAAGATCCGGATTGCGACAGCCAGTTGGAGCACCCGGGCAGCATTTATCGCGGCGACTGCGGAAACCCCTCAGTCGGCATATTCTTCTTTGTGAGCTACATCATCATCTGCTTCCTGATCGTGGTGAATATGTACATCGCTGTGATCTTGGAGAACTTCAGCGTAGCCACAGAGGAGAGCGCCGAACCGCTGAGCGAGGACGACTTTGAAATGTTCTACGAAGTCTGGGAGCGATTCGATCCCAACGCCACGCAGTTCGTGGAGTACGACAAGCTATCTGACTTTGCGGACGCTCTGGATCCTCCGTTACGCATCCCCAAGCCAAACAAGATTCAGCTCATAGCCATGGACCTGCCCATGGTCAGTGGTGATCGGATCCACTGCCTGGACATCCTGTTCGCATTTACTCTGAGGGTACTGGGAGAGGAGGGCGAGATGGATGCCCTGAGGGGACAGATGGAGGATCGTTTCATGGCCTCCAATCCCTCCAAAGTCTCCTACGAGCCCATCACGACAACCCTCCGCAGGAAGCAGGAGGAGATGTCAGCCGTAGTCATCCAGAGGGCCTTCCGACGCTACCGTATTAGGCAAACGGTAAAGAAGGCCTCCGAAGCCTACCGAAAGCAGTTGCAAGACGGGAACGTGCGCATTCCAGAGAAGGAGGTGCTCGTCATCGGGAAGTTTCAAGAGAACTCTGCGTCGGACAAAACAGATATGACTCCCTCCTCTGCCTCTCCGCCGTCTTACAACAGCGTGGCCAAGTCAGAGAAGGACAAATACGAAAAGGAGAGGAGAGAAAAGGAGGACAAAGCAAAAGATGCAAGAGACAGAAAAAAATGAGCGAGGGACTGAAACAGAGACTGTTCTTTTCAACTGAGACACTGTTTACAGAGCGGAGCGCGAGCACCGGGGTGCAATTCACCTCAAGCGGTTTTGGAACTAATGCCAAACTGAGTGTGTGTGAGGCGGAGTGTGTGTATGTGCGTGTGTCTAGACCATTGTTTGCGTGCGCACCGAGCTAGCCTTAGGGTGCATTTATGGTGTTGACGGAAAGCGTTGATTCGAGGACAGTGCCAGTGTCGACACGGCGAACACACGCACACACACACACGCTTGAGTATGACTGTTGAATCCCTAAGAGACGCTGGTGTGACACTAAATGGCAAGTATAGAGTGGTGTGTGAGTTTGTCTTTTAGTTTTGAGTGTTGTTACACAATCCCGAGGACTGAAAGAAACTGTTATAGTCATCAGTAGCTAGTGCTAACACTACCGCTGGTGTCTTTCTTATTGAATGGCGTATTATATACCTGCACATTTTTGTTAGCTCATTTTTTTATTCATGTTGAACTTTTCTACTCATGGGTTTGATTGTCTGAACTACTTCATTTCAAGGGCATGTCTGTGGAAGGGGCTGGGGAATGTCGATCATATCCGGTAGTGAATTATCTGAACTGGACCTCATTTACTTTAGCGTTAGCTTAAACCGAACAAACCACACACACACACACACACACACCGGTAGGTTCTAAGTGCTACAAAATCAATCGCTCAGTAAGCTGAGAGCAGAATGCTACTGTACTAATCAGGACTTTCACACATAGAATGTTTTTTATTATTTATGGATGAAGATGTAGACCATGTCTGCGCTGCCTTACTGAACACAAACACGAAACTGGATTAATTGAACACAATCTTCCACTGTTGATAGCAGAATGAGCCAAACTCAGTTAGTGTATTTTGATTCAAAGCCGTTGATGAATGTTCTGGGTATGTTCACCTCAATTGACATTTTTGTGTTACTATGAGGCACTTATAAAGGAAGTAAAAGAAGCCAAGCAATTTATCAATTAAAGTAACACTGTTTACAGCCATGTATATAGTAAAACCACAAAACTTCAACATTATATGATATATTATAGATTATACATGTTTTGACGTTAGAATAGTGTGATATAATCACTCATATAATCTTGTCTTTTATTTTTCAACTCTGTTGTCATGACAACGCCTGTTAAAGCCTGTAAACCCAATAACTTTTGCACAATATCTGCACAAAGACACCAAGAAGAGAGGTGATGTGATTTCCTTGGGCGTTGTACTACATGACTAGAGTTAATTCATGAGTATCTTAAAGGGACCACGTCCTATATTTAGATTTACATACATAAGAGGTTTAATCAAAAGTTGTTGCCTATATATCTTTACCTGACAACAGGTCCATAACAACACAGTTCTGGAATGGCACCAACCACAGGAATACTATTAAATACATAGTGCAAATATGTCTATTTAGGCAAATTTTTAGTACAGCTCATAGTTTACTGTTCCTTTTAGATAAGATTAAGAACTAAAACGAACAAAAAAACACACACCCCGTAAGCCATTCATATGCCGGCACAGTTTACTTTGTTTGTAAGTGCCTCATTGGAATCTCGATTTTAACTTACTTAAGGTGCAAATTGCAATTATTTCTAGTGGTAATCAATATTATGCAACAAAAGCTGTTCGTTGAACCCTAAACGTTCTACACCACATATGAGGCAAATACGAGACGAGACAGATGTCCACCCTTCTGTGAAACTACCGTAACGTTAAAAGACTTCGGGAAGCCTGAATGTACACTCACTGGTGAACGTGATAGGAAAACGAAATGTAACCCTACTGAATGTCTCTGTACCAGACAGCCACATGTCTCACTTCCTCGTTTTATTTTGAACAAAAAGAAAGAAAAAACATATATATATATATATATATATATATATATATATATATATATATATATATATATATATATATATATATGTATTTATTTCTTTAGATATCTTCCAAATCTAAACCATTTCGTGCATAGGTGCAGGTCAACCTGTCAGTAGATCTCTACTGAAAACCAATTTTCCTCGTTTTGAAGTTCAATGTCTGTCACGGCAACACCCTGAGTTCGGCTGAATAATGCGATTATGACATGAGCTCTTCTGTTGAACTAGTGATGGTGATTTTGTATGTATATAATGGCACGCTGTATCTCACCTCTGTACTCAACTCTGTAGAGGAGCACTTTTACACGCCACTTAAACTGTCATTTGGATGCATGTGTGAGAGGTGCGAGTGTGAAAGAGAAAAAGAATATGAGAACTTATTTATGTGAGAGAGATCTATATGTGTGTGTTTTGACTGTATGTACTGGGGCCACCATCGATGTGCTTTATTCTCATTCTCTTTATTGTTTATATTGTAAATAGTAGTTTCAAGCTCATGTTATTGGTTTTCTTTTGGGTTTTTTTATTTCGAATTAACTTATTTTGTTTACATTTCTTTTTGCACAGTGCTACATGTGAAGGCCAGGTCCTGGTTTTAAATGTACATAAAAATTTATGAAGCAATCAGTGGTCGTCATATTTCATTCGTAGTGTGGTAGTAAACTGCATGCACTATATTAACCAACTACATGGTGACGTTATTTTAAAAGCCAAAAGAATAAAGATATTTTTTGTACCAAAGTTAAACTTATTATATTCGTCATTACACACATCGCCAACATCATTTCGAGGGAGAATCGCAGCAGAGAAATGCATACATATTTTTTTTTTCGTTGGGTTACTTGAAAATGTTTATGGTTTGCAAACGTGTACAACCTTTTGTTTTGGATGTGCAATATGAATTGATTTTCTCTGAAGCGGAGCAGAGTTTGCAGACATTCACTGCAGTTTTCCAAAATAAAGCACATTTTGGGAAGCCAGTAACTGAAAAGCCTAAGACGTTTATTTTGGATTTTTCTTTTTTGTCAAATATGCAGCATTTGTCTTCGATCTGTATTGATATATCTGTGCCATTCAGTAATGAATAAATACAAATATAACAAATAGCCATCGGTCAGTATAACCATTATCTTTTGAACATTTATGCCTGTGGACATCGCAAACAGATCTGCAGGAAAAAGAAGAAAAGTGGAAGAAGGTGTGGAAGACAGGTAAGGACCGCACAAACAGGAGAAGGCCTAAATTTAGTCTAACTGCTGCAATCATCCTTCTAGTACTGCTGCTAGACTCTCCTTTCAACAAACCCAAGACTCTACGGCTGTGTGTGTGTGTGTGTGTGTGTGTGTGTGTGTGTGTGCGTGCATGAGAAACACTGTAATCAGAAGTGACCCTGCCGGAGCGCTTTTCTTCCTGTTGCCTGGCAACCTGACATCACCGTACACCCTTCAGTGATTAATCGCACAGCTTCTACCCATAGTGCTCCGGGGGTTTCAGCAGGCTTTCCCCAACCAACACCCCTCATTCCCCGCGTCTCTCATCCCCTCTCTCTCCCACACTCATTCATTCATGCTTTCCGTTCGGTCAAAGAGAGAGACAGGCCTCGCGTCCGTCCCTGTGGGATTCCCTTTTGAGAGGAGCCGTTTGTTTTCGCTCTCTTTTATGGCGAGGTCTGGCGCGGGAGATAAGCGCGCGTGTTTATTTATGAACTGATACGGTTAAGGATAAGGCGTCAGCGTTATTTTTGTCTAAATCAAATTATTCTGAAAAACGGATCAATTAAAAATGATACCGTCACAGACGCGAAGATTAAAATCTCGACCAATTCAAACTGAGGAAACACAGGGTGGGGTTGGTGAGTGAAGCTGATACCGTTTCAGTCTCCTTCTAAATAGTCCGCTGCGCCCTCTTGCGGTGGAACGAGGAGAATACATGTGTTGTGTGACGGACGTTTGCCCTTCACCGGCAGCGGGCGTTACACCACATGACCAGGAACAGAGATTTTAATTATTTCTTCTTAAAGGAACCTCAGCCTACGCCTTTACCATGTTGAATTTACAAAAGCAACTTACAGAATTCTGTTTCCAGCAAATGGTCGATGAAAGAAGGCGTTGACCTCAGTGAATTTTATGCAGGCAAAATATAGGACACTACTAAGCGTTATATCTTAGGCAGTTCACTTTTTCACATTGAATTAGATTTTTTTACAGTATAAAAGGTTAAAAACTGTGGTGATATCAATATATTGATGTGTTTAAAACACATTGATGTGGGGTTGATGTGTTTAAAACACATTATATAATAACTAATATATTTAATATTAGATCTTTTGGCTTTAAATATTTAGCATTTTTAAACCTAAAGCATTTAAATAAATAAGCTATGTTATTTTGCACACATTTCTAAATCTTGGCTTTCATGTGCATTTAGAGTTCAAATGAAGTCTGTATTTATTTGAACTTCAGTCACTGTATAATATTACGTTCATGTTATGGTGCACATCATAAAATGGCAATATGACTGTTATGTAACATGATACTTTAGATTATAGAACATATTCACAGAGCTTTCCCTCAGCAAACACAATTTGCTGCTTACTGAAGGTAGTTTGTTTATGTTTTGGGTAGGGTTATGAATATAATCGTGCAGAATAAGGTATTAATGTGTGCGCTTTATATACTAATTAACAGCCGGTATGCCAGTAACATGTATGTTTGTGTGAACTGTACATGTGCTTGTGTGTGTGTGGCGCTTTTGTGGCGGTGAGTAACTGCTTCTGAATGTGACCGGTTCACTTTTTCCACTGAAGGAAAATGTGGGAAAATAAAAAGCATGATGATGTTAAAAAAAAAAAAAAAAAAAACAGTGGGAAAAACCATCTCACCATCTGCATTTGTGTTAAAAGGAAAGCACAGGCATTTTACCAAGTTTAACAAGCTGCAGCAGAGTGAAGAAAGTTTTCTCTGTGAAAAAGACAGATAAATGTGCTCCTTAAAGTTCAAGCCCACTGTTTAGCAAGTCCCTTGAGAGAGAGAGAGAGAGAGAGAGAGAGAGAGAGAGAGAGATACATGTGTGACATAGTCTTGCATTAAAAGAGCCATGCATTGAACACACACATTGCCAGAAGTGAAGGATAAGTAGGTCAAGTGAGGAGAGAGAGGGTGATCGAGAAAGAGAGACAAATTCCACAAACACTGCTCTTTACTCAAGGGCACTGGAAATGCCTTGACTATGAAGAACTGAGATGACACAGATTCAACACATTGTCGAATATGCAATGTTTTACACTACTCTATTAATAAATAGGAACAATTCCAGAGTCAGTATATTGCATGACGATGTCTGTCACCAGTAAATATTTTAAAAATCATGAACAAAAACTTCACAGGGCCTTCGCCAAGACTACGTTGGGATGTTTTTTGCACATTATCGTTAGGTGTTGATGACAATTCATTAAATCCATTCAACTGGATGATCATTTGTAATGGTAAATTATGCTGTACCTCGAGGATATGTATAAGCTACCTAATTAATTAGCTACTAGTTGGGGACACTAAACCCCCGAAACTGCTCTCTGGGTGCCACAGCAAAAAATGTCTGGTGTGTGTTCACAGTGTGTGTGTATGCCCTTGGATGGAATAAATGAAGAGCACAAATTTAGAGTATAGGTCACCATATTAGGCCATGTCACATATTTATAGTTTTCTTATATGTATTTAAACAAATGGTATAAAATAGATTTGTTTTTAATACTCTTACATTTGCTAAATTGGCTAAGTATAGAATTAAGTGAATGTCAGTTAATGCTAATCAAACTTGGTTTTCAAGTTTGAAAAGTTTAATTGTAATTTTATTTCAATTATTATATATTTTTAGATTTTAACTACAATTAAAAGTATATATATATATATATATATATATATATATATATATATATATATATATATATATACTGTATATATATATATATATATATATATATATATATATATATATATATATATATATATATATATATATATATATCATTATTTACTCAACCCCATGCCATTATAAACTTTTTGAAGACTGTAAGGAGGATGTAAGGAGAATGTAAGAGAGTAACCGAGCTAATTTTTTTTAAAACTTCCATTATATAGACAAAAAACATAAATTCAGAGACAAAGCACATTAACTGAGGTTTTTGCCAAAAAACAAAAACAAAATCATAATAATTCTGCCCCTTGTGCAAGAATTGTAATGTCATCGGTTTGCGTGCCATTAAAGCATGAATGGGTAACCCTTAGCTGGGTGTTTCTGCCTCTGTGTTTTGGTGTGTGTGTAGTGTGTAAGATGAGTGGACAGGCCTGTAAGTGAGCTGTGTTTCTGTGGGTTGAATAATGCATTTCTGTGACGTTCTCATCCTCTCTCTCCTTACAGTCGTGTCTTAATTCTCTTATCATTAGTTTGCATTAACCTGACCCCATCATTCCCCCTTCTTCCGTTATCTCTCCACTCTTCTTTTCTCCTCACCAACCATTCCTGCATTCTCCTATGTGAACTACACGCATCTGTAGCAGAAGGTAAGAGCGTGTGAATGTAGGTCATGTGTTTTCACCTGTCTCTGATCCATGACTCAACCTGTCTGAACGTGTTCTGCCTGGAATTCATTTGCTTAAGTAATGCTGGTCACAAGATCCTCCCCCCAGTTTATATATAACAGTTTCCTCCAGTCACCCGTCCGTCTACGGCCATTTCCTGTCAGATAATTCGCTCATGCACAAATAAAAAAATGAGTTTAGAGTGCAGCGGCAGGCTATTTTTCGAGCATACAAGCAACTGTATTAGCAGTATCTATGGTATTCTGTTGATTGCGAGAGGAAATTATGTAGAAACAAATGCACAGTAACACAATGTCCAAACCAGGAGCAATATGATAAAATGTCAAGAGATAAAAGCATTTAGATGTGACCACGACAGGACACTTTGACCTTTGTCCAGTTTTCCGTGTTTGTATTTAGTGCGGCGCACTGTGAAATCTAACAGGTTTAAAAACTGTGTTGATGAAGCCGAATTTTCAGCAGACATTATTTACGGTCTACAGCGTTACATGATCCTTCAGAAATCAATCTAACATGCCGTTCTTAATAATAAGAATATTTATTAATGGTTATTATCAGTGTTGAAAACAACTTTGATGAATAAAGTTTAAAAGTATGTTTTCTAACATTATAAATGTCATGTTAAAATCCTTTTTGAATACAAATACAAATTTCTTAAACATACAAAATGTAATTGGTAATTGTATACAAAATGATTGTAGCTTAAAAAGTTTGTCCTGCTTGACCAGAGCACAGTATAAAAGTCATCAATTATTTAATTTACTTTAATTGTGTAAAATTTTTATTTTTTTTTGCAATTATTGTAGACAGATACTGTAAACAGAGCTTGTATGTAACCTAATATATTCCATACACAGTAGTGAAATGAGGCACTGCAAGTATGTATAAATGTTCTTGTCGCTATAATTGTGATTTATTTTCTCATCATATGCAAACAAGATACCGCAGAACTAAAATATTTTAAGCTTTTAGACACGAGTCATAGTTGCATAATAGAAAGTTTGATATTTGTGTATTTTAGTGATATGTTTGTGAAACATTATGAAATGTCAATCACAGCACACCGTGCCATCCTATTTGTTTTTTTTTGCAAATCCATGTGTTTCCCGCAGATTCCCTGTGGCCTCATAGGACTATAATCTGCACTTATTTAAGTATATGGCTTTTTTTTTTGTAAATGTACAGCTGTGTGCAGGATGCATTCTCAGGGTGGGTTTTCTTTTTAGGAAATGTGTGTGTGTTGAAAGGAAAGGGTGTTGGTGTCAAAGCCGTGAGGAGGGCTGTGGTCAGGTTTCCATGATTTGTTCAGGAGTGATGTTCATTTCCTGTTGGCAGGAGCGCGTGTGATTATGTTTTACTCAACTGCAGCGCTTTTGAAACCCTTAACTTTGTCATTCTGAGCGTGCGTGTGGGGATTGTGTTTACTGGAAGGAAATTCATAGCATGAGTTCAGAGAGAGCTTTTTTTCTTTTCTTTCTCTTTCTCCTCCTTCAAGGCCGTCCTCGGTTCGTCCGTCTGGTTCGGCCTCCTAGACACCACAACCGTGCCACGCACTTCTTCCTCTACATCCCTCTCTCGCTCTCTTTTCCTCTCTCTCTCTCACCGTGTCTCTCTTCCTCTGTCCAGTCTCTCAGTAGTGGTCCTCTGCTCTGCTCTCGTGGGGGAGGCTGGAATATCTAGTTTCCTGAACAATGGAAATTCAATCAGGAAATGGACCCGAGGTGTCGAAAGAAGGAGAGTACGCTCGTTCGTCTCCTCTCACCCTGAGGCCTGCGGACGCTAAAGAGGACCTGGAGGAGAACAGGCGCATTGAGAAGTTTGACATCCCGCTCAGCAGCCTGAAGCAAATGTTTGAGAAACCGCCGGTGCAACATGTGGTGAGTCTCGGAGCGAAAGAGAAAGCATGAGAGGATGAGAATGGAAATAAGACAAATTGAGCTCTTGAGTCTGTCTGATGATGCCGAGAGTTTATGTGTGCATGTCATTTTTATGATCTTTTGCTGATGGCTGCAACATGACTAAAGAAAGAGGAGAAAGATACAAGAGAGAGAGAGAGAGAGAGAGAGAGAGAGAGAGAGAAGAAAAAAAATATTAAAACAGCTGTTGCTGCATGTTTGAAAAGAGCCAGTCATTTATTCCCAAGACATTCACAACTGATTTTCCAAGCATTCCAAATATAATTTAAAGGTTATCTTTACCATCGTCATTATCATAAATTTTATTTCCTTTTTTTTTGTATTTTTTAATTTTAAGTGCCCACAGGCAATGAATTGAAAGACAAGGCAGATGACTTCCGGAAGGTTTACAAGAAACTCAGGATTTTACATCAGGTTAGAGAGATACGGTACTAGGAAAAGTTTGGTCGACAAGACTTACTTACACTTTTAATAAAGTCTGCATTTATTTGATCAAAAATAAAGTGAAAACAGTAATATTGTGAAATAGTATGTTTCAATATAGGTTGAATCTCTGCAGCCTTCAGAGTCACATGAACGTTTTAGAAATCATTTAATATCAATGTTAAAAACAGCTGCACTGCTTAATATCTTTGTGGAAACTGCGATACCCTTCTCAAACCTTTAAACTGTAATTCCAAGACTTTCCAACAATCTGGCATCCTGTCCAGTCTGACAAATGTCTGCAGAAATCTGGAGATCATATCAGTGACTTTTGTGAGCTTCAGTTTGTTTCCCTCATCAGTTGGGTATATACAGTAAGTGTAATATGCATTACTTTTTTTTAAAGCACTGCTGCTTTCTGGTTTTCAGATATAAAGCATATACGCTGAAAGTGAAGTGCTAATGTGATAATATAAGTGATTGTGAAAAGAAAGAAAAAGTAAACGTGACCTGGATCCCGTTTTTTATTGCTTGATTAGCTGGACAGGGTTTAGTTTAGCCTGAAATAAACTTTCAAACTTTTTGTATTTCAAAGCATACTTATACATTAGTCAGCTATGTTATCAGAGCAGCATATCCAATTTCTCAAACCTGATCATTGGCAGGGTAGTCTGCTCCTTTTTCAGCTCTGGTTTGGAACTTGGCCAAGCTATTTACCAGCACAACATAGCTTAAAAAACTGTTTAATCAGCATAATCTTTATACTAATATTAGGTAAACACCAGCACATCTGCATCCAATGACGGTAACCAGCATCGAAAAAAACGTCTGGTCTTTTCAGGAGGGTAAACTGTTGAGGTTTTTCCTAGGTTTGCGCTACTGTAATTTTACCATACTTCAAAGAACGGGTTTGAAAGTGTTCAACAGTCTTGGTTCAGTGAAGTGACACTGATGGGATGGCTGAGAATAAAAGATTCATGAGACATGGATGAGAAATAAGTGATAGAAGAATGAGTACTGAGAGAGCAGACATGAAAGGAGTAGGGTATGATTGAGAGAGACAGCAGATTAAGAGAGAAGATCGCTTTAAGTGACGAGTTTCATAGTTTTCATAGTCTGGCGAACTGCTCGGTGCTGGGAAGCTGGTTTTGCTGGCCTTTTACATAGGAACATTTAATCCGTTCAATTAAATCGTTGGGAGCTCACAAAGAAAAAGAGACAGAGAGAAAGGTCACAATCTGGAAATGAAGAGAACGTGCATTGGCGTGCACACACACACACACACACACACACACACACACACACACACACACACACACACAACAAAAATACAGAGACCCACAACAGAAGCAGCTACTGGCAATAAACTTGTGGGAAGCAGAGCAACTGTGTGCTCACACACACACACACACACACATACATATACACACATGTTATTTAAAACTTATTTTTGGGGTTCTTTCTGCAACACTGGCTTTCGTATAAATAACCCTATAATTTGCATGTGGGTAAAGTGTGTGGGGGCAGAGTAAAGCCGACAGAAGAAAGTGAAAGAGATATAAAGAAATAAGAATGAGCTAATTAGCTTAGCATGGTTTGGTTTTACTCATACTTGCAAAGACACACACACACATAAACAAACAAAAGCGTCAAGACCAAAAAGAAGAGCTTGAATGCTATGTTAAGTTGTGGTGACGATCACTGTAATCTATACAAGCCAGTTATGTTTTGTTTTTGCATTTCACCCAGTGTAGATACATCAGTAAGGCTTTAAACCATTTAAAACTCTTTGTGTGAAAAATAATACTGTAAAGAACCTTTTGTGCACCGAAAGGGTTTCTTTAGTGTTAAAGGTTCTTCGTGGAACCATGGGCGCCAATGAACCATCTTTATATTTGCAAGAATGCACTCTGTAGAATTGCACAGATTTCACCTGAAAATGTTTTTCAGTATTGATCTTCGTCAGGCCAGTAACTATTTCATAATGCCAAAATACATTGTAATGCAGTGACACAAGCAATATACATTTTCTTAAGTACTGTGACATACATCAGAGTAAAAGGGATTATCAAAAAGAAAAAACATGTAAGATAGGGACATACAGTAGTTGTTTGCATAAGTTGTTGACTGGGTGGAGGCAGATCTGAATGCAAGCGTGGAGTCATTTGTAAGAATTTGTAAGAAAATGAAACATGCGTTGATTAATCATTTACGGTATCTACAAGATTTTTTACGCTTGAACATACATTGTTGGAATACGGTAATGTATGGTGGCCGAGGGAGTTGCGAATTAAAAAAAGCACATGCAAATTACGAAAATATCTCTGAAACGTTATGTAAGCTAATTTTTCAACTTCCCTTACAAAAATTAAATATGATTTTAATTAATTAATTAACACATTTATTATATAAAAAATAAATAACTAAAAATGGTTACTATAGTTAAACCATGCACAAATTAACCATTGTATTTGTACAGCTGCGGTTGCAATGGTTAATATTTCATTTATTACAAATGGTAAAAAATACGCTAAATATAAAAAAGGTTAATTTTCATGTTGTTGGGGTAATTTTTGTTGTTTTTGATGTTGTTTTTTTACATGAGATATTTACGTTTTTGTGTATTTGGTTGTGTTTTTGCTGTAAAACTGATGATGTTTTCTTAATTTGCTGGAGCTTTTTATATTTACACGTGTTTTTTGAAGTTGCAGCATGTTTATAACCTTAAAATGGAGCATTTAAAATGAAGGCTAAATATAATGTTAAATATAAATGTTCAATTAATAAACAATAGTATATACTATTTCATACTATGAACCTTTAAAACTAAAGTTAAGCAGAGTTTTATTCCATGAGGCTTGCGCTTGACAGAAAACAGAAGTAATCAGGAATGCTTGGTATGTGAGTAAGTTGTAGGTTTCTTCATTTTGATTGTGAAACACAGGCTTGAGTCTTGATTCTGAGGTTTCTTTTTTTTTAATTTTCCTGGTCAAGAGTAGAATGAGTGACTGGTGTTCCTGATTGAGTGGCTAATTGTTGGCTAGATAAACACAGGAAGAGGAGAGAGATTGCTAGAGATCCATCTATCGTTTCTATCTGAAACATGACCTCTCCACCCCACGGAGGTTATTAATATTTCATGATCCCTTTGCAAAGACACACACACGCACACACACACGCGCACACACACACACACACACACTCTCTTTCTCTGTGTCTCTCTCATTCATTATTACTCAGTTAGGGTATACAGAGAGACTGCCATGATTAAAGGCTGCCAGAGAGAGATTGAGAAACTTTCATTTCAGTCGTGAAATCCTCCCGCTGTTATTCATCAGCCACTTTAGAACAGAAAGAAATACAAATCCTCACATCCTGTTTAAAGTCTAGTCGGATTTTTAATTTAGGTTCGTCTAAGGTTTACATAACAAACAGTTTTAAACTCTTCAGAAGGCCGAGTGTTGCACATTCTGTCCGGGAGATGTCGCTATAAGTAAACGCTTACTAGAAACGTGTCTGAAAATGAACTGATATATAATCGATATTTTCCCCAGGTCTAATTATTCTGTTGGAATTCCATTAATCTGCTTAAAACCTCAGCGAGGCAAAAAAAAAAAAAAAAAAAAAAAAAAAAAAAGTTTCTTGCAAAACAAAGCAAAGGAAATCGTTGTTTAGCTAAGTTTGGATATGTGGTCTCTGTATAAACAAAAATCTTTTTTGTTTAAACAATGTTTGAGATCTTATTTCTCTGTTTGTTTCATTAAGGCAAATATGTTTAGGACCCAAGGAATAGTGAGAAGCACTTCATACACTATATGAGGAGTGTTCCTGCAATGCCAGTCTATGGCCATTTCACTGGGATGATAGAAAAAATATACAGTATTTCAAAAAATATCCTTGACAAGTGAGCTTAACTGTGTTGAATATGCACATGTAGTGTTCTTCAAAACTAAAAAAAAAACCTGTGCGTTCTGACAATATAAATGAATGAAATAACAAACTTTTTAAAAGTGTATTAAAAGTTTTATTGTAAAGTACAATTTATAGAACCGTTTCAAAAATTATTGTCATACTTTGAAAAAGCTCTTATTTTGACACACAGTGCTTGATTGACAAACGTAACGTTCATGTTAAGTGCGTGACAATGATTTTAAGCGTTATTCAATATTACATTTACGGTTATTAATATGTATGCAATTGCAAATATATATATTTAAATACACGTTATGACATGTTTTTACAGAAATTACATTAAATTATGTTTTAGCTTTATATTAATGCAAGTCAACTATGTGGTATTTTAAACATGATTTAGCAGTCTAAAGTTTGGCTAATTCCAACTAAAATTTTCATTGCAATTGACTTGCAGAACTTAAATATATTATGTAAGTAAATGCTACAGTAAAGTGTACTTCCTTTTCACAAAAGTATAGCCATTTCAGCATTATAGATGTTGACATGAGATTAATATGATAAAACTGATCTTGTCTATGCAAAGTTATATCCTGTCGTGGTTATTTAAAGCTGGTAAATGTAACTATAGCATGATATATACACCACGTAGGAACTAAACAACTATAAGAAAAATCCTTCCACAGCAATTGGTTTGTACAACACAATTAATTTGCCTAAAACAGCAGTCCCACTGCTAACAGTATGATTTATTACAACTTGCACTACTTTCCGTTGTAAATGTAGAAGTACAGTTCTGTTTTATAAACCAAGCCCCGAGTGGTTTTCTGTGGAAATCGACTGCATTAGCAATCCTCAAAACAGCTTAACTTGTTTTGAACCCGCAACATTCCTATACATTTAGTTTTAAATAGACATGAACTCATGCTACATGCTAAAGCTAGCTGACAGTTAATCACTGCCCTGCTACTGCTAAATATACCCTACAAACACAGTAACTATACTGCTAAAAGTGTAGAAAGTATTAGATGCTGTCATCTCACTCTTTTATAGTTATCCCTGTGCTATGTGTGGCTCTCGGGCTAAAAGCAGCTCCTTGTGACTGTTTCTGGCTGCCTTTAGCGTTAAAAAAAAAGAAAACAGAACTGTCGGTCAAGGCCTGGGGACAATAACTCAGATATTTCGTTGTTTCGGATGTTCACGCACTGTCACAAGATGTTCGGTATGTGTTTTTGTGTCATCTCATGTGTGCATGGTAATCATACCATGTCTTCACGTAATGTAGATTAACCTGCGGCCTTGAACCCTGTCATCCTCCATCATTCTTTCTTTCCCCCTGTTTGCGCATAAAAGCCTCTGAGTTTGTTTTAAAAATGTTGGTGGAAATACTGTTTGTGTTAGCAAGAAGTTGGCTAAATATCTGTTTGTGTATGTGTGTAAGAGAGCTGCCCCACTGCCTTGTTTTTCTAACTGCAGGTCAGTGACTCATGTTTAAATATGTCCACTTATCACAGACAGGAGAGTAATGGGAGACTCTCAGTGGAGCTTACAAAAACAGGAAATCCCCTTATGCACACAAACACACAAAGGTGACCAGATTTCTGAAATGAAAACCAAGGATATTTTAGGTTTAGCGGTTCAGCATATTGGATTTTTATGTCATACTGTCATGTTGTCCACTGAGCAGCTTGTCATACTACTAAAAATTACATTTAGTCACACATAAAGACTGTTATAGACTGTTCATAGTACTGTAACTTAACCAGTTATATTTTAGTATTAGTAGTACATTATTTATATTTTTTTTTCAGTAACATTTTACAGTAAGGTTCACTAGTTAGCATTAGTTAACATTAGCAAACATAAACTAAGAATGAACAATACAGCTTCTACAGCTTCTTAATCTTAATGTTAATTTCAGCATTTACAAATACATTATTAAAATCACGTTCTGATTGTTAACATTAGCTAATGCACTGTGAACTAACGTGAATAAACGATGAACACACGGATTTTCATTAACTAACATTTACACAGATTAATAAATAGTGTATTATATGCATTCATTGTTTGCAACATAATAACTAATAACAAATGACAACTTATTGTAAAGTGTTCATATATTCAATATGAACTTTGCTTTTTTTAGTTATGTGCTAATTATGATTAGTATGGAAAAACTAAGGTTCCTTTGTAGTTACCATGGTCTGACTATAGTAAACATGCTTTTTGGTTTTAATTTTAGTAAAACCATGGTTAAAGATGATAAAAACTTCTTTGTTTTTCTTCAACATATATCAAATAATTTTCTTATGTTCAATAAACTTAGTAGACATTATTACACTTTAAGGCCAACGATGAAAACACCAAGTTACCCAAAATTAAGTTACCAAGTTACCTGCCTAATTAATACCATGCTGCTGCTGTTTCAGACAATTTGATATCATCAGGATTTCTGAACATGATGGTTCTACCATGATATTCTCTAAAGTGCTTTGAATACCATGGTATGTGAATTCAGTATTATTTAGGCTATATATATATATATATATATATATATATATATATATATATATATATATATATATATATATACATACATACATATATATATATATATATATATATATATATATATATATATATATATATATATATATATATATATATATATATATATATTTAATTAGTATATCCCTTTTTGGTTTTTGCAAGTTTTTGCAAGCTTTCTTTGATCGAGATGTTCCTCACGCTCCAGACTATTTTATGAAATAAATGGCTAGATCTTATCTCTTTATCTCTTCATTATCTGATGTTTGTTCAGGTGATTTAACTCACAGCTCTATTAATATTTATCCAAGTTAAATTTTTAACTGCCTAAGAGATTTAACAGGATCAGCCTTTAAGTAAATTCTGCCAAAATGCCAGTGCATTTGAAAGCATCAGCAGTGTTTGACAGCACTTCGACAGCAATGACAACGTGAGAAACCTACACGGCTGTTTATTAGAATTCATTTACAGTAGTTAGCCTTTAATTTACTTGCAGTGTAACTGATAAAGTGAAACTCTGCCCTACACTGTGTGTAAATGAAACCACCTGTTCTCTCTGGCCAGGGTGAACTTTGACCCCATGGCTCAGTGTTGCACAGACTCTGCATGTGCGTCTTACACCAGATGAGCTGAATAGTGAAACATGACTCCACAGGACACAATCAATGTGTGTGTGTGTGTGTGTGTCTGCGTGTGCATGAGTGGGATAGTGTTGATTTTCCCTTCCTGATGTTTTCATCTTTCTTTCACAGCTGCACAAGTACTTTATGGAACAACTGATGGGGGAAGATTTGATTTGCAAATTGTTTTGTGAAGCAAAACAGTCAGAGAGGGGTTAAGAGAAAGCGCTTGAGGGTGAAAATGAAAACGTAATGATGTGTTCCTGGTCCTCATCCACTTTCAGTGTATGAATAAAAGCAGCCCATACATTCTGCTAAATTTCTCCTTTTGTGTTCCATGGAAGAAAGAAATAAATGCATTTCAGATTTGGAACAACGTGAGAGTTAGTAAATAATTACATCATTTTTATTTCATGTTGAACTAACCCTTTAAAATATTGTCTTATTTGCTCAAAGAGTTTAAAAACTAGGATATCAAAACAGCAACAAAAACTCAACAAGTTAACTTATCCTATAATAAATATTCAAAATTCAGACTGTTCATCTCTGAATTGTATGTTCAAAACTCATAACTACCTTTTTTTAAAACCAGTTGGGACTCTTATTCGTGTGAAAGTTGGACAATTTACAATTAAAAAATATATATATTTATTTGTCATGATTTTTCAAAAGCCAATAATGATGATCAGACACGTTTAGCTCGCAACAAAAACAAAACATTCAAATAATGTATTCTTTCATTCTTTCAAGATTATTTTCCACAGGTGTTTCACCCTATATTGAATTATGCATTGAAGTGTGGTGTATATCAGGTTAACGTAAAGGTAAACCTACCAGAAAATGTACCGTTCATTTTCTGCCAGCGCATTATCTGTTTATCTATGGATTTGTCTACAGTGTAAAAAGAAAAATAGTTTTCTTCTTACAGTGTTTCATTTAAAATCCTAAAGCTTAAAATGACTTAAAATCTTAAGCACTAATGTATTTAATGATTGCTGTATTTATAATGCTCTGTATAATTACTCGGTTATTAATTTAGACCTCTGTTGATGGATTCCATGTTTGCTTTTGTTGCTCGTCTAATGACAAGGCTATTCAAAATACACACTGAAAATACATTTAAACAAATTTTAGAAATACATTTCCCTTTGTTTATATGTAAATATGTTTTACAGTTGGCAGTTTATTTTTCTCTGCCCTCCTTCCTCATTTATGTTCCTGTTTCAAAAGCATTATTATTGACTTGGCGACAGCTTTCAAACTTCAGGTGAACTCTAGCTTATGTAACGCGAAACTGAGTTGATTTACTGTTAATGATAAATGGAGAAAACAAACACACACGCACGCTTCATGTAACACAGCTTTTCTGCTCCTAACTCTCTTCCAAACTTTTGTTGGAGGTCTCGTGGAAGTGCCGAATGCAAATGAAACGCGGACTAGAAAGTGTTCTCTAACCACACCTGCCTCTCTCTTTTTCTCTCTCTATATAGGAAGTGAGTGGTTCATATTCATCTAGTGGGAGAGGAGAAGGCAAATACAGCGGTGTAGAAGAGAAAATGTCGAATCAGGATGCAAACTTTGACGGAAGTGAGTACCTTCTGGCTTTTTTAATACAGTAGTTTCTTTAAAACTGAACACTGAATTTAAACCCTAAATATGTCTATGTTTGGTTATTTAAAGGCATATTCAGGAAATTTAAAACTGTACGGTTTGCAACCTCTTCGTTTTTTCCGTGATTTATATGTTTGTGGAAATTCAGTGCGTGTGTGTAAAGGCGACATGATTGAAGACTTCACACATTGCTGTCTAGCATGATGACAACTCTGATGACAGACTTCAGCTTTAGTGCTCAAGCATGCATGTGTATGTATGTACATATGTTTGGAGTTCTGCTGCAATCTTGTTCTTAAGGCACTGAAAACTTCGTGTTTTCAGACGCAGGATGTAGTCTTAGAAATGTCCCTATCATACCCAAACTTTACTTTATAATGCTTGGGTGTGCGTGATTTAAATATGCAGTGACAATAGCATGCTAGTGGGAGGCCTGTGTAATTTAATAGGTTTGTTTGACAGGTGAGTTGATTTGTGTATGGTCAGTGTCTGCATGTGTCTGTCTTTGGTTATCCCTCTTTCATTCTTTAAAATCGGGCTATCAGCTCGACTTTTAAATAGACAGCGTTGTTTACGATGGGTCCGCACACATACACAGAAATTCCCACGTATCCTGCGTATCCTGATGTATTGTTCATCACTCAAGTGTGCTGCTGATGTCTGGCATCATGTGATGCATGGCTTTAAAGCTTTCCAGGAGAATCTGAGGAAATATGTCTGCATATTTTCTCCTTAGTCTCCTCACTTTTTGTCTTCATTTTTTGCCTTTATTTATTTTAAGGGACAAAGCTGGCTACCTTTTTCTGGTACTATTTTGTAAAAATGTTATTTTACATATAAAAAGCACACCACATTCATAAATGTCCAATCATTTAATTTCATCCAAATCAATTATGACTATTAAAACGACTGTGACATAAAATCAGGGTTATTATAGTTTTCTAAAACATAAAAAAACAAAACAAAATTAAAACAAAATTAAAAAATAACAATAAAAATGTTGCTTATAATAAATAATGTTAAATTTAGCTTAACTTGATGTACTAAAAAATTAAAATGAACAAACTGTCACTTTGAATGACTGAAGTCCTGACTTATGCCAACAAATGTAAAACCTTTCTGGAAGTGCTTTATAATAATTAGAATAATGTAGTAGCTGTCATCTCCTTTTTAAATGGAGAAAGTTCTGTAGAAAATGTGTGTTTATCCTTATTTATTCGCCCTCATATTGTTCCAGTTCTGTATGTTGTTTTTTCCATGAAACACAAAGGGAAAATTTTTTTAAGAATTTTCCAGGCAACACTTTTCCATGTCTGTTAAGTTACAAAAACATAATAGGAAACACAGAGGTAGACCATATGACTGGTGCACTACAAGTCTTCTAAAGCCATACAGCATGATTTATTAATAAATCATAATATATTATCAGTCAAGCTTTAGGGTCATTCTATCAAAACTATCTAATTGCTTCATAAGGCGTGAAATATAGCTAACGTGTTGTATGGTTCTACACCAAACGTGCTTGGTAAACTACCGCTTTAATCGTTATATAAATGTAAGCATGTGAAATGGACTGGTAGTGCATTTTCTTAAAGCCAAGGATGAATGACCCTAAAATCTCTCAGACAGTAGGGTGCCTCTCTCCCCCTCAGTGTCTGTCTGTCTCTCTGTGACTTCAGGTTAAGGGCATGTTGAGTAGCTTATCTAAAAAAAGGCCTAGCAGACTGGCAATCTTTTAAAGAGGAGGAGGGTAATGGTAGGGGCCTCTGAAATACAGCCAGCTGTCCCTACCCTCCATCACTCTGAGGTGAACCGGACAGTAGAGTGGAGCTGGTCTCCAAACATACCCTCACACTATCACACACGGACACTGGGTGTCTATAGGGGTCTCCAGGTGGGATCTGGATTGTCCAGGTGACACTATAGTAACGTTGAGGAGCATAGAGGAAACTTCAGATCTCTTTAGGTGAGTGTGATTCAACCAAAGTTGTTTCTGTGGTCAAGTGTCTGAGAGGACTAGGGAGGAAATTTCAAATGGAAGATGCATGGTTTACAACTTGATTAAATAATGAGCACTACTGATTATTTCATAGTATGATAATAATCTAATAAAAGTATTGATTCTGAGCTCTGTATTGATTTTTTTTTTTTATTAAAAAGCTAACGTTACGTTGCGTTGAAATTAATAGTACGTATTTCCAGGTTTAAAGCGCATTAGGCCAATGGCGTACACGCACGTGTTCACGAGTGCTCATTAAGATTGCATGAAGAGGACACATGGCACATTGTTACATCACAATGGATTTGAAATGAATATTGATGAGTATTTTTTATATAAACATAAAGTAACAAAAGGGTTCTTTCAGATTTTCTGATACCTTGTTATAGGCTACTTGTTGGTTATTAGAGCAAGACAAGAACTCTAAAGTGACTCACGTTTAAGCAACGTTTAAGCATTTGAAAACCATTACGCTTATATTTAACAATAACAGTTCACCACAGCTTAACCGAGTAGTTGCAGTTGGCTTCAAAATTGAAAACTTGTAATAGCAATTACATGGATAAAGTGAAAAAATGATGAGATGAGGGACTTTTTTCTAATGTGAATTGTAGTTGCTGCGTGGCAGTGAGTGTCATATATGTCGGTTCACCCCACGAGTGTCTTAGAATAGAGTCCCAAAGACCGGGCTTTCTGAATTTAGCCTGTAAGCTACTGCTGCATTCCATAGACTCCTAGAGTCTAGAATATTACAGGCCTGCTGATATAATGCTTACACCGTTTGATCACACGTTTAGCAGATACTAGCTCTGACAAAGTGAACCAAAACCAGAGAAGTCATTTATAAAAATAACCAAAAGGCAATCACTCTACAATACTTCCTATTTCTGTTCATCATAAAGAATCAAAACTGTGGCAGACAATCTTATTAGAGAAGTAGAAATCCGAATGATGGACAAGTGACCGATATAAAAGATATGCCATGGCTCTGCATTTTAGGAAGTGTCTCTTCCTGAGCACCTTACACTCTCTCTCTCTCTCTCTCTCTCTCTCCCTCTCTCTGAAATATGAAACTAACGGGCCTTGGTTTAAAATAAGTCTTCTTTAATTGCTCTCAGTATTGTGGATATATCATGCTAATGCGCAATAGCCTAGAAAGCCGCCAAACCCCTGCGGTTCTAGATACTTTGTGGTGTTCTGGAATGTTCATAGTCTATCTTCCCCGCTGATGTCTTTCTCTATCATGACAAACGAGTGCGCGATCCCTCTGTCTCAACATCCCCTCGTCTCTGTGTTTGAAAAGTGTCAGATACCCTCAGGTGTAGAGTTTCTGTTCAACAGCTACTAAAGCTTGCTTATTCTGGATCTGAATCATCTCTATCCCTCTGCTGGGCTAGTTTTACACTGGCATGCTCTGAATAACTGCTCTGCTAAAATTAACGGTTCAGGGAACATGTCTTGGTCACATGGTGGTACGGTCATGCTTTACTGATGCAAGAAAAGCAGTGTGGGTGTATGACAGCACAAAGATCTGGCTTGAAATCATCAGCGAATAGCACTGCAGTACATCCTCCATGACGATGCAGCGAAAGCAAATATTCACTCAATGAAGAATTTAAATTGTGTAGAGCTAGTATGCATCTGCAATTAATGTTTTGATAATTCATTAGGAAATCATCTTATTTACATAGTTTTCATAGTAATGTGCTTTATCTGAACAAAATAATACAATTTCCATTATAAAGCAACCTTGTACATTAACCACTACATTTCTGGCTAATATGCATAAGCCAATAATTATTTTTGTTATGGCTGATAATCCTCTAATGGCCAAAAAGGGAATTTTATACCATAATGATGCTTCTCGTAAATGTTTAAAATTTCAATTCCTGCTAATAATTATATTTAACAGTGTTATTATTAAATTCTTGGTATTATGAAAAGAGTGCCAGTTGACAGATAATTGTATAATTAATGAAAATAAAATCTTAAAATGATATTGTATATCCTCCTCATAACCTCCTATGTAATATATGTAAACCTTATATGTGTACAACTTACCAGAGCTGGTAGAGGTGATGGCTTGGGTGATCCAACGTTGAAAACCGTGATTGATGAGAATGACGTGCATGCTTTATGACATCATTTCTCATCTTGTCATTGGAGCCATCTATAGACTGAGAGACAGAGAGAGAGAGTCAGCATTAGCTGTCACAATACATCCCTGTTGTCACTTCGACTTTGTCTGGCTAAATTTACTCCTGAAAATATGACAGATGATGCGATCTCTAATCTAACATTGCTTTCTCATGAACCAATAATGAGAGCTGAGTCAAGGTGCAGAAATGCATTTATTTATGTTACAGGTTCAGGTTTAATAGCGAATGTCTCCGTGTGTGTTTCAGCTGCGGGCAGCGCAGGTGTTACACCATCAAGAGAGGGACACACCGACGGCGAGGCTGATTCTGTGCCTCTCAAACAGAGACTGGCCTTGTACCAAGCTGCCGCTACCAAGGAGGAGAGAAGCCCATCTGTGGTATTTACCAGCATGAACGCAGACAAATACACATGAACATATGCTGGCCCACACACTCATATCATATTACCTGTAGTGAAGGAAAAATAGGCACAGATTTCCTACTTCTTGTTTAAGGCCTTCCACTTCCTATTTACTATTTTACGATTCTGAAAAAAGACAATTTCAACCCACATAAGCATGCTGTACTTAATGGCTG
The DNA here is from genome assembly GCF_018831695.1 of Puntigrus tetrazona. Taxonomy (NCBI): domain Eukaryota; kingdom Metazoa; phylum Chordata; class Actinopteri; order Cypriniformes; family Cyprinidae; genus Puntigrus; species Puntigrus tetrazona. The sequence continues at coordinate 4,567,900 of NC_056704.1, read as the reverse complement.
TGCAATACATAATAGATGTATAAAATACACATCAAATGGATTTGCACATTATTGATCCCATGTGGATATTTGGGATGCATTAAATAAAGTGAGATGGCAGATACCGGATGAGGTGAAGTAACATTATGCAGTGTCCTAAATAATTTGTTATTGTATCCTAACCAGCTACAACCATGAAAATATTTTGTGGGTTGTTTGCTTTTAACAGAGCTTTATTGTTGATATACTATTATGGTTTTTGATTGTTTTATATAACTATATATAGGCTATTTAATAGAGACTGTTTTAAAAAATGTATTGTTTTTATAATAATCATTATTATTTTTAAACATGTCTACTCACATGTGTACTATTTTGTTTTATTTAGCTTTAGTCATTTTAGTACTTCAGTATATTTAGCTTTAGTTTTTTACATTTAAACAAAAAAATATTAAAATATTGGTACTGCAAGTAAAGTAAGATCATTGTTTTTATATATTTTAAGTAATGAAAATATTTATTTTTGGTTATAGTTCATTGAATAGTGATAATAATCCTTCTGGAAGTACATCATTTATTTTTACATTTTTGTTTATAGTTTATTAAAAAGTGATAATACTCCTTATGGAAGTACATAATTTATATTTACATTTGGAATACATTATGTTTAGGACTATGTCTTTTCTGTGGTGCAGCATACCAGAAAAATCCCTTATTGGTGCTTATTGTGAAATCCCATTGGTTCAAAATCCTGATCACCATTGCTGTATATTAAATCAAACATGTTCTGATTGTTTGTTATGGTATTGCATTCTGCATAATTGTTACTGTCTGTGTGTAAAAAAATTGTTAGTAGAATTCCGGTTAGCTCTATTGGTAAACTAACTATTTGTGTTTAAGGTCTGTACAATAATAAATAATTTAATACTAAAAAATTAACAACAACAAATACCGATGCAGCTTGTATGCAAATGTATAATGTATGCTTGTGTAGTGCGTATAGTGTATAATGTGGTTCTAAGTAAAACACGAAAACAAAAACTTTGTTTTCAACCTTTTAGCTCCCCCTAGAGGAGAATCAAATGTCTCAAATGTCTTAACATTTTATTGTGTGTTTTAAGGTCATGGACAGCTCTGAGCCGTGCTCTCTGCCAGGCGGACTGGCCAGCGTCAAGAAACAGTTTGAAAGCCAAGAGTTTAGTTCCTCTTCTGCATCCCAAAGCACTGTTACACAATACCACTACCAACAGAGACAGGTAATACAGATAAATGCACAAGGGATCCACAACACTAACTCAGTTCCACCAGAAAAGACTAAAACAAGACTTGATGACAAAATATAGTCTGCATTGCAATGCTACTGAATCCTCTATTTAGCAGCTGTTCATGCAAAAAAAAGCATGACTAATTTTCATATCATGAGTCACTGATCAGCGTAACACTGTAGATTATATCATAATAACAGCATTGAGTAGAATATTGTGCATGTTTGTTTAAAAACAGGTCTTCTCTGTCTTTTGACAGCAGGTGGTGAGCTCATCAGAGGTGACAGTACGAAGCAGTGTTAAAGAAAGCAGCTCCTCAAATGCTCAGGTATACCCATACAAGATGATTTACTCACTCTCATGTTGTTCCAAACTTAATACAGTTTACTAGAAAAGCAGACATTTTTATAAGGTATTATTTAGGTGCTCTGCTCACTGTTTTAATGTTAGGTTTCACTGGACCAGAATGTTCATCAGAGTGTGGCCTCAAGTTTTGGGGATCATTATGATGAGAAAGGTACTATTTAAATGTAGTTTACTATAGTTTAATAACAGATTGTAAGTTACCTCTAATTTTTTTGTAATTTTCTCTTTCTCATTTCATTTTTCAACCTGTTAAAGTGATGGTAATTGGAGGAGAGAATTTGCCAAAAGTTTCTGCTCAAGCTCTGAAACAGCACCATGAAAAAAGTATTGAGGAGGCCACTCCACCCAAACATATTAAGGTAAAAATTACGTATACAGATGAAGACAGCAAATTGTTCTACCTGCAGTGGTTAAAAATAATTTAATCTTACAATATATGTAAAATATAAAATATATTTACATTTTTCTTTCATATGTCAGACACACAACTGTCTTTTACATAGAGTATAGATGTTACTGGTTCGTATTTGTCAGAAATCCAGGAGTTATGAAAATTTATACTAGAAATATAAGTATTAATATATTACATATCAATTATAATGTAGAAAATAAAGCTAAAAAGGATATCAAGCAAAAAATGAAAATTAGCAAAGCTATTTTTCCCAAAAATGCAAAAAAAGTCCACAGAGCCAAAAGTGTCCATATGTAAAGTAAATTGTAAGTGTATGTTAATTGTATGTAAATCAACACGTCGACTATTCTATTCAAGAACATTTCTTTCTATTGCACCTTTCTCTGCTTATGCAAACAAGAAGTAAAAGTAGAAAATCTTTTATGCACAAAATTATATTTATTTATTTGTTATTAATTATTTATATAAGATTATGCTTGTCTTTTCCTTCTATACAAACAAAGATTGATCTTGATTACAACCAGTTTCCTTGGGCCCCAGTAAATGTTTCTTCAAAGACTACTGCCACAGGTAGCTATGAGACGATGTCTGTCACTAAAGCAATGCAAGAGGCCTCTTCCTCCTCTGTAACTTCCTCACAATATGAGGCCGTGGAGCAGTTTTCACAACCAGTATCTTCCACACAACAGTTTCAAGTGACTTCACAAGTCCCAGAACGTTGTTCTTCCCCTAAGCCAACAGATGCATCTACATCAGCCAAATATGCTGTCAATAAAGAGCAGTACTCTAAGCAGAGAAACCTCTATGAACTTAAGCGCCTCTACAAACACATTCACCCAGAAGTGCGTAAAAACCTGGAGCGTGACTTCTTCACCGAAGTGACAGACACAGAGCAAACCTATGTGGACAGTGATGAAGAGGTGAGCACAGACATTCAGCAAGCACGCTATGTTTTTGAAAACAGTGGAAGTACCAGTCCTGGCAAGTGCATAAGTCCAGAGAGAGAGTATCTGGAGTGGGATGAGATCCTGAAAGGTGAGGTGCAGTCAATGCGCTGGATGTTTGAGAACAAGCCCCTAGATTCCATCAAAGATGGCACACCAGATGAAGATGAGGGAAAGAACATAGCCCAACAAGAAATCATTGCTGGAAAAGACGTAAAGTATACTACATGGATGTTTGAAACGCAGGCCATGGATGCTCTAGGTACAGAAAAAATTGATTCAGTAGAACACAGTGGAAAACTAGATCTAGCCAGGGGAGATGTTCAGACTGCAACATGGTTGTTTGAGACACAACCCCTGGACACACTCAACAAAATTTACCAAGAGGATGAGCAAGAGACACAAGTGATATATACTAAAGACATTGCTGGGGGTGATGTGAAAACTGCTAGGTACTTGTTTGAAACACAACACCTGGACATGCTTGGACACACAGAGACTATCGATGAAACTCACTTCCTGCAGCTGAAATCAGAACTTGAAGAAGTCAAGGGTGAAGTAAAGAAAACAACCAAGATGTTTGAGACACAACCCATGTGTGTCATCCGCGGTGACTCTGGTGAGATGCTGGAGATTACCAAGGTGCGACGTGAAGAAACCGAAAAAGGTGATGTCAGAACATCACGCTGGCTCTTTGAAACTCAGCCTCTGGACCTAATCAGCAAAGATCCAAGCAAAGTCAAATTAATCTGTGGCGTCTCCATGGAGGAAAATTATCAGAGTGGGGTAAACAGGGGAAGATGGCTGTTTGAGACAAGGACACTTGATCAAATCAAAGATGAAGAATGGGAAAGCACAAAGACTCAGAAGGAGGAGATTTTAGGAGCAGATGTTAGGAGACACTGCATGATCTTTGAAACACAGCCGATGGATGTACTTAAAGATAATACCAATGCAAGACCAACGGAGCAAGAAGACATTATAGGTGGTGATGTTACTTCTGCTAGGCATCTGTTTGAAACAGTGCCAATGGAGAATCTTAAAGAGTTACCAGAAGTTGGCAAGCTACAAAAGGTCGTAGCTTCAGAAGATGAGAAAGGTGATGTGAGACACCAGAGGTGGTTATTTGAAAGCAAACCTCTTGAGCAGATCAGAGAGGAGAAGAAAGAGGTCACACGAACTATTAATCTAGAGGAGCTTGAAAAGGGTGATGTCACAAATTACAAAGAAATATTTGAGACCATGGACCTGAGCAAATGTACAGATGCTCAAAAAATACAAGTGGAGGGTGTCACCTGTGGCTCAGTGAAATCCAATAAAGTATTATTTGAGTCAACACCATTGTATGCTGTACAGGACAGCTCAGGACACTACCATGAAGTTAAAACTGTGCGCAGAGAGGAAGTTGTAAAAGGAGATGTGAGAAGCTGCAAGTGGATGTTTGAAACTCGTCCCATTGATCAGTTTGATGAGAGCATCACTAAGTTCCAGATAATCAAAGGAATATCTAAAGAGGAAATCCAATCAGGTGATGTCAAAACAGCCAAATGGCTTTTCGAAACCCAGCCACTTGATGGCATTAAATACTTCAACTTAGAGGAAGAGGACAACAGGAAAAATGAGAGCATTGAAATCCAAAGAGGTGATGTTAAAACATGCAGATGGTTGTTCGAAACTCAGCCAATGGATGTCTTGTATGAGAGAGTAGAGACAAAGACTGAGGACACCACAGATGTCCAGAAAGGAGATGTTAAAACTTGCACATGGCTTTTTGAGACTCAGACTCTTGACACCATCAAGGATGAGTCTGAGACAATCCTGAAAACTTGCACAGTAAAGCAAGATGATGTAAAAGGTAAGGATGTACGTCTAGTGCGCTTCCTATTTGAGACTGAAAACCTAGAAAACATCACTGACGATGAGGATCACAGTGGCTTTAAACGAATTACTGAGATTGACATTCACTCTGGAGATGTCTCACGAATGAAATACATCTTTGAGAATCAGTCATCTGATATCATGACTTCTACATCTGAGGATACCATGCAGAAACTCAAATGCCGTCAAGCAGAGGACATTCAGAAAGGAAATGTGGTGAACTGTACCTGGATGTTTGAAAACCAACCAATTGATTCCATCAGGGCAAATTCTGAAGAACTCAAGGAGTCACGCACAGTAATAGATATTCAGGGAGGTAATGTTGATAAAGGTCGCTTCATTTTTGAGACATACTCATTGGATAAGATTCAGGAGGAGGCATCTGACACTGAGATCAGCAAACTGCAAAGCTTTATGCACAAGGAAATTGAGGAAATTGAGAAAGGGGATGTTAAAAACTACACCATGATGTTTGAGACTCAACCACTGTATGCTATCAGGGACAAAGAAGGACACTATCATGAGGTTACTACAGTCACAAAAGAAGAGATGCTGCGAGGAGATGTGGTTGGGGCAAGATGGTTGTTTGAGACAAAGCCCCTAGACTCAATTAGAAACACAGATGAGGTTTATGTCATCAAAGCTGTTACTGAAGAAGACATCCAAAAAGGAGATGTCAACACAGCCAGATGGAGGTTTGAAACCCAGCCTCTAGATGAGATTGCAGAGGATTTGAAAGTTGCTGTTAAAACAGTAGCAGACATCCAAGGGGGAGATGTGAAAACAAACAAACAGCGTTTTGAAATGGATGACCTATCAAAGAAATATGTGAAAACCGTTAGTGTCAGTGAAATTCAGAGAGGTGACGTAAGAAGCTCCACATGGATGTTTGAAACACGTACTATTGACAAGATCCGGGGTGAGGGTTCGGAGTATGATGAGATGGAGAAAGTGACACGCGAAGAAGTGGTAAAAGGTGATGTCAAGCAATCTGTGTGGCTCTTTGAAAAGGAACCACTTGATCGTATCAAAGAAGTTGATGAAACAGATACTGTAATTTCTCGTGAAGAAATCCCAAGAGCTGATGTGAAGACAACAACATGGTTGTTTGAAACCACTCCCCTCACAGAGTTCAATGAAAGCAGTGTGGAGAGAAAAGAGATTGTTGGTAAAAGCATCAAGACAACCCTAGAAGAGCTGTATACTCAGAAAATGGTTGAATCACAAGGTATTCTTATCGAGGCAGATGAGATTGGAGATGTTAGAATGGCTAAATACAAACTTCTAAACCAGGACACTCCGGAGATCCAGAGAGAAGAGGTAATACATGGAGACTTGAACAATATTATGATGAACCTGCTCAACAGACGTGAGACAACAGAGAGGGCAATCACCGTAGACATGGAGGAAAGAGGAAATATCAACTCCACTGTACAACAGCTCTTTAATCAGAATAAGAGTGATAATGCTGAGAAAGAGACCATTATCAGAGGAGACATCCAAGAGGCAATTAACAACTTGCTGAAGCAAGAAGGATCTTCCAAACGAGGCATTCTAATTCAAGAAGATGAGAAAGGAGATGTGAAAATGACCATATACTCACTTCTCAATAAGGAAAGTGAGAGCAATGTTGAGAAAGAGGATATAGTTAGTGGAAATATTCGTGGAACACTGCACAGGCTGCTGGGTAGTGCTGATGCAAAGGACCCATCCTCTAAGATAACTGTGGGAGAAGCAGAGAGAGGAAATGTCAGTTTTTATTCTACGTGCATTGAGTCTGGGGCACTGGACTACCTCAGGCAACTTCAGTTGGGGACTGATGATACTGTTGAGGAAAAGGTTAAAGAAATTATTATTGGAGGTGATGTAGAGCAGACAAAACAGATCTTAAGAAAGAGCCAGCAAACAATAGGACGAACTGTAGCTGAAAATGATATTGTGCCCGGTGATGTCATTAACACAGTACAGGTGTTTATGATGGAACCTGTATTATCCCTGAATAACATGCAGAAAGTGGAGATAGTAAAGGGAGACTTGAGAGGAGCTCTTGACTCTCTCACACAAGCTGTAAACCAAAGTGTTGTCGTAGAAAAAGAAGAAATAGTCAAAGGAGATATCTGCACAACACTTAGGTCTCTTGAAGAAGCTCAAAACCAACAGAAAGAAATAGAAAAGCCAGAGATTGTCCCTGGTGACATCAGGAGTGCATTAGAATCTCTTGAAAAATCATCATCTGCGAAGACTGAGGTAATTATTGAAGACGTGGTCCCAGGGGATATTAGAGGTACCTTGAAATCCCTGGAGGAGGCAAAGCAGGCGGTTAAAGAGGTTGAGAAGGAGGAGATTGTTAAAGGTGACATTCAGACTGCTCTCCTTAGTCTTCAAGAGGCTTCAATTGAAAAGAGGGTGTTCCAGCACCAAGTTAGCGAACAGGGTGATGTGAAAGGTACCATTCAGCTCTTACTGGAGCCAACTTCATCCCCATGTATGCATAGGAGGCCAAGCACAGAGGGTGATATAAAATCTTCCATCAAATCACTTTATGAGCAGGAGCAAGTGCAAATTGAGAAAGAAGAGGTGATTAAGGGAGATGTTCAGGGCACCATTAAATCCCTGATGAAGAAGAAAGAGCAATCAATCCACAAATCTAAAATGAATCCCCACAAGAAAGCTAAAGTTCCTGTTAAGAATCCAGTTTCTCCTCAACAAGTAACCTGTGAATGCCCCGCTGGACCTAAAACAGACAAAAAAACAACAAATCCACCTCCAGTGAGAAACATACAGCAAAGCAGCACACAAAAAACATCTGAGGTCAAATCTTCAAAAAATCAGACTTCTGAGGATTATCGATCTGCTACTAAACAGATAACAACAGCTGTTCATGCACAAGAGTCCTCTCAGAGCTCTCAAAACATAAAGGTTAAGGAGCAACATATCAAACAAAAACAGAACACTCCTAGTCCAGTGCTGATAAAAAAGAAGAATTCTGGATGTCAGAGTGAGAAGAAATCAGAAATTGCTGCTGTGTCTTCAGCAACGAGTGCATCAAAGGAGGCATTACAAACTAATATTAGCATGAAGCAAACCGAAGAGACAAAAACAGTCACAAAGGTTCAGACAACTGTGACAACAGAACAAACCACTATAACCCAGAAGCAGAACATTAAGAATTTAAAATCTGAAAAAAACGTTAAGAGTCTCAACCGCAATCTCAGTCCCAAAGGAATGATTAAAAAAGTGAAACCACAGCCAGAGATTCACTTTCCACCACCCCCAAGTTCTCCTCCACCTCCTTCTGAATCAGAGCTCTCTTTACCTCCTCCTCCCTCACCAGTGACGGAAAGTGATGTCCAGCCAGCCCTCTTACCACGCCCTCCTCTAGTTATGAGACAGGACAGTGACTTTCCTCCTCCACCACCTCCACCCCCTGTAATGGAGTCAGACACCGAATTCTTTCCACCACCTCCTCCACCCCAAGACCTCCTCCCTCCTCCTCCATCTCAGCAGGAACTCTCTGTTGCCCAACCTGAAAAGCCAAAAGGCCGAACTTTATTCAAGGTGCCAAAACCTGAGCCTCCCAAGCAACCACAGCCCAAAACATTTAAATGGCAGAAAAAACAACCTGCACCTACTCCACCGCCTCCACCTCCTACAGCAGTTCCAGAGCAGAGTGAAACAGTTGTACCAAACATAACTACAATTACCGAAACTACAGAGAACATCACCAAGCACCAAGGACTGGTTAAAACAATTGAACCTCCGGCTCCACATATTGCTAAAGTTTCATCAGCAATACCTGTACTACTACCAACAGCTGAGGAACCACCACGCCCTAAAAAGGTTTTTGCACCAGTGAAACTGCCACCTCCCCCTGACCCTTCTGCTCAGAAAGCAAGACCTGCAAGTAAATTTAAAACACCACTCATGCTTGCAGAAGAAAGATATCGGAAACAAAGAGAAGAAGTTGAAAAGAACAAGGAAGAAACTACTCCCACCTCACCCCCACCTACTAAACTATTTAATGTCAGTGAAATTAATGCTACAGTAGAGTCAAGCACACAGAAATCTGAACAGCCTCAAATTACTTTTCAGACACAGCAAGAAACACCAAAAGAACCAGACACTAAACATAAACCAGTCATGATTCCCATAGAAAAGGCAGAAAAACATGCCCCTCCAAAAAGTCCACAGATTCCACCAAAGAAAAAGCTACCCACGAATTTTCAGATAAGCAATCCTTCATTTTCAAAAGTCAGTAAAAAAACAACTACAGAATCCTCTAGCACAGTATTAGATAAAAAGCAGGTATCTACCACTGCTGCCTTAGAAATAAAAAGCCATCCAACCCCTGCAGTTCATGCAGTGTCTGTTGAACAGCAAGTTGACAGTACAAAAACTGACTCTGTAAAAGAAGAGAGCATCCAGGCCACAAAAAACATTCAAAGTCAGATCAATGCTTCTCAAGCAGAAGAGATCATAGAGACTTCTTTGGCTCAAGAAGTCAAGAAGGTTCCTTCTCAGACCACAAAGATCCCAAAAGTGACCCCGAGCTTTAAGGTAAAAACATTTAAGGTGCCTAAGGGAGAGAAGCCAGATACAATACAAGCAATCAGCACAGAGCAAACAGTCATAGACACAGGAAAAAATAATGTCTCTCAAGTGTCCATGAGTCAGGGCGGCCTCCAAAAATCCACCAGGGCTGAAGTGAAAATAGAGAAAAAAGAGGAAATGAGACAAACCCAGCATGACACCAAAATTGAGGTCCAGTTGAAGAAGCAAAGACAAACATCATTTAAGGAGCCACCACCTGTGGCACCACGACCATCAGTTGAGATACATCAAATACAACCAGCATTATCAACAGAGATACATCAAGGACAAGGGCAGACATCTGTCATTCAATCACATCAAGCAGTGAGAGAGGAACACGTCCAGATTCATGAAGAGAGGATGGTCACTCAGAGCACAGTTCAACAACATAGCACTCAACAAAAAAGTAAATTTCAAATCAAAAAGCAGGTAAAGCCTCCACTGCGGCCTCCAAGCAGAGAGGAGGCCATAAAACAGTCAGTGCAGAAAGATGAACAAAACAAAACAGAGATTACAAAAACAGCAGAATCTGAAATGAGTGCATCAATGATAACTGAAAGTTCTTATGCACAAAAATGTGAAGAAATTAAAAAATTGTTGTGTTATATCCAAGAGTTTGAAGGAACTACTGCAAAACTAAACCCAAAGTCATTACAAACTATGCTGAGTATCATTCCTGATTGGCTGGTTGGTTCTGAAGAGAAGGCTGATTTGAGCCAATCTCAGTACAACAAGCAAAAAATGAGAGAGGTTGTAATCTATTTGCAGAACCTTGCCCTGGCTAAACTACATTTTTTAGAGGGAAATTTGTCCGTTTCAGAGACAGCAAAAAGTGAGTCATCACAGGAAAAGAAAATAGTGGGTGGAGCCACACAGAAAATATCTAAGATTACTATTGGTTCAGCAAAAATAGAGTCTCAGAAGAAAGTAGTGGAGGAGAAGAAGACAGAGAGCCAGAGTGAATCAAAGATATCAGAGCTCAAAATGCCACCTGAGCTAAGAATGCGTACACCGTCACCTACATTCATCTGTATTGAGTCCGCCAAGAGGACAGACTCTCCATTGCAAGTTACTCCTTCACCCCCTCCCTCTTACAGGTCAGGCACCACACCAACACCTCCACCCCGATGGTCTGAAACACCAACACGCCTAAACCAGTCCACACCCTCCCCTACAATGAGTCGCTCTGAGAAGCTGGCTAAACTAAGAGATACCACAGCCAAACTCTCACAAGGCATGACTCCACCACCCATGCCTTTGCCAGAGTACATGATAAAGGTCCAAACGGATTTGGAAGGGTCTCGCTCATCCAGCTGTTCAGAGATTACCTTTGAGACTCACATGATGGAATCATCCTTGACAGATGTCACAGATATCCATGGAGACTCTATGATGACTGTAAAAGATAAGCGTGAGTTCTTTGAAGAGGCTCAGAAAGCAGAGGTCTCTCGCACATATATACGCAAAGACCCTATTGACATCCCAGAGCGTCTTGGACCAGATACAGAAGATAATGAGCCAGAGATCCCAAAATCCATTGATGTCCATGAAAGAATGTTAGAGGACTTGCCCAGGGTTGACCTGACAAAGCTTGTTAACAAATTTGAGTCTCCACAGGCTAAAGTTTATGTCCGGAAGGAGCCCATTGTGATTACTGAGAGACTGGGAAGTGACACAGAAGATGCTGAATCTGAGAAGAAGTCATCTATGGTGGAGGACATACCAAGCTTTGATATTAAAGCTCTCAAGAATGTCTTTGAAATGGGTGATCACGCCCACCAGTACCTAAGGGAAGAGAGAAAGAATCTTGAAAAACAAGAGGAAGCACCTGACGGATTCTCTCAAACTAAATCTGTAACTGAGCACTTCTCCACAGTAGATGAGTTTGGAAACACTGTAACAGGCTTAAAGACTGAAACAAGCTCCCACTCTGAGAGTGTGACAACCCGTGGTGATCCACCAACTTATGCAGAAGTAGTAAGAGGGAATGTTCCTGTCCTGGATGTTTCACCAGAGGCCTCTGCAGAAGAGTTACTAAAGAACTTCCAGCAGACATGGGCAGAGAGTGAAAATGTCTTCAAAAACCTGGGCTTCACTGTGTCTGAGCAGCACAGATCACAGACTGTTTCACACCAGCACCAGACTGTGGTCACCGGTAAATCTATGTGACGAGCATGGAAAGGTTAACAAGAGTGCAGAGTGATAACTAAAACGGTGTGTTTGCATTTGACAAATAGTGATGCTTTAGGCATTCCTGTCTGTACTTTTGTTTTGATCTTTTAGTTTGTGTTCATAATAGAGTGGTACTAAACTAGAGTGGTCAAAGTATGAGATATGAGTATTATTTTGTTAGAATTGATGGAATTTTTGTAGTATTGCCCATTATATATAATGAGACTGTGCTGAGGTCCTGATGTAATGTTTGCATTTGTATTGCGCCTCCCTAAATTACTAAACTACTATACTAACAGCTTTCTTATTTATGTTTTTAAAATATCCTAACTTAACAACAACTGCTCATAAAAGCATAATGAAACTGTTTGTCCATGTGAGTCTGTGTATGACTGTGTGCTTACACATTTAAAAACATTTTCTGATGCTTGTCTCTCTCTGACAGAAAATACGGGTGCCAGAGTCCGAACTGTGTCGGGTATGTCGGAAGAGGGTGTATCCCATGGAGTCTCTCATAGCAGACAAACAAAACTTCCATAAAAGCTGTTTTAGATGTGCCCACTGCAGCAGCCAGCTAAGGTAGAGGTTTATTTTTACATTAATCCTGAATGTTTTAATTTGTTACAGTGTAGAATAAGATGAAAAAAAGTTGTACATACATCTATGCACTTTTTATGCAGCATTGTTTTTATGTGCCTTACTACGCGTTTCATCACAGTTTCAAAGAGAAATGTCCACTGAGTGGCTCTAAAACACGGGTTCAATATGTGAACCTCCAGCTAATTTTTATTACGTTGATATAGGCCAGTGGTTCCCAACCGGTGTGCCGCGGCACTAAGGGGTGCCGTGAGATCTTTTGAGGGTGCCGCCAAAATTTCAACAAAATTTTTTTATTAAGGCAGAATCAGTGTAAACAGTATTCTCATATCATCTAGGACTAGGTATAAGGTGTTGTTGCATGCAAACTCTCGAAATGAAACAAATAAATAAATAATAATAAAAAAGCTACGGAGATTTTAAATATCTATTTCCTTATAAGGGTGCCGGGAACTTTTGAAAGGCTTTCCAAGGGTGCCTCAAACAAGAAAAGGTTGGGAACCACTGATATAGGCTGTGTTTTATATCCAGAGAATATGCTCTACACCAAATCCAACCCTAAACAAATGCGAAGCTGATACAAAAAGCATTTTTTGATACAACCCTGTCATTTCAACCCTCTTTCATGTAGATTTCATATGTTTTGTCGAACCATGGTTACGCATGATTCAAAACTATCTATGAAAACCCATAGATATGAAGCTGGATATTTGTGATGCAAGCATTCCAAAGCATCAGTTTTCAAATATCCCAGCATATTAATATTTCTTTGAAGTCACGTGATATTCTTCAAGTAATTGTGTGAAAATTATGCTTCATTAATCAAAACTCTGTAAATTTGTGTTAAAAAATAAGAGTTTTACTGCCACTGGTGTGTCTTTTGGAAACTGCAGTGATATGTACTTATTGCCACGTTTTTTGTCTCGCTAAAAAGTGCACAAAGGTACATATATGCCATAAGGACAGGTAGGATTTGGGTGTTATTGGTATGTGAGCTGTTGTAATACAGCCATCTAGTTTAAATCAGAATCAAATATGACATTTGTATATGGCTGAGACATCATATTTGTGCTTCTCTTTCTACTTCAGTCTTGGAAATTATGCTTCTCTCCATGGACGAATGTACTGCAAGCCACACTACAAACAACTTTTCAAGTCTAAAGGCAACTATGATGAAGGATTTGGAGAAAGGCCCCACAAAGAACTTTGGAGTACAAAGAATCAGAACAACTCATCAGAGACAAACAACATGAAAAACAACCCTGTCAATTTTAATGTCAAAGTAGCTCACAGTCCACAAGAAAATGACCCCAACATCACAGACAGCATGATTCAAGAAAAGACGAATGATGACATTAAGAAGTCAGCGAATAAAATGGCAGTTGTGTGGCCACCCCTTAGTGATTCCCCAAAAAAGTCATTTAATTTGGAGGATGAAATAAAGGTAGTCAAACCTGTCTGGCCCCCTCAAGTTGAATCAGAACTCTCAGGTAAGGATAATAATGAACCAGCAGTAAATAAGAAGCAAACTGCAATTACAAGTGGAAACTGTGCAGAAAATGGTGGAGAGCTTATGCCAGAAAAATCATCTACAGATGCTAAAATAGCTCAAGAGACAGAGAAGCCAACACCAAAACCTGAAACTGCAGAGGGGGAAGAGGATGCCAGTGAAATGGGCAAAGCCATTGAGCCCTCCAGCGAAAGCCAGCAGAGCACAGAGCAGAGAAATAACGAGACAGCTCAAGCAACTGAGACAAAAGAAGGAAGTGAAATGAATGGTCAAAAAGTTGAGGAGTTGGAGAATGGTGTCGCAGAAGGATCTAAGATAGAAAAGGAAAGTGACAAAGCAAATGACACAGATGAAACTGGTACTAAAGAAAGTGAAAAGAAAGTGCAAAGTGAAGTAAATGAGGGAGCAGAGGTAAAAGTGACAGTGATAGATGGTGAAATATCAAATGGCCAAACAGCCAATGGAAATGCAAACAACAATAATAATAATAACAGCAACCTAATATTGGACAACAAGGCCAGTTTGGAAGGAACTGATGAAATTAAAGAAGAACCCGAGCTGCTGGACTTCTTGTCAGGGCCACTTCCTGCTCAGGATCCATTTAAAGAAGAGGACAACAGTGAGATGAGGGCTTCTAACTTATTCCAACAGTTCCAAGACGACAGCTCTGTCTCATCACGTGCCAAATACTCACATGATATAAAAGAGGCAGAACAAGAACAGCTCAAAACTAAAACATTGGTTTGCACTGAGACAGATGACAACCCAAAGTTTAGTGCCTCACGTTTCTTAGATGACATATTTGCAGGTTTCGATGACAGTTCTAGTTTGTTTCCTGAATTTAAGGATGGCATTTGTAGCAAGGAATCAGCTTCATCTCAACTGGATGACCTTCTGGATTTTGGAATAGAATCAAAAGGGGAGTTGGGCCAACACACTGAGGCGGAAATGAGGAAGAAGCCGCTCAATAAAAATGACACCAAAGATGCTGGGCTGCTGAGTGAAGCCAGCAGCCTCTGGCAGGATGAAAATGACTTCTTGTCCGTAGAGGATCAAATTAAACAGAACCGATATTATGATGATGACTGATGAAAAAGCAATAATTAACACTATTTAATCTGCCATACACTCATTTATACACAATCAAAGCTTCTGTCAACATCCTTTAGAACAGTATCAAAGCTCTGTTCATGGAGAGATGAATGTTAGCATGCTCGTATTGAATTTTATACTCAGCTCGCAGCAGACAGCACATTTAAACACAATCGGAACCTTTTAAAAAGTTTTATTTAAAGCACCTGGTGTGCAAGATAAATTGGGGAAATATGATAATAGTGTTTTTTTGTTGTTGTTGTTTTTGCTGTAAACATTTAATTCAGAATTCATGTATCTTTGCCTGTTTTCCATGCCTGAAAGTTAGCAGATACTCTTTTACTTTCTTTCTTGAACATTTATAAGAGGTTATTTCTGCTTTTGTTTGATAGAATTCTTGACAGACTGTCTGTCATAAGGTGGTTAGAATGAATTGTTTCTATTATACTGCTACTGCATTGAATAAAAATGTTTCTGGAATTATCTGTATAATCTTTTGTGTTTCATCAGCATCATGATCATTATTTTTCATATGAAAAACATGATCGATGTATAGCCAAAAAAAAGTTAATTAGTAGTGAGTTGAAAACCTACCTATAATTCAGTAGTCAATGGAATTAAATGCTGTTAAGATAACTAGTTACTGTTCTGTAAACTGTCAATGGAATGAAGTATTTTGGTAATATTGCCTTTGGCTACTTATAGTTTTACAGAGTATCAAAGACAATAGCCACTTTACTTTTTTACTTCAGTACATTTGCGATGAGTAATGCAATTACTCCTTTCCATGTATGCTTTAGAAACGGCAGAGAATTCAATTCAAAATCACAGCAAACACTATAATTTGACTATGAATACATAATAACAATAATAAAAATAATGATAATATAAAGTGGTATTGTGTATGTGCAGTAGCCTTAGTCTATTATGTACACTGGCCTAACCAATCTAATCTAAATAAGTTATTTACCTTGTAGTTACCATATAGTTTAATCCACAGTATGTAATTTTTAGTATATTAAAATTTACTATGTAATTTTTTAGTATATTATAAAAACATCGAGCGAGTTGCTGCTACGTATAATTACTCATAATGGTTTTTAAAGGGTCATGAACAGTGTTGCCAGATTGGAAATGTCCAAGTGTAGTTGAAAATTATTGCATTTGGAAGAAAATTGTCGTTCGTGAGGTAGCCTATGTATCTAGACCAACAACTTTTTAACACAACCTGCAAATTACCACAATAGATAAATAACAAGTGTACGTAAGTGGGAAGGTCCAAACTGTTGATGGGGTCCGTTTGAGGTACAAATTTGATGGCGTCATCGCTGGCTTTGTCTATGTAAAATGTTTGTGTGTTCAAAATTTGCTAAATGTACACAAAAGGTGAGTGCTTCTTAAATTCATCTTTCAAGTCGCCTTTTTTGTCTTATCCCGAATCACTACGGTATACTTATAATAAGCGCTTATAATCGAACTATTGTAGCCTGTTTGGGTCATGACCGCTGCGGAGTAACACATACCTGCGTGAATCGCCATAGACAAAAACTTGGAGAAGTAGCTCCGGTTGGAATGTTTTTTCTTCCGCGGGATGCGTGCAATTCCGTTTATTAACCGCTAGAGCGCCCAAAATTAACATAGATAATGCTTCTTTTGAAGCAGAGCACGGTAGGCATAAGATCCACAGCCAAGTGAGTTAGTTTAGAAGCCCTGTGATTAAAATGACCAGCATTTAAAAATACTAAATTATACTAAATTATCGTACATCATATTTTTTTTTCCCATTAGTGATCGTACTTCGTACAGAGGTCTAGTTATCGTATGCATGTATGGCAGCACAGTCATGAACCCCCCTCTTTCAGCACCGGCTAACTCTTACCACAGTTAAAATATAATAAAAAGAATAGATATTTTTATAAATATATATTTTTCAGATATTTTTATAAATATATATTTTTACACAAGTACAAATAATACAAACTTTACATAAAAAGAGGTGATATTATATGTAAAGCACCATTTATAACAATACAAAAATAAATAACTAAATTGCCACGACACAAATTGCGACATCATCACAATGAAGATTTTAAACCCGGAAGATGAAAATATCTAAAAACATTTAAAATGATCTGATTGTAGCAATCCAACAACCTAATTTATCCATATAGATTAAAAATAAATAACTTTGTATAGTTAAACAACAGTCAAATACTGTTAAAGTTGTTCAACTCAGAATAGATTATACATTTTAAGATATATATATATATATATATATATATATATATATATATATATATATATATATATATATATATATATATATATATATATATGTGTGTGTGTGTGTGTGTGTGTGTGTGTGTATTTTAATATTTGATAGGTGTGAGGTATCTTGACCCGTGTTTTGTGGAGAGAGGTTGCAGTATGAAGTGGAGAATGTAGGATGGTCAAGTGAGCAGCAGGGTAGGTTAGCAGCACTGATTCGCCTTCTGCGGGCGGGCTCCTGATTGGACAGCGCTCTATAACTCGCCGCAGCGCACCACCTCGCAACCATTCGACCGCTCGTTCGATACGCCGCGCGTTCGCATCGTGCTCTGAAGAAAACTGGCAGGATTTCACGAATGCAGAGAATCTGCCCGAAAAGGTAGGCTCGCGTTGCGTTGCCTCGTTGTCCATCACCTAGCGTGTCGAGCGTCTGCGTTTGTGCAGCGTCCTATTCTTTAAGGTGACAGATACCTCGCTCCAAAGAGTCATGTGATGTTATGTTCGGCTTTGGGGAAAAGGAGCGATGCATAAAGCGTGCTTTGCGTATATTTTGGATCCATTACCAGGCGACCATCATTTAATCTGTAAATATTGTAAAACGTGAACGCTGTGATATAATACAGCCTATACGTTTTATAATACAAAGTTAGGCTATGGCGATTTTAACGTTTGCTTTTTAAAAACGTAATTGTTATGTAAACCGTTGGCATGCAATTTAAGAGACCATGCAAGACTATGGTATACTAGTAACTAGTGGGTAGCTACAAGTACTAATGAATTAAATTCTATCTTAAATACTGTCCCTATAACGAGTGTCTATTGTCACTAGTAACATCTGGCAAATGTTGCTTTTGATATCAACTATATACTTGTTCTACAACCTGTCTAAGTGAGCCTACTAGTAATTATTAGTCAATATTACTACTTAATATTTAGTTAGGCTGTTTTTAGTTAATGGTCACACCCTCTTATGAATAACATATCTCAGGGATGGGCAACTTCAGTCCTGTCCTGCAGAGTTTAGCTCCAGCCTTAATGAGATACACCTGAACCATCTAATCAAGGTCTTCAAAATCACTAGAAAGCTACAGGGAGGTGTGTTTGATTAGGGCCGGAGCTAAATACTGGAGGACAGTGGCCCTTCAGAACCGAAGTTGCCCATCCCTGATCGTGTATGACTTGGCTTAAGTGTTTAAGACCATCACACATCTTTTTTTAGTGTTTCTGAATAAATAATGCAAGTCTAAAACAATCTCTAAATTTACCACTTCCTCCCAAAAACGTGTGTTATCATCATCTTCCTTCATATTCCATAAACGTGGACATATATGGTTTAATTGGCTTAATTGTTGTTTTTTCGTGACCCTTTAAAAGGATTGTTCATTCAGAATTTGGAAATTTTATTCACCTTAATTTCATTCCAAATCATAACATTTTTTTAGCTGATTTGACAAAATTAGACCCCATTGACAACAAATTGTCAGTAGTATAATCAGTATTGCGCACATCTCTGATTGGTGCTATTATTATTTCAGAGTTTTGTTTCTGATTGATGTTAAGTACCTGGTTTAGAGCGTTTTGATATGAGCACTGCTATCCATCATGTTTGCCGTTTGAAACGCTTATAGATCTTACCTCTGTCAGTCTGTTACCTTTTGTTTAATGGAGAGAGATTATTTTTTCATGAGGCCGTGGGCCCCCTCCTAATACTGTCAGCTGTATTTTTTTTGCCATGATTTGGATGGTTGACATGCTTTTGATTATGTTCTTTTGGGAATTAATTCTGCTGATCTAGCTATCGCACCCTCCTGCATAAACCAGGAAACTTTTGAGGATACTTTAAAGTTGTACTGTAGCTATTTTAAGTGCGTGAGGGCATCCTTTAACGTTGACTTTTCCATGAAATAGTCATGACCCTTAATACGCCTGGCCCTTATCCTGAGGCCCTGATAATGTATGTCTACTGCAGCTCCTAAGATCTTGTGTAATTGCACATCTATAACACAGTGATGTGATGCATGCATGATTGACATTTATTAGGCTTTCTCAACGTTGACCACAACACATCTCCTTATTGACGCACAGTATAGTATAAATAGATCATCAGTGTTTTTGTTTTTGCATATAGTGATATTTCATAGTCGCTGTGAGAGGTATACAATCCAATTAATTTGACTCCGCCCCCTGACTTTTTTGTTCCTGAGAAATAAGTTTACTGCAGCGCTGCAATATAATGTCATCGTATTAGTGTGTGTGTGTGTGTGTGTGTGATTTCTGTAAGTAGAGCAGCTTCTCTCTGAGCTGAGGGAGAACAAACCCACTTGCATACCAATCACATTTTCTTGTTTAAGCATCTCTTATTCACATAAATATTTAAATAGTGGAGAGTGTCTTATTTCTGAAGTGCAGTTGAAACTGTCCTGGTTTAAATCAAAGCAGTTATTAGACGGAACCCAACAGGCTGCCATTGAAACGGAATGGAAAAGTTTCTGACCACGAAACATTTGCATTTGATTCATCGCTTCTGACTGATTTAAAATGTAAAAATGTAAACTTTGGGAAAATGTAAGTGTTAGTGTGGGATTCGAACTGAACTGACTGCTAATGTGTTGTTTCCTTTTTTTAATTGTCAGTTAATTTCCGTGAATTTAAGTTGCATTTGTTGTCAGAACTGTGTATGTCGTGTAATTTTGCGTTATGAATTACCCCAAAAATGTTGTCATACAGACATTTTGAAAATAAACATCATTATATATATATTTATTATATAATATATTAATAAAAAAAAGTTTGCAATACCACATATAAATATATTTGCTATTTGATTTATTATATTTGCTATTTTATTTGATTTACACGCAGTTTATTAGCTGCATCTATGCTCACTTTTAGGGGGGTCTGCGTGTAAGTTATGGTATGGTAATATGGTAACCACAAGCCTGATTTAATTTGTACTGTAAATGGACAAAAGCCATGCTAAAATCCCACTGGAAATTCTTGTGGGAATCTATGGCAAATTAGCCTTCCAGGTTTGGCCTACAATTGATGGCATGACTGTACAGCTCTACTACAATTAAACATCCTGTGGCGTGTGGCCAAATCAATTCAAATTCCAACTCATCAACAGAAATGGATATTCCTGGAAAGAACATCTTGCCAACAGCGGCGTGTTTTAAAATGGTTTATAGTTTTAGGGTATAATTTCTATAGTTACGTAATATTGCATAATTATCATTTTAATTTTGGGCAAACAATAGGAGGCGATCTTAAAAAAAAAAAAAAAAAACACGCCAGGGCTGCGAAAGATCATACATACACACGCTGCCTCAAGATTTATCATTAGCAAGTGAAGCAGTGCCAGCCATCTGTTTATTGATCAGTAAATCACAGAAAGCCTTGCGTTAGCAAACACAATTATACACATGACAAATATGCAGCCACTGAACCGAGAAATATGGTTTAGACTCTGGCAGACGTTATTTACTTTTCATTATAGATTGAGTCAAAAACAGAGAAGAAGGCTAGACAGCACTGACTATGATTGAGTTGTTTTAATGTTCATTTTTCTTATTTAAATAGCAAAAATGTATTTTTTATGTAAAAAAAAATTAAAAAAACTAAACGTGAAAATAATTCATATTACGTGATTTTTGCTTAAAGGATCGTACCATTTACTGCAAAAAAAAACTAAACAAAGATATAGATGAAAACATTTTTGCAGTGCATTTACTAAAACTAATTAAGTTCTAGTGGCAGTAATGGTCAGTGAAAGCACCATGATAGTATTTCCACACACCATACTTCTCTCTCTGACTGACTGAATCTGTTGTGAATCAAATTATACTACATTTGCCAGAGCCTAAAACATAATAATCTCCCTCCATCAGTATTCAGCTGCCTGTATGTAAATGGCAGTGTCCAGTTAGTGTAGTCTGTCTAAGACAGGTATGTGCATCTACCAACCCAGAAAACATGAAGAAAAAACAACCCAGTCATATTTTTTGGTAAGCAGCTCAGATTTAACTCCCTCTGTGACATAGATAGGGCATCTTATAATAATATTAGCTTCCCTTAATCTGCTAGTTTCTGCCCACAGCGCTGCCATTTTAACACCTGGATTAGAAAAACTTAAATATAAGGAGGTCTAAAAGAGTTTTAGAGTCTTTGTATATCTTTTGCTTTTGACCATCTTATATTTAAACCACAAATAAGAAGTTAGGGTTTCAGCTGCATCTGTCTGAGAAGGAAAAAATAAAACGGCAGAGATGGATTTTATTAGGCTTTCAGTGTGCTCTCATTATAAAATAACTATAATAAAGTTTACTACTGCTAACAAATAGATTTTTGGTCAAAAACAAGCCAAAATTATTATTATTTTTTTACTTCTGCACAGTTGGTACAAATACATTGGTTATTGGTCAAAATAATTGGAAATTTATGAAAAAATATTGGACGCATCCCTACTTTTTTTTTATGAAAAAAAATTGGGGATTTGGGCAGTTGTGCTCCAAAATGACAAAAACGTATTATAAAAGTAAATAATTTAATTATATATTGATTCATCAAAATATAGAAAAGGTATTTGTAAAAAGCCGTTAGTTAATTAAATGAATATTGTATGGGTTTGGGATGACATTAGTGTGAGTCAATGATGACAGAATGTTTATTTTTGGCTGAGCTATCCCTTTTAAGGTTAAAGTAGAGTGACAAAAAGCTATAAAACAATCCTGGATGTATGTTTTTTAGGTTAATGACAATTTTAAGCATATATGCAAATTTACTGTTAGAGGGAGAGAGACACACATTCATAAAAGTGATGCTCCACTTCGTTTTGTCCAAGTACAATGCTGAAGGTTAATTACTGCATTTAGAACTGTTTGACTGGATGCCCCATGGCAACAGCAGAGTATCCCACAGCAACGGAAGACAGATGCTGTATTCCAAAAAGCAAAATGGTGCCATCACTTGGATGAATAATTACCAACCAAAAAGATGGTGGATACAGAACTGAAAAATGTGAATGTATGTGTATGTGAGATCATGTATAAAGCGTGCGTGCGCGTTGACATTTATGTTTTATGACGCGTAATGGTTTTTTATACTGTACAACCTGTATGTACTATTGTCGTACACCAACCATACACCTAAACCTACCCCTTACAGCCTTTTTAATTTGAGCACATTGGCAGCGTCCTCATGAACCATCTTCAAATTATAATACCTCTGTCATACTCATGGCACTAAACAAATCTGTGTCCACATAAACCACAATTCCCACACTTTTATTTAAAAAAGTATAGGCTATCTAAATCAATGTGTGTGTGACTGCAGAAGTTGATCTTTAGCTTCCGTACTGTGGCATTTGCAGTATTTGCATGTATCTGACCTTTCTAAAGGAAAGGAAAAGGAGGCTGGTGTTGATCTGAAGCAAAGAAGGGGGAATCAAGATAAAGAAAAGATTATGTTTGTGTAGTGGAGACTCCTGCTTACCCATCTTGTAAAAACAAGGACCAAAAACTCATCTTTCTCTATCTCGCTGCCCTCTCTCTCCCCCAGGCTCCATGCTGTTTCTATTTGATGCACGTATTAATGAACACGTAACAATAATATTGTGAAATATTACTACAATTTGCATTCTACTACAAATATACTTCAAAATAGAAATTATTAATGGACAAAGTGGAATTTTACACCAGTCTTTGGTGTTACGTGATCCTTTAGAAGTCTTTTTTTAAACCTATTTCTTATTTGCTGATTTATTATCAATGTTGGAAACCATTCTGCCGCTTAATATTTTTGAAACGTGATACTTTTGAAACGTAAAAAGTTAGAAAGGAAAGCATAGTAAAATGTACAATTGTTTTTGTAAAGCTTGGGGTCCGTATGTTGTTGTTTTTTTTCTTAGTTTTTTTTTTCTTGAAAGATGTTACTTTTATTCAGCAAGGATACGTTAAAGGGATTTTTAAATTATAGTAAAGGCTTATTTTTTATTTGAATAACTGTATAAGATATCTCTTCACAAAGGCTGCATTTATTTAAAAAAAACTAAACAAAACAAAAATGCGAAATTATAATAATACATAAACTCCAACTTCCTTATTTCAGCTAGTTTTCCAAACTAGAGCTTAACAAAACTATATAGACATATTTTAAAAAAAACACACACACACAAATATATATATATATATATATATATATATATATATATATATATATATATATATTATAGTCTAAAAATTTATGGTTTGTGAATTGTGTCTGTTATTATGTTTAAGATGCTTTATACTGACAAAGAAAAGTCATTCCTGGATCTAATCAAGTTTCATAGAAACAATACTTAACAGGCCAGAAAGAAAGGGATGAGTCACTTTTCTCTCCCAAATGAGGTTCTGGGGAGCTGAGGGGCCCACAAATCGCCTCTGGTCCTGCTGTTGGAATCCTTCCCAGACGATTGCTGCTGCTGATGTTGTTTGTTTATCGTCTTTTGTGTCTTCAGGTGCAAAAATTCTGCTGAAGTGCCATTTTATAATAGAGACAGATAGATCTTTTTACCAGGTCTGCCTTTAGTTTAAAGCCCCACCCGTAATACTACAACCTTCTGTTTATGTGTGTTTTCAATATGTAGTGTATTTTTGTATTCTGTAATAGTATTCTTGATTTATAAATAAATAATAATAATATATGACAGCATCTCCAAGATGCTTCAAGAAACCTTCCTGCAAAGCTACAGCACTGTTAAGTTTAGGCACTTGGTGTAAAAATGCTGTGAAATGAGGATGCTGTCAAATATAATGCCGCGATTAGATTTTCTTTATTAGTTAACTTGTATGAACTAAATTAAATCAACATTTGTGTGACCATCCTTTGCGTTTAAATCAGCTTAGGTGCACTTGCACATAGTTTTTCAGGTAGCTTTGCAGGCAGGTCACTTAAAGCATCTTGAAGACATTGCCACGTTTTTTTCTGGATTGCCTGTCATCTGTCTGTTTGCTCTGTTTCTTCATGTCATTCCAGACAGACTGGATGATGATGATGATGATGATGAGATCAGATCTCTGTGTGGAGCACTGACTGTTGTCAGACTGCTTAAGCAAACAAAAATCTCACTAGATTATTATATTTCACCACTGTGTATGTATTATCTGTCTAATCATTCAGATGCAATACGGTAACCGGAGAGACCAACATGCTGTGAGGGCTAAATATAGAATGATGATCATGTGATATCAGTAAAGCACATGTGCGCATTACAATTCATACGATATTCTGCTACATTTACGTCTATATATTTCTGTTTTTCTATTTTAGACTCGCGTAAAGTGGGATCTGGAAAGAACGCTGTCATATGCAAAGAGCACGTCTCGGCTTTCTGTGACCTACAGACAAAGAGACATCCTGCAGTACCTGAACTGAGAAGCATCTCTGTCCACTCCACCCTATATGCTTTTATTAATGGTGTCAGAGCAGACGCAATGCGGTGATGACCCACAGTGATAGAAGGTCAATCATTGGGAAGTGGATGCAAATCTCAGCACAATTGGAGTATAGAACCTTCTAGAAACTATTTGACTTTTTTGAATGGCTAAGGTAGGATATCTGTGTCGTAATTATAGCAGAAATGCTAGCAAAGATTATTTGTTTTAAATCTTTTTATGAACCTAAATCAGAAAACAAGCAGTAATAGCAAAAGAGACTCTAATAAATACATAATCTATTAATACTTTTAGTATCAAAAAGTATCAGTTGAATAAATAATCATATATTCAACTGAATCATTTTAAGTCATCCCCTAATTTAGAACCATTGATATAGAATGTAAATATGAATAAAGAGAAAGCCTTCTTAGTCCTTTTTCTATAACTGCACATGAAGGAATAGTTCTATCTTTTTAAATCACAAGAAATGATTGGTAGAAAAAAGCCTTTAGGGAAAATATTAGGTGATGTCTGTGTTTCTGTAATAAATGCTTCTGAGCAGAACTAAACCAGCACTGACATCAAAAGATGGATGGTTTGTGCTCAGCTGAGCAATGCTTTCCAAATAACTACACGTGATTGGCCCCCGTGGGCTAAACGCAGGTGATCCAGCCACTGACGAGATGCCATCGAAGGTGTCATGCCTGTATTTGCTGACTGTGGTCTGCTGGGCCAGTGCTCTGTGGTATCTCAGTGGCTCTCGGCCCTCAACCACCTACGTAGGTCAGATGACCTTCACCGCCCGCAAACCGCTGCCGAGGATCTCGAAGAACGACACGTTCAGCAATATCCGAACGCGTGCTCTGAACCCCCACAATTTCAAGTTCCTCATCAATGAGCCCAACAAATGTGAAAGCACAACGCCCTTTCTTGTTCTCCTCATAAGCACCAACCACAAGGAGTTCGATGCCCGCCAGGCGATCCGCGAGACGTGGGGAGATGAGAACACGTTCGGCGAAGTTCGCATTTTGACTCTGTTCCTTCTTGGGTTCAGCACCGAACCTGTCCTCAACCAGATGGTGGAACAAGAGAGCCAGATCTTCCATGACATCCTAGTCGAGGACTTTGTGGATTCCTACCACAATTTGACCCTGAAGACTCTCATGGGTATGCGATGGGTGTCTACGTTCTGCCCCAGCGCGCAATACATCATGAAAACGGACAGTGATATATTTGTTAATATGGACAATTTAGTGTTTAACCTTCTAAGACCAAACTCTAAACCAAGGCGACGCTTTTTCACAGGTCATGTGATAAACGGAGGACCCATACGGGACGTTCACAGCAAGTGGTTCATGCCCAGAGAGCTTTACCCCGACAGCAGGTACCCACCTTTTTGCTCTGGCACTGGATACATCTTCTCTGGAGACGTTGCAGAGCTGGTTTATAAGACCTCGCTCCATACTAGACTCCTACATCTGGAGGATGTTTATGTGGGACTATGTCTGCGGAAACTAGGCATTCATCCTTTCCAGAACACTGGATTCAATCATTGGAAAATGACCTACAGTCTCTGCCGCTACCGAAAAGTCTTGACTGTGCATCAGATCTCACCAGAGGAGATACTGAGAATATGGAACGATATGTCCAACAAGAAACACCTCAAATGTTAGTGTTTTCGCTGATGTGTGATAATGAAAATATGGTTATGTATTGGTATTCAAGGAACACTCCACTTTTTTTTTTTAAATGGGCTTATTCTCCAACTCCCCTACAGTTAATAAGTTTAGTTTTACCTTTTTTAAATCCAATCTTCAGGTCTGGCAATAGCACTTTTAGCATAGCTTAGCATAGATCATTGAATCCAATTAGACCAGTAGCATATGATTAGGAACTATACTCTCATTCCGTTGTAATAACCGAGGATGTGTACTGCGTGTGCTGCGGGCATGATACGGCAGCAAACTTCCCTGATTATTACTCCGGAATGAGAGTATAGTTCCTAATTATATCCGCCTAGAAAATTTCTGCTAGTCTTAGTACACAATATAACTACAGAAGAGTCAAGATTTAAATAGGAAAAATACTAAAACACTGGTCATTTTTGATCGCGATGCTACTGGTCTAATTGGATTCAGTGATATATTCTACACTATGCTAAAAGTGCTATCGCTAGACCTGGAGATCGGCTCAAGGGATTCAAAAATGGTAAATTTCAACTTATTAACTGAATTGGAGAATGAGCCTATTTCCTAAAAAAAAAAAAAAAAAATGTTTGTTACCCTCCAAGTCTGATACAGCAATATACTTGCAACACAGACCACACTCATGAAACCCATTTCAGACTGTAGAGCAATATATGCAGGGTCAAAGTAAATTCACAAGGTATTTGCTATGGTTATGAACTGATGTTTTTGGCCTTACATACTTATAAACATTATTCATATACCAGGCCGCTGTGAAATGCTTTATATTAACAATTCCAACCTACAAATAAACACACAGTATTGTGAGAAGTAGCAATGCAGTATGTACTATCTATCTCAAAAGTCTGCCATAAACTACATTTATTCTGTATATCAATCACTTAAAATTAATGGTAACAAGAATAACCCATGAGAATGCATATTGATGTGTAGTTTAAGCCTTTGCAAAGCAGTAGACCTCAGTTTTGTAATTGGAGGTAGGATATTTATTTTTATTTTTATTTTTTTAGGTTATAATTAAATAATGGATGCAAAAATAGACGGCACACATACACTTTAATTTTGCATGCAGTGCTCACTTTTTGTAATTGTATTTGTATTATTTAAATTGTGTATTTGATTATATACTTTTTTAAATATAATTGTTTCTGTAAATATTTACTTCATTTATTTTTTTCTGTAGAGGTTTTGCACCAAAATTTAATTTGTGACTATTTGCCAAAAGGGTACAGTACAATTAAAAGGGTACAGTACAATTTCATAGCAAGATTAACATATTATTTAAAAATAATGAACATTTAATAGCTCACGATGACCTCTTTAACATAAAGAGCTATGCAAAATACTCCAAGCAATCAGACTAAATTTAAATCGCCCAAGCATATTGTAACCTCATAATATCACTGCAACAAAAATATAAACTTTTTCATTTTTACAATAAGTAGGTACTTTGTATTTTTGATGACCATCTTGAGTGACTGTGCTGCATTACTGTATATTTAACCATTTGATTGTGCTGATGAATGAATGAATGAATGTAACAGGATGGGATTACATCTGTCCTATAATGTAATGAAGAATAACAAATTACATATAGCACATGACAAGGCCATGCTGAGACCATGCACTTTATTTTGTATCTGAAAACTCATGGACAGGCTCGTTTTACACTGCTAACTGTATATTTAATAAACATATCCACTTTTTCTAAAATAAATGTGTCGCTTTAAAGGTGCCTCTATTTTTATCTTTTATCTTTAACCGTAATCTGCAAGCAAACTGTCAGATAATTGTATGAATCCACTATGAAGTTACTGTCAGATCAAATTCAAATCAATTAGTTTCTACAAACTTATCAAACTCCTGAACCATTAGCATTCCATACAATCCAGCCATATTCTTTACATCTGTAAACTGTTTAATATTACTGCCACCTGTTGGACGAAAAATGCTTTCTACAGAAACAAAGAGATCCATCAATCCATTGATTAATATTAGTCCAACAGTCCAATGTCAAATAACCTGATACAATAATACTATTCTATTATCTATCAATAATTAAGGGATTACTACATTAATTTTTGACACTGATTCTTCTGGATTCTACCATTATAAAAAAGGTAAGGTTCTCTTAGTATATTGTATATTGTCACTGTACTTTTAACACCAAAATAAATTATTTTACCTTGCATTATTATTATGTACATTGCCATCCTCCATTGTAATAAACATAATGTTATTTCAAATATTTGGTGTTAGCAAAAATCACAGTGAATCAACAAACAAAATTCTTAAAATCTATCATTGTAAAATTATTTAAAAAAATTGGAACACCTATAAAACTATATTCCTCAGAGTTGCTGTTTCATAATAAAATATTTCCAGCCAACTGTTATGGCTAGCTGCTTACACAATGTTCCTCGCTGAGGCGCTGTATGGATGTGTGGTGGGGGGGTGGGAGGAGGAGCCTGAGCCTGAATGGCTCCGCCTGTGGAACGAGAGAGGGCTACAGCGGCGGTTTTCCAGTCCAACGTGGGTGCTGACCTGAGACGGACTCAGACTGAGTCTATGATTCTGAGCTCTGGACTCGTACTCTTCTGCTGACGTCTTTTTGTAGCTAAGAGAAAGACGGGAAAAGACATTTACAGTTTGTCTAAGCAGCATGGGAAGACGAACACGAAAGATGAAGCCACTGAGTAAATCTATCCTCTAAGATAGTATCTTTGTATCATGATTTACATAATTTGAATTAGCATTCATTGCACAGCTGTTTAAAGTCCACTTATTTTTAAAATGAAAAATACTTTTTTGTGAATGTACAAAACTTTGGATTCAATAATAATTAGAATGAAGTGAAGTAAACGGTAAATCTGTTTCCGCAGTGCATTCATGACTGCAATACTAAATTTAAATATGGTAATGTTTACCATTTGTAAAAAAAAAAAAAAAAAAAAAAAAAACTTTAAAATTAAACATTAAAATAAGGTAGAAAAAATGTCTGGTGTTAGCATGTTGCTAAGCTAACAACTCATGTATTCCATTTTGAGTGTTTGTGTGCTGCATTACTGTACATTTAGCCACTGTACGTCCTGCTGGAAAAACTTAAAGGGGTTTTGGCTACATTTCCAGCCTGCCACGCTGCATGCTGTTAAGCTAACAACTGATGCAAAAAAAACCACATTAAAAGTCATATTAAATCATTTAAATTAAAGCATTCAGTTGTAACCAAATTATGCACATTTTAAGTTGCATAACAACTTTATTCAGTGCAGCTTGTATGGCGGTATCATTTCTTGCCTGCTGGTTAAAACCGTCATTGTGTCAGGACTCCTATGATGCCTAAATGGGCAATTCTCTTGGTTTCAGAGCAAGACTATAAAGTGTTCAAGAAGATGCCATCACAGTGTAGTGTATGTGCACTCACAGTCGCAGCAGTAGAGAAGAGAGTACAACTGATACAGACGAAGCTGCCATCGCAGCAGAGCCCATCCACGGCTGGAGTACCAGCCCAAACGGCATAAACACACCTGAAAATCAGCACACCCTATATATAATAAAATGCAAACAGTACTCGCTCATGTCAGACAATACTAGTAACAATTATGTTTACCTGCTGCAATAGGGATGCCGAGCAAGTTGTAAATGAGAGCAAACACAAAGTTTATCCGGATTCTCTGCACCGTCTTTTTAGACAACTCGATACTGGCCACCACATCCAGCAAATCATTCTACATCAAACAAAAACACAGAATCAAATTGTTGTTATTTAAAGAAATCTCAGCTTTTTTTCCTGATAAATAAACCGACTTACACGTATAAGGACAATATCCGCTGCCTCGATAGCTACATCTGTGCCCGTTCCGATGGCAATGCCCAGATCAGCATGGGCAAGAGCGGGCGAATCATTGACCCCATCGCCCACCATTGCAACTTTCAGACCTCGTTCCTGCAATTCCTGGACTTTTGCCACTTTATGGGACGGCAAGACTTCCGCAAACACCTTTCTTATGCCCACCTGTATAACGAAACAGTGTACAAAAGCACAAATGCAAACTGGATGTCAGAACTGCATTGCTTTGCCATTAGTAACTTTTTGTTTAAATTTACTAGGAAAGAAAGAGCCATGGTCAAGAATGTATCAATTTTTTTACAAAAAAAAAATCATTTTCAAACCAAGCCGATTTTAAGGGGCCAACAAGGCAAATTAACGTGACCAACTTTAATGAAATTAACGTGACCTTTGGATGAAATTCCTGGAATATTAAAATAACACGGTTTGCCAAGCGACAGAAATGTATGGTCACAGTAGTAAAATATTGCATGCAAAAAATTATTGACTGCTAATAGAAAAGTCACTCTTAATTTAATCAGCATTTTGAGGGTCATTGTGATGAATTTAAAGGACCGGCTTTAACGTGAACGTTTTCACCTTCGTGTGAAATTATTTTGAGTTGTGATATGATACCATTTTATATGGCGCTAGGCAAAATGCAAATGTGCATGTGCTACATGCACGTGCGTGCACCTGTGTGGCGATGGCCCGAGCTGTGCGTCTGTTGTCTCCGGTGATCATGAAGACCTCTATTCCCATACTGCTCAGCGTGTGAACAGCTAGAGCCGACTCAGCCTTCACTGTGTCTGCCACAGCTAACATAGCACACAGCACACCTGAGATACAGACAGAAAGACAGACAACAGGTAGGATAAATGGAGATCTTGACCTTTTGAAATAAAAAGCTTCACATAATAGTGTGACAAATAATTACAAAACTAAATTAAGACATTATACTAACATTATATGCAGAAAAAGTATGATTGATGTTGATGCTGTTATGCTGTATCTACCTTTTAAAAATAGGATGCACTAGAACTGGCAAAAACCTTTTATGTGCCTTTTAGACAAAACGTAACATACCATCGATGGCCACAAGTATGGCCGTCTGTCCTTTAGTCTCATGGCTGCTCATGGCATCGTTCACGTCAGCTGTGACCTCCAAACCGTTCCTCATCATCCACTGTCTGTTCCCGATCAAAACAGAGTATGCAGGGATCTCTGGAAATACACATATACATAAATCTGTACCGTATCTCTTTCCTCTTTTAATTAATTCAAGGAAATCCGAGCATGAGTAAAGGGGACATATCATGAAAAACACATTTTCCTTGCTCTTTTGGAATCAGTATTAAATAAATATTCAGGAGTTTAAGTTAGTGAATGAATTATTTATTTTATATAAAACAGTAATATGTGTTGAAAACAATAAAATGCTTCAAATATTAGAAAAGGTCTCTTTAAAGAAAAAAGCTCTTATACAGAGTAATACACAAAACTCACACTAGGAGGCAACAAAAACACACATTTACCTTACCTGACCCTGAACCTGTGTCTATGTCAGCCACCAGGCTGCTCTCATCTGTGGTGGCTCCTTGGAGGGTGACAAGAAGTGGTGTTTGCTTTGCATGGGATGTGTTTGTTTCTTGTGTCTTTGGGCTGTTCTGCAGCAGATCCTCAATGTTGGAGACTTTACAGCTGATTCCACAGCCAGGAACAGCCTGGAAGTCATGGCAGTAGCCCAGAGTTTCTGTTCCCAACTCCTACAGAGAGACAGATTTAGAAGACGACAAACCCATTTAGAAACCTCCTTCAACACCTAAGAGCAGCTTTTTTTATCTAAACAGATGGTTTAATCAGAATTGGACTGGAAGAGTTTAGTATGTACGGCACATAATGCCCAGAGGCTGCATCATATGAAACTGTGCTGAAGTTTTAAAGTTTGTTGTGTTTTTCCAAACCTCTTTGCAATGCTTGGCCACAGCCATGCCCAGCGGGTGCTCACTGCTGGCCTCAGCGGTGCCCACCACAGCCAGAACCTTCCGAAGAGGAAGCCTTGCTCGGTCCCACAGGACCAGAACTCTGGTCACCTGCGGCACACCATTAGTGATGGTGCCCGTCTTATCAAACATAACAGCCCCAACCTGCAGGAACAGCAGGGAAGAGAGTCAAATTACAACAGACTGTCCAGTAAATCCTGAAAGAATCTGAACATTTTTGCCTGCACTATATTCATAACGGCATCACATCACTCTGTATGTGGCTACAAATACATTGGATGGTAAATAGAATATAGCATTTTGTAAAATATACATTTTTAAAAAGTGTATTGTATGATACTATGATTTTTGTGCTCCAGGGTTATTAATTTAACTAAAACTGAAACGAAAATTATACTAACTCAGAGTAGACTGTTAGTGTAGGTTTTGGGTTAATAAGTTGACATATAATTGTAAAGTTTCTGATAGTCAGTATTTTGTGGACAATCCATATAAAGCAGTCTACTAATACTCTAATGACTGTTAGTCAACAGCAGATAAAATATGATGTACTAAAATAACGAATAACTAAAACTGAAATGAAAATTAATAAAAATGACAAAAACATTCAACATAATTACTACTTACTGAACATGACCATTAAATATTTAATATATATTATGCTCACCAATTCTGCATATGATCAAAACAGTCTGAAATATGACATTGAAATCTTTTTGTATTTTGAAATATTTAAAAATGTCATTTATTTCTGTGATGGCTGAATTTTCCTCACCCATTATTCTAGCCTTCAATATCACATGATCCTTCAGAAAGAGAACAGCTACTTAATTCTTTATGGAATCGATGATACATTTTTTTCCAAAGATGTTTTGATGAAAGCACTTTATTTGTATACAGTATAAAGTATACATTTCTTAAAAAAAAACCCTAAACCCTAAACTTTTAAACAGCAGTGTAACTACAGAAGATGCATTGTACATATTCAGCAACATTTCTACAGATCCCACTACAGCTTGGATGTCTGCCTAATAAATACAGATTTAAAAGAAGGACTAATAATCATGCATTACCTTGTGGGCCATCTCCAGAGGTTCTCCTCCCTTGATGAGAATGCCATTCTGAGCGCCCACCCCTGTGCCCACCATAACAGCGGTGGGGGTCGCCAGACCCAGAGAGCAGGGGCATGCTATGGACAGAACCGTGATGGAGGCCTGGAACGCAAAGCGAACGATCACCTCTGTTCGGGGGATGTTTTGGTCATATCCCTGTGAAGATCATACTTAGTTTAAGGACACTTCCTGTTTAGTTTTGTTTTTACACAGATCTGTCTGTAAAAAGGTTGCATTTACACATAGTTCATGAATTACCGTAACTCACAGGAAAATACTTTGCCACAACTTCAAAGTCCAAAAAGCCAGTGATAAGCCATGCAACCACTGTCAGCACGGAGATGACCACTATGAATGGAACGAAATATCCACTCAGTTTGTCAGCTAGCTGCTGAATCGGTGCCTGCATAGAGAAGAGGACAGTTACTCGCAATTCTAACGCTGCATAATAATAGCTTTTAATCAAAAAGTAGAGGAGATACATGAATATGTATGGTCAAATTAACATGTGGCTGGATGTTATTAATTAAATGTTTTGCTCTCTTCTGTTTTCACATAGTTCTGAAACAACTTATCATACAAAGCCTTTTATTTATTTGCGTTGCAATTTAGTGCATTAAATACAAAAGCCTATTTAGATGAATTAATATTTGAATAAATGAATAAAATAAACGAATAAATATTTTAATACTTTAGCAAACGTAGGAGAATGAAACTGAAAAGTAAAAGTAAACTTTGTATGCTTGTGCATGCATGTAAAAACGTATGATTTTTCTATCAACTGCTTTCTCCAAAACTGTTCTGAAGAATAAACAAACTCGCCCATATCTTGGATGTTCGTAAATGTTATCTTTTTTCTAGGTGAACTGCTCCTTTAAGGGTGTTCACGCTTACGTTCACTTTTTGCAAAATACTAAAGTTACAACACAAATAATTATCTAAATCTTCATCTCTTTAATCTACTTATTTCTTTAATTAAATCTCAACCTTTGATATGATGACAACCCTTTTTTTAAATGAATTCTTAGCTTTCAATCAACTCTGCAGGTTCCTCACAACCCCTGCTCTAGAAGGTATGTTTGTGCTCATGACTTACCTTTGATGTCTGGGCCTCTTCCACTAGTTTGACTATCTGACTGAGCGTGGTCTCTGCCCCTACATGTGTGGCCTCCACTAGCAGAGCTCCATGAGCGTTAATAGAGCCTGCAATCACACAACTGCCTGCTTTCTTAATGACCGGCATCGGCTCCCCTGCAATGACGAATAGACTTTTAGTTAGGATTTCAGATTCGTATCCATCAGGCAGCTTTGTACCTTTGGGCCAACAGAATGCCAGTGTAACTAATGAACATGATCGATCGCTAGGAAAAAGCAGAACAAGGTAAAGAGAAGGTGAAGCCAAAAATCATACATTGAAATGAAGCAGGCACAGCACTCACTCTAAATGAAAACTGTATTCTTCAACAAAGACGAATTGCAAATAAGGATTCATTTTTACTCCTTTCCTATCCCGGCTTAATGTGCACACTGTGCCTTTAAATGAAAACCAACATGACGTATTGCAGCAAGAAAAATCACTGGGAAAACCCAAAGTATGTACTATGACACTGTTTACAAGTGTAGTGATGTTTAACATCCTAAACCACACAAACCCTCGCTGACTGAGTCAAAGCCTTACCGGTGATAAGGGACTCATCTGCCATAGATGTGCCTTCAATGACCTTGCCGTCAACGGGGAACTTTCCCCCTGGTGCCACCTTCACCACGTCGCCTCTCTGTACCAGCTCCACAGAAACCTGCTCTTCTCTGACACATGACAGCAAACTGACAGTTAAGTCTTATAAGCCTTGAGCAACACAGCACACACATCAATCAACACCCTTCTGAGGTTCTACTAGATCTAATGAAATTCATTTATGCCAAGGGTGCTCAATCCTGCTGCTTTTGAGAGCCGAACTCTATTGCAGAGGTCAACAACTGAAGTACCATCCATTTGTGTTGACAGTTGTTCAATTGAACCAACTGAATCTTTCTCACACTTACAGCACTGTTCTGTGTTCTTCACACTCTTAACAATTATTTGTACGTGAGGAAGTACATTTAATAAACTTATATTCCATCATACTGCATATGAAGTATGCATATTCTATTTGTGGCTGTTGCTTTGCAAAATTTACTGCTGTAAAAATTGATTAAGTTTTAAAAAAAGTATACATTAATAAATAAATTGTAACAAATATGGAAAAGACAACTTATATATTTAGAGATGAATACGTAATTTTTGATAGAGTAAAATATGGTTAAGTTGTTTATAGAAGACAAAATTAAAAAGGTGATATTGTATATTAATGTAAAATACTGAGCAGATTTTTGTTGTATGTCTTCTTTGTTATGTGAAAGGTTTTATGTATATTGTTAAAATTACAAAAATGTCTCAAATTGCCAGTAAATTCTGTAATTTATTACAATTACTATTTAATAATATCAATAAAATGTTTGGATTATTCAGTAAGATTGTTTAAATGATTATCATTCAATTAATTAAAAGTGATTAACAGTTATTATTAATAACATTAATAATAATTCATTAATTATTATAGTTTCTC
Organism: Puntigrus tetrazona; assembly: GCF_018831695.1. NCBI lineage: Eukaryota > Metazoa > Chordata > Actinopteri > Cypriniformes > Cyprinidae > Puntigrus > Puntigrus tetrazona. The sequence continues at coordinate 4,532,156 of NC_056704.1, read as the reverse complement.
TAGCACAAGATATTGAAATCGGTTATAATATTTCACAGTATTATGGTCTTCACTGTATTTTTAGCAAATAAATGCAGCCTTGGTGAAAAGAGACTTCTTCCAAACATATTAAAACTTTTTCCTTTTGTGTAAAAAACATTTTCGTCTTTGCTTTAATTTTATATATAAATAAATGTAAATGTTTATATTTTATAAATAAAATACATTTTGAATCTTTAAAATGCAATACTTAAATCTTGTTTTGATAATAATTAAAATTGCTTTAAGGGATTTTTTTTTGTCCCTAATACCTGGCAGATGTCATTGAAATGAGTGTCCTGGGAAATCATGGCTGTCTCGGTGACAGCCTTCTGTAAACAGAAAAAAAGGAGTCGGGAGAAGCAGGGCTCATTTTTGTCAGAAATGCTCTCTGCCTGTCAATCATTTTGTGCGTTCAGGTTTGCTGGTGTGCCCTTGGAGGATGTGGTTTTGGAGAGAGAAACTTATCACAGGAGTTAAGGTGTTCATTTCTATAAGATGATAACAATGATGTGATGAAACATGAAGGCTGTTTTCAAAATATCATGAAATTAAAAAATGGAACATCGTGTCAAACAGCATCTAATTCACTGTTGAACTTATTGAGCACCCTTGAAAAACACTCAAATAGCTAGCTTCTAACTAAAAGCTTATATAATGAAATCTGCACAGAATAAAGTAAACCTGATGATGGTGTTGTCTCTGCCCAGGGACACTATAGTAGCATCTGTGGCCTGAAGTGACATCAGTTTAGCCAGAGCCTCAGATGTTTTACTCTGCGAGGACAAAATAAAAAAACAAAAATCATGTCATCCAGGCAAGATTTAAGTCCACAGTCCGACCTTATGACCTTTTTGTTCACTGAGACTGCTGCATTTTTAATTAAACTCAAATGTTTGTTGCCAGTTTGTTGTACAGTAACGGTAGGGCCTATGATCAGTTTTCAGATAAACACCCACTTTAATGGCGTGCAGAATATACTTAATGTATTTTAGCTACTACATTTTTAATACAACGCTCATGTGCATACTGAAACTATACCATAAAATGTATGTATTATCAAAACACAAGTTGCTGGATACTTATTGGCTGTTCTTGTTACTGATTAAACCAAAGACAGCTCTGAGCAGCTTGAGGAAGCTCCTCAGACCTACGAAGAGCAATTCATTATTTTAGCATTTTTATAACATAATGACAGCTCTGTCACATGAAGCATGTAAGTGAAAGCATGACAGAGAGATTACAGCACCAGACACACAACAGTAAACATATGGTCATAAAACACTGCTTCTGCTGTATTAAATAAGTATTTCTCGGTATAATGATGTACACTAGCCCTGTGATATATTGCCTTATCAGCTTGCTAATAAATTAGACTATAGTAAATATCAGGATAAATGGACATTAAAATATGTAAATGTTTCATTCTAACATCTAAATTAAGTCTTTAAGAACCATTAGTACTGTACATTTCAGTGTTTTTTCATGTTCTTTTACCTTAGCAACGTGTTCCAGCCAACGTCCTAAAGCGATGAACACAAAAAGCATCGGAGGAGTGTCAAAAAACGTCAAGGGACTCTGTTTGGCTCCTTCAATCATGGCTACGATCAGTACTATAAATGAATACACGTATGCAATGGTGGTTGCTAAGACTATGAGCACATCCATGTTGGCTACACCATGTCTTAGCGAACGGTACGCTTGTACGTAGAAGTACCGGCCACCTAGAAACTGAATGAGAATAAAGGAAAACCAGAAAAAAAAGAAAAATACTATATTATCGTTTATTCGTTGGTCATTCAAACTATTATGTATGGCATTAATGTATTAACTATTACACAGTAAAACATTACTAATATAAAGTAGCATCAGGAATGAATCTAAATCACTAAATATATTGAACTATTGAGTCATTTAATCATTTACTTGAGGAATCAAGTAAATCATTTTTCATCGTGGAATCATTTTTTGCTGGCAAAAGTTAATAAAACTTATTTCAGATTACAATTCAATTAAATGCTATTCTTTCAAGGTTCTTGAAAAAAACGTATCATGATTTCTGAAAAGATTTTTTGCAATTTTGCATGAGAACCTTCTATGTCCACATAAAATGGGCAATAATTAAAGAATGAGACTTCTTCAGAATTCTTGGTAACCTGAAGTAGAAATACCTGAACTGGTGTGCAAAGCAGGAAGAAGGCCAAGTTAATGATGGAGAGACCAGGTAGGATGTTCTGGTCCACAGGCATGGAACCGCCATGTTCCTTGTGCTGACTGTCCATCACCATCATGTAGATCATCAGACCCATCACTGGGATCCCAAACACCAGGCTGAACAGAAACGAATGCTTCCATCTGAAGATACAAACCAGTTTACACTATAATTATAGCAATACAAACCCACTCACTGATGCATAAACACACAGAAGTGCGTGAAGTTAAATCTGAAAAAGATACTTGCTGTCGAATTTCCTCTTGGTGGTCCAGTGTGTTGTTCAGTCCTCATTTTTATTAAAGACACACCAAAACCCAAACCCTAGAGAACAGACAAATCAAATGAACAAATAAGAATATAACCAATAACAGTTCAAACCTAATTAAACCACATCCTTCTTAAGCATATCAATATAATCGTACCTCGATAATTCGGACGATATCTCTAGAGCCAATCAAATCCGGGTCAAACTTCACATGAGCTTTGTTTGTCGCCAAAGCAACAGAGGCTTCCAGTATTCCCTTTGTCCTTGTAAGTTTGCTTTCGATGTTATGGACACAGGAAGCACATGTCATACCGGTGACCTGACGAAATATCTGTGTCAAGACTGAAATCCACAAGACTGAAACAAACTCATCAAACCATTCTTTTGTTGAATTCTACATTAGGCCTTCATAAGGATTTCCATTTCATATCTCTTCCCGCTGGGGAAGAGGGCAAAAAAGAAGACAAAGTAACTTTTTTTTTTTTTTTTTTACGTTGGTCTTTATTCCAATACATAAAAAGGCATGGCCTTATGTAGAGATCGTGTATCCTCTAAATACAGGCAGCATTAAGCATTTTTCTTCTTAAAAATAGCACATTTTTTAACACAGGTACTGGGAAAAGAGAATCAGTCAGATATGGGAATTTGGCAGATATAAAGGAGACAAAAAAACTCATGGACTTCCGCTCTTCCACATAATTTAGGTTTAATTTTTGTATTATTGTTTAATTATAAAGATAAGATAATAACATGTCACCTAATAAAATGCCTAAAGACATGAAAAACATTTTTTTTGTTGTTGTTTTTACGGAAACACCCAAAGATGCACCCAGACACTCACAGAAAGATCTAACACACCGTCCTGGACTGCATTCTCTTCCATCACTGACGCACCAAACCCTAAGTGAGAGATGAGCTGGACGATCTGTGTTGGTTCCAAAAGCCCTGGATCATACTTCACCTCTGCTTTACCAGCCATTAGAGCGACAAATACTGATTTAATACCTAGACATACACAAACACATTAAAACCAAACCACTGCTCTTCTTACATATATGTCATTTGATTAAAAAATGCTTGATAGCTACTTTAAAAAGCACGCAATCCTGAATGCCATTTTACCTTTGTGTTTCAACAGATTTTTCTCAATGTTGGCCACACAGGATGCACAGGTCATCCCTGTCACATGAACGAAACATTTGCGTGTCTCTCTGTCCTCTGAGCCATGGGAGTTGTCTTTGGTGATTTCGACTGCTGAAGATTTGGATGTGTGGCTTTGTTTCAGAACACTTGACATTTGACTGCTGGATGAAACGTCATAAACTCCAGAATCTTTAAAAGAGAGAAAAAATTTGAAGACATTTAGTGCCGAACATAACTGATGAATGCATTCATAAAATTAGCTATTTCTTTTATTACAGTATTTATATTTTTAGCTTCATGATTAGTTAGGATCACAGTTAAAAAATTATGAACATTTAGAAGAGAGAGAGAGAAAGAGAGAGAGAGCAGCCTGCCTAAAGTCTCTTTAATCCGATTAACTCTCCCACTTTCCCTTTTAAAGGTTGCCATGTCTGGGTTTTGAGTCATTCAAGAACACTTCGTGTTATTCTAGAATGGCAACTTGTCTGGTAACCAAGGAAACCATTGTTCTGGATAGATTTTGCTGGCAGAGGAGAAGCCACTGTCTAGACAAGATAAAGATTTTGCCAATTTTATGATATTCACTTGGTTTTAAAGTCAGCAAAAGATTAAAGCCCTGGTTTTAAAGTAGGACATCTCTAAATTACACAATTAGTAAAATGAAAATACATATAAGCCAATGTTTCAAAAAGTTTCAATATAGCTACTTGCTATTTACTAAACAGTAAGCTTTATGTGTTCATTTATCAGAGTATCGGTTTCATGTGGTCTCTGCAAGAAAGATGATCTTTACTGTGTGAGGTATGTATACTGATACAACCTTGATCCAGCCACGCTTCAAATCCCATGTCCTCAATTGCCGCCCGCAGTTCTTCTGGACAAGTCAAGCTGGAGTCAAATGTTACAATTCCCTTCTTTTCCTGTAAGTAAACCTTTATGGCACATACTCCGGCTCTCTGGGACACCATTCCCTCTATGGCTTGAACGCATGAGTTGCATGTCATTCCATCTATTCTGATGGTGACAATATGGGGATTTAAACTAGAATTCCAACCAGGAATGGAAACCCTAAAATTCCCTGGAGGAATCTCCTCTAAGAGCCCTTTAACTGTGTCCAGGGTAAGCAGCGATGGGTCGAACCTAAGGTCCACACTTCCTTTTTCCAATGAAACGAATACAGAGTTGACACCTACCACTGCCGACAAAGTTTCAGTTATGTTCTTCACACATGACCCGCAATGCATCCCTTCTACGCCTAACGTTACCTCAGACCAGTCAGCCACCGAAGGATGCAGTTGACTTTGCAAGGCCAGAAGCGAAGCATCAAACCCCATATCCTCGATATGTTTTCTCAAAACCTCTGGTGTTACCATTGCAGGGTTAAACTTCAAAGAGGCTTCTTTATCGCTCAGAGACACCTGGACACCAACGACACCTTCAAGACTTCCAATCCGCTCTTCAATAGATCGGACACATGATTGACAGGTCATTCCCTGCACCTGGATCTTCACCTCGCTCTCCTTGACTGCTAATTGGGGGCCCAAATTGAGCTTCAGTCCATTGTGGACATCTGATTCGTAGGCAAGATTATCAAAAGCTTGTTTTTCAGGCGCCCAGTTTTCCGGTGGACTTCCATTTTCCTAAACAAATAGAAAAAAATGAGCATAACATCACAAGAAATTTGTGAAATATTATGTATATTAACTTCGTTGTATTAACATATGCTCCTACCTTCAATGCATTTTAATCATTTATTGTTAGTGGAAACTCACTCAAGGGAACCCAATAAATTTGCTCTGAATATGAGGCACTGCAGTGCACTTGCTAATCACACACAGAAGTATTAGCAGAAAATGTTCCCATTGCGCAGCATCAAAGAGCAGATTAGCAAAGGTTGTCCCACTGAACAATCACAAGACTTGGAATGTACTCCTGTTATTTTACCTCTAATGTTTAGACCACTTACTATCTCCTATGCACTTACGTTTCACTGTGGATCGAATATCACAAAGTTTCACAGTGGCAATTATTGCTGTCATTCATTTTTACTTGCTATATGGATTTATATCAATGTCATTGATGTCATGAATTTGACATCTCACCTTCTAAAGGATATAGATTTAAAACCCAGATTATAACTTGACATTACATATAAACAACAAAAATTATACATTGATGTTCAAAAATTTGTAATCAGAAGTTGCTTATGCTTAACAATCTGCATGTATTTGATATAGTACAGAAAAAACTGTCATATTGTGATATATATATATATATATATATATATATATATATATATATATATATATATATATATATATATTTTTTTTTTTTTTTTTTTTTTTATCAGACATTATTCCAGGCTTCAGTGTCACATGATCCTTCAAAAATCATTGTAATATGCAGATGTATTAGCTATATATATATATATATATATATATATATATATATATATATATATATATATATATATATATATATATATATAATCTTTTTTTATTTATTTTTTTTTTGGGGACATGTGATACATTCTTAGGTTAATAAAATAGCATTTATTCAAAATGTAAATAATTTCTAGCAATATGAGTATTTACCATCACTTTATATACGAGGAAAAAAAAGAACAAGAAGATACTTCTGAGAAAAATATTTTTGTCTAATGAAATTCATGAAATGTGTTGCTTAAGTGTCCACATTTCCTAGCAACTATATTGTACACAGTATAGATATGATACAGACAGATAAGATAAAATAAAATGTATTGCGAAGACGATTTCTTTCTGGACCTCCTGTTCAAATTGCTCTGAATAAAACTAACCTTCTGTTCCTTGGTTCCATCTTTACTATTTGGTGAGAAGGAGCACACGCACTGAGGTTTGCAGTCTTCCATGCAGAGCTGCTCCCCGCTGACTGGCCCATTATCAGGCGACTTTGAGATCAACTTGGCAAGATTACTGAAAGGACCGCGTTTACTCATTGTACAGGTGTCCCACTAGACTCAACTCTAGAGTTTAGATTACCCTTCCTTAACCAACAACCGAAAACAAAAAAACTAGTTCGTGGCACATCGCTGGAGGCGAGTGGGAGGACGGTCCGCGCGCATTTAAAGCTCCGCAGGTTTTGCGCTCCGCGTGTCATCGCTCATCTGCCCGCAGCTGTGGATTTTGCACTCGTCACCGCCGGGCAAACTTTTTCGCGTCACATTTTCTGTCAATGATTAAACTGAATGATGTTACCGAGCGCAAAACCTAAACAAATAAAGGCTATAAATCAGTTCCGAGCAAAGCGCACCAGATATATGTTTCCAGTTTCCAGTGTTAATCAATCTCAGTCAGGCTTCGAAAAAAAAAACAAAAAAAAAAACGGCATGCACTGTAGGGACCTCCCAATGGGCCAAACGAGAACAACCACTTGAAACTAAATAGACTGATTAAAATAAAAAAAAAATCTGTAGAGATAGGCTAAGATTTAGGCCTACCTTTTATAAATATAAAAGCAAACTTACTTTTTCTTTCTTTCCAACAGATAGCGTGTTATTATAAAGTAGGTATAGGTGTAATAGTGATAATCTGGATCAATATGAAAATAAGATAGTTTTGAATTATTATGTTGCCATAAATAGGCCTAACTTTCAAGTATACAGTAGTCAACATTTGAAGTGGATCAAAAAAGTTGATAAAAGTCGTCCTAAAACAAGAGCAGTTATTGTTTTTGATCCACTACTGTATACTTAATTAAATAAGTAAAAGTCTCATTTTGAATCTGCGAACAGAAACAGTGCAGACGTATGAATTTAGATTGTGATTAAATCAGATGTGTTATATAGTAGCTATCATTCCCAACAAATCTATTTCATACAAGTTATAGGAATAAATTAGATGGGCATGTATTTTGCAGGTCTTTCATTTGCCAGCCAATGTTTTTGGCCCTTGGTCTTGGTTTTTCTATTTACAAAATGGGCTTTTCACCCCAAATTCTATACATTCTCTGCGGTGAATTATGATTGTCACGATTATAACAGTTTATGGTCACAAAACTGAGAATAATAATCTTTATTATTATGTATTAATAGGCCTATCCATTCGATTCACATTTGTTACGCGAATCTGCATCCATACATTTGTTAAACGTCAGATAAAATGACCTCAGAATTATCCTTTAGACAAAATACATGTGTTTGAAAAGTTGCTGTTTAGTTTTTTAAGACAAACTAAATCAAGCTGTAATGCTGTTGGCAGCGAGTTAATAGCGAGCGGTGCGACACTGTAAAAATGAGTAGAAAAACAAAGCGCCAAACACCCGCGAATAAGCCAAAAACAATTTAGACATGATACAGGTGTAGTATTGGTGTTTCCCACTAGAGCGCATGCGTGCAGAACATGAACTACTCACTGAAGAGCTGGACAACATTATTCACAGCATTAAGAAGGTAAATTAAAGTCTACAAGTAACTCATTAATTTCTTTCATAATTCATTAGGTTCATCGAGTTCTTTAGGCTATGATGTGAAACAGATACGCCACATGGCGGTTTATGAATATGGTAATCTACAGTGTTAAACACCATGCTATTATAATCTGATACCGTGGTGATTTCCATGGTGAACTCTGACACATTTGCGAAGCCAACAGTGTTTTCAGTCTTAAGGAAGAGGTCGTCCTTTTTAAATCTAGAAATGAAATATTTAAATCTTAAGAATCTTACCTTACCCATCAGGAGGATCTTCATATATATTGCCTTCAGAGAAGCACATGCTGCTTTCTTTCAATAAACAGCCTGGTCCTCTCACATCACAGTCACATGACTGTCATGAACTTTCAATTATCTTTAATTACCAATGACATCAGCGTCCACAGAAAACACTTACAAAAATGCTTTTACCTCAAGGAAAGGAATATAATTATCCAGTCATTTTTTTTTTTAGAGATATACTGAATATAAGCGTTCAAGGTTAATGACACACGTCACTCACCCCCAGAACTGCCTTGCTATGTCTTAGAAAATCTGCTGAGAGCAAAATGTTTTGCATGTCTGGCAAGGCTAAAAGTCAAATAGCGTTTAGACACTTTCATTTAACACTCCTCAATGTCCTAAGTTGGTCTGTTAATGGCCACCCATGTCTGCATTTGTTTTTCATTCAGATGGCATGTAATGATTCAGAGAGAACTGTTTGCCAAGTCCCATCCCATCCACTTTAGCAGATCATGAATTTGTTTGAATAAAGAAAGAAACGAATTCTTCCTCGTACGGTTTATTTAATCTACCCACATATCATACACAAGGTATTCACAATACAATTTATAATATTAATAAATTAATGATCATAAAACTATTTCTCTCCAGATGCACGATAAACATAAAAATAAATTTTAAATATTTTGGCATCTTCAAAAGGACAATCTTCTGTCATCATTTAGTCACCATACATTAGGGCTGCACAATTAATTTTCTAACTGCAGTTACAATTATGGATGCCATGTTCAAATAGGCAATTAATAATTTAAAGTTCACTTATGTTATTCTATGTGCTTAAGATGTGTTTTTTTATTTGGGTAAAGGGTTTTTCCATTGTTTTAATTATAAATTTAGTATAACATTATAATAACATTTATTTAATTTTTTTTTTTTAAGGAATAAACCAATTCAATGTATAATTGACATTTGAGGCATAATACTATAGAGCTGCTACTACTACTGAAAGTGTTTTAGCTTATGTTCATGTAAAAATATGGCATGCAGTTGCTTCTAACCATCGTATAAACAGTGTAATTTGTGGTAGTCACAATTAATCTTCGCAATTAAAATTACAATTTCAAGGGAATAATCCACAATTATGATTTTTGTCATAATCAGTATGCAGCCCTACCATACATCGTAGCATTCCAGTTTCCTTAGTCAGATAAACAAAAAATATCTGTGACACCATAAATGCAAGTTGACAGGACCCTCAGCAGTAATCATTGGATGAATCAATGGCCTTATTAAAGGAAACAATAGGTGTGTGAGAAAAATATGCTTATATATTACATTTCTTAAACTATAAACCATCACTTCAGGCAAATATGAGTTCACATCTTATGTAATCATTATGTAAGAGCTTTGCAAAACTCACTCGAAAAGTGATGTGGACTGTCACTTCTGTGAGTCTCACAACATGATAATGTTCACAGCACGCCGACAGTTGGTCGGAAGCGAAGTCTGAAGTTTAAAAAGATTGATTCATCAACTTTTTTGTTTGTATAACCGTTGTGTTTGGGGGTTTTTTTGCATGATTTTTGAAGCATCAACTTTGAGGACCTATCCATTTGCATTATATGGACTCAAAAATTTTCTGTTTGCGTTTCACAGACGAAAGAAAGTTGTATACATTTGGGATGCCACAAGGGTAAGTAAATGATGACAGATCTGTCAAATTTACATAGTGGTTCTTCCTATTTTAGTGTAAAGTAATTATCTACAGCATGTATTTTACAAATCTTGTACAAAATACACATAAAGTTGTGATTTGAGTCCAAAGAAATATGGTTGTAAAACTTTATTGCTGTTCGCCCAGTTTAAAGCATCTGTCTCCTAGCCGTAGGTCGTATGATCTGCTGACTGTGCTGTGCTGCACAGGTGGAAACATATTAAAATAAAAGACTTCATTTTTCAAGCTTTTACACCTACAAAGAGACGGTCTCTAAGGTCCGTTGATGTGAACCATAATTAAAAACCCTCTGGAGTCTCACAAATGGCTCACTACCTCTTCCCTTTCCTGCTTGTTTTGTGTGTTTCTAGAGTTTGACCTGTCTGTGTTGGAGAAGCTCCCAGACCGGCTGCCCTCTGCCCTCCTCTTTAATGAGTTCTCCACCTTCAGGGGAAGACCAGAGGAGCTGTACGCCAGAGGAGGGATGGTGTTGACCAGTATCAGCTGTAGAGGCCTCTTCTCCTCACGGTAGCGACAGCGCATGTACCGGGCAAAGGCGGCACGGTAAGTCTTATTGAAGAGCGTGTAGATGAAAGGGTTGACCGCCGATGACAGATAGCCCACCCAAACGAACACATTCATCAGTCCCCCCACTAAATCTTCATCACACGCCGAACCGCACACCACCGCCATCACATTAGTCACAAAAAACGGACACCACATGATCACAAAGAGTAGGAAGACCACGCCAAGCACTTTAGATGCCTTCTGCTCATTGCTGATGGACTGCATGGAGCGACGGCCAGATCCTCTGGAAGCCCCGTCGCGGCAGAGAGATGAACGTGAGAAAAGACGCTCCGAGGACAGAGAGCCTCGGGGTAGGAGTCCAATAGTGGAAGACCATTTTGGCCGCACTATGAGTTGGTCCAGGCACAAAGTCGCTTCGCTTTGAAGAGCACTGATGGTGAGAATGTAGGTGATGACCATGATGATGAGCGGGATGAAGAACGCCACAAAAGAGCCAATCAGAACGAAATTGTTGTCTGTCAGTTGGCAGCTTTCATTCCGGAAGACTTTGGTGTGATCGTGCAGGCCGAGGACTGGGACAGGCATGGAGATAACTTGAGTCAGATGGAGACAAAATGAGAATGAGAAGATCGCTTGGAGCTATGGTTTGGCATACCAGTGCTAACAGATGCAGTCTCGGTTGTTTAGCATTTCAGAATTGAGCTGGAAAGCAATTTCCTCTTACATTTAGAACTTACCTACAGAGATGGTCCAGGCTGCTGTAATTTTGACACGGGCTCTGGTCAGAGAGTTCGAGCGGCTGTGGTGGATGGGGTTACGAATGGCGATGTATCGGTCCAGAGAGATGGCGCACAGGTGCATGATGGAGGCGGTGGAGAAGAGGACATCTAGGTAGATCCAGATCGGACACAGGGCCCAAGGAAGAGGCCAGGTGTAACCTAACATGTTAAAGACACAAAAAATATCACTTTCTGGACAAGCATGTACTTGTGAATTGTTGGTCACAGAGTGTATTAAATATTTATAGTTATATATATGCTACATTTAAAATACAGCTCCATGATATAAAATATTTCTAGGGTTATAGCATGGAGTAATGTAAGCAAAAGAAAAGTATTTAGCATTAAGTTATTTTTAAGGGATAGTTCACTTTGAAAGTAAAACTTGAAGTTTATCAGCTTACCCAAAGGGCATCTAAGGTGTCTTTTTTTCTTAATTAGATCCAATTTTGAATTTCTAAGTCAAACTATTGTAGTCTGTCAGTCATGCAATGGTTGGTATGGGGAACTTTCTCCATGAGAGGATAAAAACAGGCACAGATATGCACACATATGTCCAAATTAAACCTTGTGTGCTCTGGCGTAGTCTACGCAAGTAGAAGTGTTACCTTTCACTGTGAATATCTAAACATATACATGTAAGGACGTCACGATGGAAGACGATTTTGATACATCAATGTTGCAAAGTGAACCATCCCTTTAAATTGTGTTATTATTATATTAGTAATATTAGTAGTGACAGGAACAGCAGCAAAAATAGTAATGAAAAATCTCAACTAGTTGTTATAAAGTGTGTGTTATGGCATCAATCATATTTTGGAATGTAATACATCGTTAATTTAAACTTTCAAATATTTTCTGCTTCTTTAGTTTTCGTTATCATCAATAATCATTTTCTTGATACCAGTAGACAAAACAATGTTGTAATTCAAAAGCTTCAGCCTTTTGCTTTGCTGACTTTCAAAGAAGAGCGCTATGTCTCAGTATTTGATTCCTTTGGGTATGGACCTAAAAGAATGTGAGATGAGAGAGTAGACGATTTTCAGGTGAAGATGCAGACAGTGGTAATCATCAGCAGCACCTTCACACTCATTGGTGTGCTTCGAACTGTAAAGTCATAGAGTCTTCCAGAATTCTCACAACAGGTTCAGCTAAAATAGAGCGCTGTTTCTTAGTGCCTGGAGCAAAACCCTGTTTCACGCAGGCTATATAAATTAGTCTTACTTGGTTACATAATAACATTACATCATAGATGTGGGAATAACATGTTTCAGGGAGCATAAGATGATACCAGCTGTGAATTAGTTGCGGTCAATCAAAATGAGTTCCGTGTTAGCATGTTTGATTTAAAAACAATGCGTTATGCTTTAGGCAGACTTTGTTTTGTCTAGGTTTACATAGACAGTGCTGATCTCTAATCGACAAACTCCACCAAATAAAAGAAGAAAGAAGGAGAATAAATAATTTAGTTCTGCGTTATCGTAAATCTATCTGTACATCATTTAGTGAAGGCCAGCTGTCATAACGCCAATACCACATACATCTGATAGGAAGATGAACCAGGAAGTGGCATGTTTTATTCTCCTTGGTCAAACTATTCAGGACATCAAATAGGAAGCATAACAATTTTTGCTGCACAAACACACCAAAGCACAGCATCGTTACTGCATAATTAATTCCTCATCAAAGCGCTGGAAGGAGTAGGAAGAGGGATTTCTCTCCCCATGCGTGAATACAAGCAGGCTAATTTAGGACACACCAGACGGCCCAACACACACTCATTATGCACAGAAATAAATCACCTTCCAGCAAAATGTATGGAGGCCTAATTATTGTTCTAAAGAGAAATGCATCATTTTCCAGGGATACAAATGTTACAACACAAGAAAGTTTGCAGTTTACACCTTTGACCGGGAAAAAATTCACCGGAGGCGCCTGATGAGTGCTGATTCAGTAAAAGAGCTTAAATAAAAATCCTGTGCATGACCCCAGACACAAATGTAAAGGAATTTTCTGGCTTCAGAAATTCATGTCTATAAACAGCATCTATTAAACCAACATCTGGTACAGTGTTAACAACCATAGACAATAGCACGAAAATTATTATCTGTAGTAATAAATAGCAGTTTCTGATTATGGCTAAAATAATTAGGGTTTGTCCCTCGGTTTGTAAAAACAAAGAAAAATTGTATTTACAATAAAACACTTACAATGAAAGGCAATGGTTCAAGGCAAATGTGCAGTAAATAAAATACAAGTGTACTATCTGAAATAAAGTTATTGGAACCAGGGGCTTTTAACTTTTTATTGCCAAAATGTTTAAAATACAAAGTAGTTAATTATATATTAAATATATAAAGATATATAAACGTAATATATAATTTGACTGCATATAATTAATTTTGGTACATTTTTATTTGGTTAAAATAGATTAATTTTAAAACTAAAAGCAAAACAATACGCTACACAAAAAGTTACACAGAACTTTAACAGCCCTAAAGAACACCGTCTTGTTGCCAATAATTTCCTGTTGATGATTCTCATTGTAAACAGTCATGTTATCTTTGTTCGTATCATGTGTATGTTTTACTGGCTTATCAAACCAAGATGGGAGTTAAAAGACTACAAGTTAGCATTACTTTAGAGGCTTTCGCATCGCGTAGTTCTAGGAACTCAATTGTAGGAACTGGCCAGCATTCATTCCTTACAATAATACAAAAACAGTGATTATCGTTGTACAAAAATTTCGCTATATTAATGCTCGCATGGGTTAAGGCTAGAAAGGATACATATGGCGCTACAGTACATCAGTACAACATCATTTTTGTCACATTGTACTGCAATAATTACTATTTTTGCATTATTGTAAGGGGTCGATTTAGGGCTGGGGTAGGTGTAGACATTAATAAAACACAATCTAATGGGTAGAAAATTACATTTATCGTTAGCTACATTTATTGTTTTAGCTGTATACCTTCTAGCCATGCCTAGTAGCCGCAACTGTATCCCTTCTTAACTTTAACCCTGAAAGCGCTGTCATTATTCATTGCATTAACAAACGACAACTACCGGTAAATGGAAGATGTCATGTTTGGAGCTGTTTTTGTTTTGTGTCATGGGTTTCATGATAATTTATACAATTAAAAGAGTATGAAAATCTGACAGCATCTCTTATGACGACTTGTACATCGAGGCTGAGAAAAGTACACAATGCTGCAGATAACAGGAAAATGCTGCTATTGGCATTTTCAGTGTTTGTGTAGGAAACACTTCTACATGGGTTTTTAAAAATGGTGGGTATGTTTAAATGCACTTGGCCAATCAGCACACACTTACGTCACTGGTAGTTTCTAGAACTGTTTTAGAACGTACTCTAAAGTAGGAGCTGCAAACTGAGTTCCTTCAACTAAGACTGCTAGTTGCTAGCTCCTGGGGTGCTAACACAGCAAAAAGCGTGAACTTCAGCGAGTAATTCTAGGAACTATGAAAAGGCTCCTCCAGTACAAAAAACCCAATTAGAATATATAATATTATTTTTTGAAGCTATACATTGAAAACTATGTATTTTAATAGTTATTTTGGTGATATGCCTCTCCTCATAGATTTCCATTGTGCATTGCTGTACATTTACTGCATGTGTGATGAATACAATGTAAAATGTAAAAATGCAAAGAAACTCACCATAGAGGATCGTCACCATGGCTACTGGCATTACAAGGATACCCAGAAGCATGTCTGTAATGGCTAAAGACCTCAAGAAGTAATTAGTTGCATTCTGTAACTTCCTCTCCAAGCTCACCGCCATGATGACCAGGATGTTACCCGTCACCGTGATGATTATGACCAGAGAAATCAAAAGTGCCACCCAGTTCTTCTGGACGTGCTCAGAGGTCAAAGGATCTGACCCGTTCCTGTCTTCACTACCATTGCAATCCATAGAGTTGTTCAGAACTACATTACCCAGAGACACCTTCTGCTCCATGAGCCAGTGTTCGCTGCTTTTGTCTTTTGAAATCTCCGCCGATATCCCGGAGGACCTGAGTTCAGCATTCGTCCCATTCAGGGCCATTAACAGACCGTTTTTTCAAGCGCAACATCAATTAATTTGCAGACCCCATAGTCCATATGAAGCCTTGCACTCCAGGTCTGCACAACCCAAAACGTTCCAGTTTGAGATCAACAACATGTTCACAGTCACCTTCAAGAGCCTCCTGTTTTCCTCGACCCTGTTGACGGTTGTTGCAACTTTACAGCTGCATTTACAATGAGAGAGAGAGAAAGAATGAGAGCACATGAGAGACTGGAATGCACTGATGTTTCATCCTTGCATGCTCACAGCTGTCCTAGTTTGAACAAAACATCCCATAAACACACAAAACATGCATTCTTATGCATTGCTTCGTTCCCTTATCAACGCATATCGAATGTAACCGAAATCTGACGTCTAGTGGCTTCAGCAGCAAGAACATCATGACTCCACAGTGTAGAACATCATACTCTGTTTATGTTGTGTTTAAATACATTACCGCTTAATCTGGAAGAGTTTTCCTGTTTCCAGTCACTCCGAACACCAGAGCTGGAGAATGAGCCACTGATGATGCATGCCTCTCACATCAACCCAACATGTGGTCCTGTTCCATTCATCCTTTCTCTTCTCCTTTCAGCACTTCGGTCTCTTATCTCCCTCCCTCGCTCTCTCGCTCCCTCTCTCCCCCGTCCCCTCTCTCTCTTTGCAGATAGTTTTCTCCAGCTGTAACTAAAGCCAGACTGTTTGAGCTCCCTCCAGAAAGACTTGCCTCTGAGTGGTCCCTTTGGTGCTTGTCAGCTGCAACAAAGACATATGAACCCATTTATTCCCACACACATTTACACAGATATTCAAATAAGCACTTCAGGCAGGAAACTGAAGGGGGATCTGATGGAATGTCCCATTTAACATTTTTAAACTTTTACTGTAATTCAAGGAAAAACAGTACATTTTACAAACGAAGAAGACTATTTAGAATAAATTAGGTGTTTATGGCTGTGCTAGCCAGGTGGTGTTTTCCACAAGGGGCTATCGAAACAACAGATTCAAGTGTTTTACAACCATGCATATGGCAGGTAGACTGTCAAAGGGGTAATTCAGACAAAAATGAAAATTCTGTTATCGTCTACATTATTTGCCCTCATGTTGAGCTAGACTTGTATGTTTTTTTCTTTCATAGGTAAAAAAGCAAAATGAAAAAAGGTCTGTTTTTGTTTCGTAAATACTAACAGAATGTTTCTTTTTGGTATTTCTTAATGAGAAATAGTTCCAGAAACATCATTATTGACATAAAGGTCAGGTACTACAAATACATGAATTAATATAACACAGCACCAATTTAGACTAATATCATGACAAATATTTATGATAAAAAAAATATTTCAGTCAGACATCAGCAAGATTTGCATTGGATTAAAACTGCACTGTTAACTGATTTAGCACTGTTGATTATAATTTAAATATAGGTCTAATATTTTAACAGATGTTTTATTAGTGCCCGTTTTTTTTAGAAGGTTCTTAAAGGATCAGTCAGACAGTCAGCACTGTCATGGTGTAATTTTCCTACAGATGCTTATTTACATGTCATTATGGCTTCAGTGAATGGCTCTAAATGGTGGCACCTGTGATTAAAGATGGCAGATTTTAAATTGTTTATTTCCAGTAAAGTTGCTTCACTCAGCCAACTGCCATTGAGGAAGTTCTGAATATTAACAGATGATTTTCACCAGATGTTAAAGAACGGGGTTAATTTTAGAATAAACTATAATGTGAGACCCTTGCATATTCTCATTCCTTTTCTTTCCTGTTACACTGAACCTGCGATTTCAGATAGTTAGGCTAAAATTTGCAAAACAAAATCATTAAAACCTCATTATTTTCTTTGTCCCATTTACCCCTTTTAACTTTTGTCATCAATTACGCGAATATTTATAAAAAGAACACAATGTATGTCATCCTGCGAAAGGTGTTCCACTGATCCCCCTTCCTTCAGGATATAACCTAAAATAATCCAGGTAAATTGATAAATTTCCACAGAAGACCTCTGCCATCACAGGATATTAATAATGCATTATTAATACACATCATGAATTAATATTTAATATTTTCCAAGAATACATCCTCACTTTTATTAAAAATGGGGAAAAAATGATATACCTCTTCCTCCAGGCAAATTTGGGAGAGATAGATAGAGGGTAGAAATAGATACAGAAAGGAAAGTAGAGTAAAAATGTGGCGGGAGTGAGAAAAAGTAAAGGCTGGGTAAACAAAGTCAGAAAGAGAGACAAAAAGAGTGAAAACAGAAAATCCTGTCAACATCGCTTTTGCAAATTATTCAAATTTTGTGATGAAAGAAGGCAAAGTGAAGGACGGGCCAGAGAGGGTGGCAGGGAGAGCAAACAGATGTACAGTAGCAGAAGGGAAGTGCTCAAACTGTAGAGGACAGAACTCCACCTCGCCTGTCTCCATCCATATAAATGATGGATCGCTCGGCAGGCAGACAGACTGATGGAGCATTCTCTTTCACTCACTCCTCGGTAATGGAAGGAGTGTGTGTGTGAGCACAAAAAAAACAGATCAAGAATATGTGTGTGTCAAGAGGCTCCTGGCTGTCCTGTAATTGCTCACCTGGGAGCAGTCGGAAACAAGGAGAGCGAGATGCTGTTCAGGTGTCAGGCTCTGTTCTGCACACACCGCTGTGATTATGAACCTCATCAGCGTTCCTAAACTCACCAGGCCTGGAGAACATGATACGTGTAACTGTGGGAGGTCTGGAAGAAGCGAAACCAAAGCTGTACTGTGCTGAAATAAAACAATTATTTCATCCTGAATGTGATCCGTTCGAGGCAGAATCATAGTCGTGCAAAGCTGGTGCTTATCTGACTATGACAAATAAAGGACAAAGCAAGAATCATCAGACAAGGCAGAGAGTTTGAAGGGATCAGAGATTATCTCGTAACGCTTTACAATAAGGCTTATTAACAGCATCATATTAATAATCTGGAAAATCGAATAGATACCTGGCATATGAAATAATACTCTGAAAAATGAAATAGATTTAAATAGAACAGTTCATTAAATGTTTTTTTAATGTTCAGAAAGTCTTAAAGTTTAAAGTATACTGTATGTGTTTTTTTATGTATCATAAATGACACATTTAGCTCACCTGGTATGTTATATAGTGATTATTTGGAGTTCAATACCTCATAAACACCTCAATGTTCAGTTTATTAAATCTTTTTTAGATGTTAAAATTTTGCATGCTTTATGTGTTTTGATGTATCTTACACATCAGGCTTTTATGGATATTGTGAGAATATGGATCTCACCTCATGAACATCTTATTTTTTTCAGAGGCCCAAACTGAGCAAAATAATATGCAATTTAGTGCAGTTGTTTATAGTTATAACAGTAAAACAGACTACTTACATAAAGTATATATAGTTTTTTTTATAGAAATCAGGACTTTTAGAAGTGCTACTTGATTTAAAAATATTGGTCAGATTACATAGATGCATGCAGTACTGGTCATTATAAATTTGCATTTGAAATATGATACCTTATGCTTTATGAAAAACTATCTTTTTTGATTTTATATATTTATATTAGAACATGCTTAATGTTGTCATGTATATATATATGTATATGTATACACATATATACATATATATATATACATGACAACATTAAGCATGTTCTAATTCCAAACATTGCTACTACTCATGAATATCTGCTAACTCCTTTAGTTCCCACAAACACAGTGTGATCTAACAAACACACATTTCTCAGGCGATCCCACAGTCGACATGCCCGCACCAGCTGGGGAGACTGTTGGCTCTCATTTGTCTGATAAATACTTCATGGCAACAATTAGTATGTCCCATGTGTACTCAGATACAAGCCCTCAATCACATTAAAATCTGTTTGAATTATATTAGCGGCTTATAAGATGTTTTTTACTACATGTCATAATGATAAGCCTCAAAAGAGAATCACAAATGCACACATATACACAATAAATTATAGCAATGGCAATTGTGTTGAAATGCATTTATGCATTTAGCAGATGCTGTTATCCAAAGCAACTTTAGATAGAACTCAGAACTCAGCAATTACAAACATGTCAGGGTTGAAATGCAGTCTAAATCTAAAAATGTTTCTGCTGGGGCAGATTTAGGGGTTGGATTTGGGGAAGGGGAAAGAAAATACAGTTTGTACAGTATAAAAACATTTGCCTACGGAATGTTCCGATAAAAATGGAAAGCCACCAAGTGTGTGTGTAATGTCATTGGTTAAAAGTTGTGGAGTGGTTACGTGAGCATATACTTGAGGTAGGGAGGTGATGCTCCAGTAGCAGTCCTGCATAAACCAGCATCACAACCTTAAATTTGATTCTGGCCTTAAATGGAAGTCAGTGGAATAAGATCAGGATGAGTGTGACGTGCGTTCTCTTTGGCTGATTGAAGACCAGATGGGAATTCTGGCACATGGCTTCTCCTACTGCAGATGATGTGCAGCTCTTTTGTCTCAACTTGATGATGCCCCTGATTGAAAAAAAAAAACAGCATATGCTGGTTAGGTATGTTTTGAAGCATAGCAGCTGGTTTGAGCTGGCCCTCAGCTGGTTTAAGCTGATCACGGGCCGGTCCTAAGCAATCAGCTCCTGCTCAGGACCAGCTCATGACCAATTAAGGAACAGCTCAAACCAGCATATGCTCTTTTTTCCAAACAGGGGCATCATCAGGTTGAGAGAAAAGAGCTGCATGTCATCTGCACTAGGGGAAGCAATGTGCCTTTGATTGTGTCCAGTGAAGTTGTTTAAGTGAAGAACAGTAGAGGACCGAGCACTGAACCCTGAGGCACACCACCACCTTGGAGCACATCACATCAGAGCCTATCTGCAATATCTGCTGACTCCTACCAACTTTCTAAAGTTATTATATGACCTGAATAGATTTGGATTTCACGTATTAAAATAAAATGAAAAAGTCAGAATCAGACCTAAAAGGGAAATCCTTAATATGGGCTTAAACATATTATCATCAAAAAAGGATAACTTGAAGGCTGCTTTTTATCACATTTACTCACTCTCCTGACATTTAAAATTTCTTTTTGGGATAAAAGGGTTCTCTGTTGTATTATGAATGAATCAGTTATTTAAAATGCTTCTTTATTATTCTGTATTATTATCTTTTTGCATGTATGGAGAGATATATAAACTTCATATACAGGATGTTGTGTCACAATGTGTGAAAGATGGGCTGCCCTTTTTAAAAAGCACCATATGGCGAATCAGATGGAATTATTAGGAAAGTCAAGAGGACGAAATACACCTCTGGTTGAATAATGTGTGAGAGTGTTGGGTTAGAAAGGGGGCTGAAATCTACAGTTACCAAGGCAACAGTGTCAGTTCTGTTGCCACAAACTGATGAACAAGTTTGTTGAAGACTCACGTCACCCTGTCTGTTCCTTTTACACACATATCAGTAGCATCTCTCTGTCTCAGCCTCGGAAAATTGATAATTGAGCACCGCCTTTAAGGCACAATATACAACCAGCTGTCAAATGAGCGTATAACAAAAGCAGACATTTTCAAACAACAACATTCCCTTCAAACGACTCCACCCCTGTGTGTTTTCAAAGATGGGACTTTCACAAGACAGTCTTTTAGCATCAAATCCCTCAGGCAACAGCGTCTCCATGCTAACAGTTACACATTGTATCTTTAATAGCGTGAAAGCAGCATGACTGATGCGGCACGTCTCATTCAGCAACTGACAAACTCAGAGGACAGAGAGAAAAACACACGGCACATGTGTGGTGGGTGAGTCTCCAGGGACCACCTGACACATCGCTCCATAACAGCAGGTGAGGTGGGAGGGGTGCGGAGACATCCTCAACTTCACCTCTCTCACCTCTCTCAGCAAAAGATTTATGAACCCCTGTCAGAGCCGCACAACTAATGAGAGAGAAGATAGGCGAGAGAAGGAGGGAGGGAGAGAGGGATGAATGGATCGAGAAAGGCTATAGGGAATATGATGAGAATAACTAATAAAGGGATGTGGCTTCGGGGAGAGGTCGACTCTAAAGGCTCGATTTGAGGCTTTTGGTTAGGTTCATTTTTAAGGATCGGGGTGCATGTGAGGTGAGAGATTCAAATATTATCCGTTTTTTAAAACCATGTTTTAGTTTATCCCAAAATCCATTCTGTATTTTACCAGCTTCTGTTTATTTTGTGTTAATAGTTTGTTGTAATACATTTTAATAAAGATTTTTAATAAAATTAATTTTAAAAAGAATTTTAATAAAAAAATGTATTTTCACATCACATACATACATATATATATATATATATATATATATATATATATATATATATATATATATATATATATATATATATATATATATATATATATATATATATATATATATATATATATATATATATATATAGCAGAATACAACCTGCAGTGAAATAAGGCTCACGCTAAATAAAATGCATAAAATATATGAAGGATAAACATAATAATGAAAAACTAAACCTGAAGTAGCCAGAAGACCGTATGGCTGTATACAATAGAGCTAGATAGAACAATAATAGTTCAAGTTCAATAGTAATTCAAAAGTACAGGTCATGTGTGAAATGAACAATGTTTTAAAAAATATTATTATTAGTGTTATTAGTAATAGTGTTAATAGTCTGTTTACATATGTTTTAATATCATTTTCATATAACATATAGCATATAGCAAATGCACAAGTTCAATTCATCTTTAAAAATGTGATCAAATAAAAAGTGCAAGGAAACAAAAAGTGCTTTTTAAATTAAATCACTGACAAACAATTGTGAAATTATTTAAAGGAGTTTGTATGATGTTGCTAAAAAGAACATTATATTGTGTATGAGTGTTGTGTATTGGTTTAAGTTTCTAAAAAGTTTCATTTTCCATATACTGTGTTACTTCTATTGCTTCTCCTTTAAGCCCCGCCTTCCAAAGAGGTTGATTTGTACAAAGCTTATTGTTCCAAAAAAAACGATTGGCCAAATCCCTCAAGCGTTTGGCATCATGGCGCTATGGCACCAAAACAATAAAACACATTACAAATGAGGCATTTGTTGAATCCAGTAGGGACATAATTACTGTTAATAATGATTGATTATGATCATATCTGCATTCGTGATCAGAGAAACAACAAGCAACAACAGCACTATCGTTCACTGCTCAAAAAACACGTTTGAATAGTAAGTAGCAGATTCTTTTAATAAAAAAGCGTAACTTACTTAAAGGTTGTGAGTCAGAAGGTCCAGACTGTCCTTGCAGAGTTAGTATCGCCCCATAGCCTCTGTGCACAGGTTTTAGAAGGCTGTCCTAAATGCGCTGAACACACTAATATTTGTGTTGAACTGTCCTGGAACAGTGTTGTGAATACAACTTGTCCCCTAATTTTTAGTTGTGTCCTCTTTTGGAAGCACTTTCACAACGATACACAGCGCGTCCAGCAACCGGCAGCAACACTACAGCTCCGCCTTCTTTCTTCACATAAACATTTGGGCTGTGTTTGAAAAGTGGGAACGAGTTGTTTTTAGGGAGAGTGGACAACTTTTTTCAAGAATATCTCTTTGGTTTTGAGAACTTTTTGCAAATTTAGGCATCTTATCCATGTACTAACAGCTTGTAACACTCCTAAGTGAAGGGAAAACTTCAAAAAGTTCAAAAAACATCATATGAGCCCTTTAAAATAATATTTTTATTAACTCTATTATTATTGTCACTATTCATTTGAGAAGGACATTTATAACAGTGAGCTGATGCACAAACATTACAGCTAGTCATGTAATTCACATCATAATTTCTTCAAGGTAAACCAAACTTATATATTGGTGGCTAGCAGTGAAGACTTTTGAGTTTTGTGTGTAAATTGTAATCAAAATGAAACGGTGGTAAAGTGACTCTTGACATGAAGTTCGTGATGAGTATTGTCCTCATATAGTGAGAAGGCAGAGACGGAAAACACCAAGAGTGCATGCATGTGTAGACGAAACTCCACTATTGTTTCACACACACACACACACACTCAATACATGTGAAATATGCAGACTCCAAGCAGTATAGTACATATCACAGTTTAAATAACCACACTTTTGATTCATTTTTCCAAATTTTGCCCCATTCTGGTAGACAGTAAATTCTGCATCGTGTAAATCATAGGGCTCTATTTTTATCACTAGCATTTATAGGGCAATGGAGTGAGTGATACATTCTGATATTATGAGAATTGTTTAAATCCACAAATTGCTTTCTGAAAAGTTCTCACAGACAAATGCAAATCTCCAATATAAAATGTTCCAGGATGTCATTTCAACTTAGTTCCAGTGAGTTCACAGGCAAAGCCCCGAAGAAGTTCTCTTCAAAAAGCTGAGGATAATTTCAGCCTCAGGGGCGCATCAACCTCAGCGCTGCGAGAAAGAATTCCGAGGCCCCACTCCACCAAAAATAAACAGGTAAATATGAACAAGCCTGCGGCATGGTGGGAAATTATGCAAATTTCATTTCCACTGAGGTGAATCTTGACTTGAGCTTTACCGATCGTGGAAGTAAAAATATCACAGTAGCGACTGGCTGTCAACAGAGATGTATATCTCCAAACAGCTGAGAAATGTATACCATTGCAGCAGAAATGTAAGTATTGACTAAAATTTAGCGATGGAAACGGTTTGGTAATGCGAGTTACATCTGAGCTGCACAACTTCGCCTACCACTGTAGTATAATTTTAGCCTAATAAAGGTAAATGTCGAAAAGAAAACATCTTTAAATTCCTTAAAATAAAACATTAACACTTATATTCAGGGAATATATCTTTTTACAAATATTTATTTGCCAAAAAGAGCTTCAAGATACATTTTAGATGTTTTTTGCTTTAAGATGTTTATTGCTTTTTAAGTATAAATCTAATGCAGTTTAATGTTTATGCTTAAAACAAGGGGAAAAAAACATGGGAATGGAAAAATTAATGTTTCTGAAAAACAATTTTCATATTTTATTTTCACATTTTAAATATTTTATTATGCATCTTTTTAAAGAATTAACGGATTTATTTCAGACATGCAAGGAGGAGAGGATCCAAAGATGTATAGTATACGATGGCAACCGCTGTGTGACATAATTAAAAAATATGAAGCAGCGCAGTATCGATTCTCATCCAATACAGACAGATGAGCTGGGGAGGTTATGCATGCTCACAGAAGGGACCATCAACATGAGTTTGCCTGGGCTGCGTCTTTAAAGTTTAAATATATTCCATAAACATTTAAACACATTCCATAGCCCTTTAGGGATAACGATAGAACTTCTCTGAGATTGAATGAAATTAAAACTTGTTCATATGAAACAGTTTTTTAATAGGTTGTATTACATCACCCTTGGCAGAGAAATGTATTGTTTTAATTTATTTATAGCGTGACGCATTCGAAACGGGCAGCCTGAACAATACACATCCCCGTTCAAGCGCTTGCCTGAGAGGTGCGTTTTTTGCAGCAGAAGTGGATTCATCAGTCAGTTAATAATTGCTGTATTAAATTGAGCAAGCACAACAGATGTTTGGCTGGTTAGCATGATCTTTTTAGTATGCTGGAAGATGCTGTATCTAAATCGCCTTCCAAAAGTAACTGTGCTGTTGAAATAAATTTTAAGGATACAAATAAATTGTATACATTTAGTTAGACTTAAAATATTTAGGCTTAAATTCACGTATTTCATATACGCATAACAGGCTTCTGCACTAAAAAATTATTTTAAGGAATAGTTCACCCAAAAATGAAAATTCTGTCATTATTTACTCACCCTCAAACCTGTATGAATTTCTTTGTTCTGGCGAACATAAAAGAAGATATTTATCTGTTTTGAGTCACCATTAACTTCCATAGCATTTTGTTTCCTACTATGGAAGTCAATGATTACAAACCTTTATAAAAATATCTTCCTTAGTGTTTTGGCAGAACTGCTTTTCGTTTTTAGGGTGAACTATTGCTTTAGAAAAATAGTTTTTTAAATAATTTTAGTCATATTTTCAAAACCCACTTAAAACCTGGTTATTGTGTATTTAAAGCAATCAATTTGTTAATACGAATAACAAATATATAATATTAATTACATGAAGTGTTTGTAATTTTGTGGCATGATCCAAATGGATGGAAATATATTAAATTCAGAAGCATGAATCATCAGTGCACGGCAGATGTTTTGTAAGTAATGATTATTATTAGGCTTTTTAAAGGAATAGTTCAAACTAAATTGGTGATAGATAGATTTTTAGTCAAATTCACCCCCATAAGCAATTTAGTCTTTAATATTTTTTAAAAGAAATTTCACCTTGTCTGAAGAAACACATGGCCAATGCGATCAGCGTAACAATGGAAACTAATCTAATGTTTTCACTTCATTACCAATAGGCAGCATATATGAAAACAGCAGAGAGCCTAACACAGATCCTTGCAGCACTTCATATTTTACCACTGTAAGATTAGATGCTTCCTTATCCTACAGAGAAAATAGTAACTGTAGGACAGGTAGGATCTAAGCAACCCAGCTCCTGGAGGAACAAGCCCTGCAATTTGGTTTCAACTCTGCTCCAATACCATGTAGTTTGCAAACAGGCCTAAAGGACTTCATTAGCTGAAGCTAAAAGGGTAGCCCACCAGGAACTGTGTTTTGCCGCTTGATCTAAACCATCATAATGCCCGTTCCTGAATACCAATGTTATTCTGTAATCTATCTAACAGTATGTCATGATCTATGATGTCACTAAAATCGATCCCTTAATCGGGGGGGCTAGAAGCAAGTCATTTGTAATTTTACCAAGTGCTGTTTAGACACAAATCTAATATTTGAAACGTAAATCATGTGTCGTATACATTCAGGAGGTCTAGCGCTAGCTAGGCATCTGCTACTGGATGGTTGAGGTATTGCAGACCTCAAACTGTGAGCTGACATTTTCCTTTACACAAAGTTGAATTCTCACTACATGAAAGACGATTCAAGGGACTTACTTTGCCAAAGAAGTGCATGTTCTACATTTCAAAAATAGACAGTGACAGAGGCTTTGAGTGGAATCAAACGGCATCCTCGGAGACGCTTCAGCATTTTTATTGTTTTCTGCAGCCGCTGCACTAGTGGCTCCGTGTCAGACTGAGAGAACACCAATAACACACATTTTCCCTGTGAGTGCTTGTGCGTTTACTTAAAAGGGAAATGGTGCATTTCTCTTCAGGATAACACAGAAGACATCCTGCAGTGACACACACTCCCACCGGAAAACAGAAGGAAGGGAGGGAGGGAGGGATGAAGAAAGGGTGGGATTTTCTTTTAATGATACTGTGTGTGTATATATATATTTGTATGTGGCAAAAGATAGGACCAATGTGTCCGAGACATTCTTTATCCAAAGAGTTGGACCTCCAAGTACATTTTAACAGTATAAATACAGTCCCACATAAATACATCCTCCACTTAAGAAACAAACGATAACATTGACGAAACGAACAACAATAGGCAGTAACACTGACCCGATCGAAACCAATGGAACCAAAAAAACCCAACAGCATGTCAGTGGATTGGTTTGACGGGCTCTGCACTGAGTGAGGTTGATTTGCATGAAATGAAAGTTGCACCATGCAGATACACATGTGCTTTTACAATATGAAAGCACTTGAGACGGAAGGAACGTGGAACCGCAGACAGACACAAACGAGAGATGACAGAAGCTTGACCAGGACACGGGGTTGTGGAGAACTCTATTGGAGGTCTGAGACTAGACAAGCTCAAGTGGCTTAGATTTAGTTCATATAAGATGGTTTGAATAGTGACGTGGATTGTAGGTTTGCTCTGTTAGATGGGCAGCTGGAACTTGACATCAACCTGGGCCTCTTTGGCCAACGATACAATTTCAGAAAGCTTTACAACCTAGAGAAAAAGAGCAAGAAAAGTACGGTAAATATTCCATTCCAGTCCAGTCAGATATGGCATGTAATTCTGATCATCTTAATTATAACATAAATTTTAATATTAAAATGCAGTGATGGTTGTTGTTTTTTTGTTTGTTTTTTTAAAAAAAGTGATCAAATCTTGTATCTGGAAACATAAAGGTTTGTATAGTTTGTATAGTCATTGCATAATAATAATAAGATTTGCTGATTCTATTGGACAGTGACATTTGCTTTTGTTTTCTTTTTGTATTTTCTTTTTTAATTAACACAGGTGCAATTTGTTACATTTAGTTGAATTAGGTAGCATGAATTAACAATAAACCTTTTTTTTTTTTTTTTTTTTTTAAAACAGTGTTTATTAATCTAGATGACTTTATTCATAATTTATTTGTTTGATTGTTTGTTTATTCATAATACATTACGCCATTTATTATTTATACTTGAAAGATGTATTATTTATGTTTTTATTTTTACATTGAAATATTAATATGTAGATATTAATGCCATCAAATATTAATAAAAGCTGTAAAAGTATGTTTCGATGTTAGTTCATGAAAGCTATTAATGAATAACCTAACTACTATTAATGAACTGAATCTTGTTGTGAAGTGTGAATTTTGAATCTGTCCTCCAAAAAAAATAAAAGTTTCCCAGTTATGGGAAATTTTGTTCTGTCTCTCAAGAAAGGGATCTGAGTTTAGAAGAATTGAGGGGTGACTAAACGATGACAGATTTTTGGTTTTTGGGTGAATAACTCTTAAAACCTCATTTCTTTGGACTATCAATTTGATTCCTGAACCATGATGGGCAGATTCATCTCTCCATTTCCACCCCATGTCAGTTTCGATTTGCCCATATGCATGCCTAAATGAGAGAAACCCACCATTTTGGCCGCCTCATCCAGATCATCACAGGCCAGGATCTTCAGAGGGCTGGCAGCGATCAGAGCCTTGGCATCGTCCACTCTTGTTCCTGGAGATCAGACAAGCGTGATGAAAGTGAGATGAAGGACAGAAAACACGAGCCACCTGCATAAATATCCCTTTCCAGACACCTTTTTTCTTTTTGTCACCCTTCTGTCAATGTTTCCTCTCTCCAAGATGATCCAGGTTTTCTTGTGGGATTTGTGCTATCTTTTATTGAAATAGATAGCACAGTGTTCTCATAGTTTTTGACTAATGAATTTCTAGGACTTTTCCATGACCTTTCCAGTCGTCTGCACTTACTGAATAAGGGTTTTCAATAATTCAGCAAATGCAGACTTCCTCTCTCAAGAAGCATTCAGAACGATCTGTGAACCGTTTAATAAAAAAAATTCAAATAAAAAAGAAACTGAATTTCAGTATCATAATGGCTAGCAGGTTGCAAGCAAGTTTTACTTCATAAAATAGCAACATCTAACCAATAACATGATTTATTTTATTAAAAAGTGTAACTAGAAAAATCTTTTTGCTATAATAACTGCATTGAGTAAATAAAATCTAATAAAACATTGTGTCCTGTTTATGTGATTTTTTTAAGAAAACCTGAAGTGCTTGTTCTTATGAATATAACCGATAATATGATAACATTTTTCAGATCAGCACACTTTTAAATAAAGTATGGGAATTGAAAATATTTTAAATGGGTTTCAAACTATCCCTTCACCTCTCCATTAATCAAAGTCACCTACACCATCAATCATAATCATAGTACTAAGTTCGGTCTCTCTCACCTTGTAACCGCACTACGATAGGGATTTTCAGATCTAAGTCCGTGACAGCCATAATAATGCCCTGTGCGATGACATCACACCGCATGATGCCACCAAAGATGTTCACCAAAATAGCTTGGACCTGTTACAGAGAGCACAGAAAAACATAAGAGGTGTGATAAGAGCGCCAATAAGAACAGAAGCCAAAGTAAATCCCTTCATCGTGATATTACCTTTTTATCAGAGGTGATGAGCTTGAAGGCCTCCGTTACCTGCTGTGCAGTGGCTCCACCTCCAACATCCAGGAAGTTAGCAGGTGTTCCACCATGAAGTTTAATGATGTCCATGGTGGCCATAGCGAGTCCAGCCCCATTGACTAAACACAGATGACATCATATGCATGAGTTTACACATATACAAACCAGTCAAAAGTTAACGCTTTATTTTAAAAGTCAACTTTAGACATTCTACTAACAGTAAGTAACTTTGTAACTACATGTAGACTAGCAGTCATTAGAGTATTACACGACTGTCTGCTTAATATCTTATAACAAGTCATCTAACCCACCACAACATACTGACTACTTATTCTACTACCCCTAAACCTACCCTAACTGTACTCTGAGAGTTAATGACATGTAGTTGCAAATGAATGATAATCACTTGACATGTAGTTGACAAGTAGTTATAAAGTACTTATAGTTAGTAGAATGTCTAAAGTTGACCGACAAAATAAAGTGCAATCGTGAAAAATAAAACGTATAAAAGATCTTTAGTTCTAATTCTACATTTTAAAAAATGCTGATATGCGGGTATAATTTTTAAATCGTCCACTCAATGCTGTGTTAATGTTTCTCTAATGGAGGATTGTGGGTGTTTGTACTGACCCAGACAGCCAATAGTGCCGTCTAGGCCGATGTAGTTGAGGTCTGCTTTGGCTGCCTGTTGGTCTCTGGCATCCTCCTGGGTCCAGTCTCGCATTTCGAACACTTTCTTCTGTCTGTAGGCAGCGTTTGAGTCAAAGTTGATCTTAGCGTCCATACACATCACTGCAAAGCACAGAAGAAAACATCTATGAATGCCTGAAACAATGGGAATGCCATGGAGTGTTATAGTGATGGTAGGGCTGCACAGAGGCTCAATCCACAATAAATCTACCAACACACTTTGATATGCTTTAAAAAAACCTTAAAAAAAAAAACAAAAAAAAACACCAGATCATGAGATGCACAAAAGTAAATAAACACAGTGTCATGTTTAACCATTTTTAAGGTGTAAAACCCACACAATAATTTGATTTAATTGCCTTATCCAAAAAACTGTATTGAGAAATTGATCATGCATCCTTAGGACTAGGGTTGTGTACATAATGTAAATAAAAGTGTAAGGTGTCTGCTTTCTGGTACCAATGCCAGATGAATCTTCCACCATTGGGTTGATCTCCACCATAGATGCATCATACTTGATGAACACATCATACAGTTTCAACATGTTTTCTGCAGCTTCATTGATCAATGCCGGGGGGAAACCCATCTTCTCTGCCACCTGAGAGAGGGGAAAAAAAAAAAACATTTTTCATGCAGGGGTCAGTGTGGGAACGGTCTATACACGAGTAATACTCCGCACCTCACCTTAATAGCCTGATCCATCTTTATTCCCTGTATGATATCAATAGGCTCTTTCACGATAGCATCAGGATTCTCTGCAGCCACATCCTCAATGTTCACGCCCCCCTGAGAACTGCCAATCAGCACAGGGCCCTACAGGGGGTGGAGTAGAACCCATATCATTTTAAGGGCAGGTGAAACCAGTACAGTGCTGACAATGGCCTCTACTGGCCAGTCTGCTTACTGCAGCACATTAAGTGGTGATGTCATTTTTGAACGCTTGTAAAAAAAAGGCTTTGTGCTTTTATGCACAAATACAAAGCAGTTTCGTAGAAAAACCGCGCAGCAATGGCCCAGTCCGTGACCTCTCACCTGGTAGGACCTCTCCATGGTGATGGCAAAATAATACTCTCTGCGGGGGTATCTGCGCTCGCAGATAAACACCTGGTTACAGATCCGCCCAGCCTCTCCTGTCTGCTTAGTGAACAGCTTCTTGCCAATCATCTTAGAAGAGATATCTCTCGCTTCCTCTGGCCTGCAGACACAAAGCGAGTAAGAAGACAAAGAGGAAATTGGGAAAGTAAAAGTGATGAACAATAAAGTAGGCACAAACACCCACGAGTAAACGATTCTGACGCCGCCTTTCAGTCCTCCCTCAAACGTGCCTTTGCCTCGACCACCCGCCAACACTTGGGCTTTCACCACCAGGTCTTTAGAGCCTGAAAAAAAAAGAGAAAGAATAAATAAGAGAGAGAGAGAGAGAGAGAGAGAGAGAGAAACCTTGAATAACGCTAACTGAACAGACAAAAGTAGTGCACAAACACATAGCCTTGCTCAAAGAAACTAATACCACTTAAACTGACGGATGAAAAATTCACTACAGAGCTGCTGCATCCTCAACCAGTGAGTCATACTTTGATTAGCTAGTCTCTAAACCTGCACAGACCTGCTGCACAGACATTATGAAAGCCTGGGCCTGACTGTTATGATAAATGCAGTGCCACAAAACAGAACAGGAAAGATTAAACAGTTTTGATTTACTTGGATTTAAATTGCATAATAAGTTGACAACAACAGACGCATGACGCCAATAAGAATGATTTAGGAAGGCATGGCTTCATAAACTCAATTGCTCCTGTTTAGTAAAAACAATAAGCTGCAGATTTCTACCATTTCTAATAGGAGTTGTAACTTTACAAGCTAACTTTTCAGAACTATTATAAAATTCTTATTTGTTACATTGGAAATGCTCATGCCCTCCTGCTAATTTTTCTTGGTTGAAGGACTTAAATGTCTTTCCTACATTTAGAAAAAAAAAGTGTGTATTAGACTGTATTAATTCATTTTATAAAATGTGGAATCCTATTCTTTATACCTTCATAATAAACTGCTTTTTTCTTTCTTTCTTTCTTTCCTTATGTTATGTGGGGTAATTTGGATTCGACACAGATAATGGTGATCTTCTGGTTACATAATTTTTATTTATCTATTGCTATGAATGTTTTTTGTTTGCTTTTTTCCCTTCATAAAAATAGCATATTGTATTGATGTTCAAATAGGCCATGTGTGTTGTTATTTAAAAATCTGCATAATAAAAATAAATAATAATAATCATCATCATTATTTACTCACCCTCATTTTCTTATAATCCCATAAGACCCATTCTAATGAGAAGATACTAAACAAAATGCTGCCTTTTTCCTGTCTAATGGCTTGAATGTTACTGTTCTTCGTTACAATATTGTTCAAGTTTGAGGCACTGTTTTATGGTTAACAAAATGCATTACGTTTATCAAATACGACTGCAAAGATGTAATGAGAAATGTTTCTTTAACACCAAATCATCATACTAGAATTATTTTTAAAATATCACAATGCTCTATATGACTTTTTAATTTGCAAAAATCTTTTTTTTCTCAAATTGTAAAGTGCTTTTTTATGGTTACTTTCAAATGTATTGGAAAACAGAAATATGACCTTCCTTTTGTCCTCCAAAACATCTGTTGTAGGAGGTTTAGACACCAAGAGCGTAAATAAAAACTGACAGAATTTTCAGATTTGGGCAACTATACCAAGTTGGAGTACTGAAAAAGGGAAGCGCCCCCCCAAGAACACTTAAAATGCTGACATTGTGAAACTATTTTACAAATAAAACACTCCCACTTTTTGCAACCCTGAGCGTAGTTTACTGCATTTACCAAATATGAAATCCACAGCAAACGATTAGGCTGCTCATTTGGAAACAGTAAGTTAAGGAGTAAAATCCAATTCAAATCTGAGAGGCACCGAGATTAAAACTAATGGGTCGCTTAAACTTTCTCTATTGTGCATGTCTCTCAGTCTAAAGCTAGTCCTTCCTTGTTTGTGACACCCTACCCTCCTTTATTCCAGCACTGCCTGTCCATCACGGGTCCGTGCAGGTGCTGCCTATATGCTGACGGTTAGATTAAAGTTCAGGCCAACCACATTCTCCAGAGGTGGAGCAAATCTATGTTTAGCCTGCAGGGTGTGTGAGAACAGCACAACAGCTGAAACACAAACACACAGTAAACTCAAGATCCTAAAATAGGCTAAACTGGCAGTCCTGTTCAAAACACTGTAATCTGACCTGCAGAAAACCATTGCCAATGGAATTCCCTAAAGGTATATATATATATATATGCTGTGTTGAACTACTAAAGATCTTTCCAGTGAAAAAAACAACTGAGCCTGTGTGCATATGTTGTGCAGCCTGCATCCCTTCAAGAATAAATATTGTCAACGTTCCTTAATTACTGCCCAGCATATGTTCATGGGTTCTTACCGATCTGCTTGGCAGCAGAATAAGCCTCATCAGGCGTGCTGGCAACCATACCCGAGGGCACAGAGATGCCCGCTTCTTTCAGCAGCCCGATGCTCATGTATTCATGCAGGGAAAGGTTCCTCTGCTGCTGCACTGACAGCACTGGAGACGGCTGGTTCCCATGATTACCAAATAGACCCGATGTCCCGCCAAGCACCTGGTAACAGAAAGTTTAGAGAGAAAATACTGATTTAATCCAACACAAATAAATTCTGACAATCGAGACGGTATTGCTGCTACAAAGCCTTGGTCATATTTACGTTGCAAACATTAACTTTTGTAGATTGCTAAACGGGATCCGCAAACGGAAACGAGAACAAGCAAAGTCTCAGTTTTACAAGGAAAAGAATTTTCTCTTTCCATTGCTCAATAGATTAATACTTAACTGACTTTAGTTAACGGCCTGTACATAGCAAAAATATAAAGATGATTAAGTGGTGAATCAGTGACTGATTTCTGTAATCCAGATTGACATAGAGTACACTAAATGTAAGAATAGTCCTTTATGAAGCAACTTAGGTGTCTGACTCAAGGGTACAACCTTCTAAAGACCAAACATATGACATTTAGGATATGAAATTTATGATTCAGTAAGGTTTGCGGTAAAGAATACTATCATTTTGTTACAACACGCATATTGCTGTTATGAGTGATTTAAGGGTTAACTTTATTAACCCGGCGGCACTAGAGTTGAATAGAAACACTGAAGTGAAGTGAAGTGAAACAAAACAGTCCGGCCCTGTGTCCATGTAGGTCAAAGTTAACTCGTAATCTCAGATGACATGTACAGTGTGTATGATAACCATATAAACAAACAAAGGGCATTAAACTCGCAGATATAATTTATCTTGAATCTGCCTAACTCCAAACGAGCAGCGGCTCAGTAGAAAATTAATGGGTTTACAAATCTAAGCATTAGTAATAATGACAGGCAGCTAGCCTAACGGCTAATGTCAAAGGAGAATCGCCCACTTGCTGTCACTAAAAGTTATTAAAAAAAACAAGCCACTTCAAAAATGACAGTCGGATATAGTTATCTGATGCGTGTACGCAAAACTGACCTTGGCTGCCGAGCTTAAAGTCGTCCTAGAGCCGGAATTCCACAGTCCAGCGGACAACCGGCCACAGATCAGGGACGTCGCCATGTTGCTCTGTGCACAAGCGGCGCAGCAGAAATACAAACGACTGCACGCGCCTGCGTCACGACGTACGTCAACTACGCAACTCCTCATCGAGAATCGCAGCTGGCTGTTTCCTTCCCCGTGAACCAAAGCTTACTATTCAAATCAGTTCACGTGTTTACTGTTATAAAGATGCTTTCTTTGCTTTCTTTGGGGACTTAATATGATTTAATACGATACGTACATCTCATAGTGCACAAGCTTCAATCAGATCGTAAAAGGTATGCTTTCTGTTTGGCGATTCATCTACCAAGTAAGATATAGGTAAGTTTAGACTATGGTATGAATTCCAATAAAAGCAGCGCTGCTTAATTATGCTTATGCGGATCTCCGGTTTGTCCTTCTTTATTATTAGTGAAAGGGGTTTTGATTCATTCCAGCGATTCGAATCTTTTCGATCCGCTCACCAAGAAGATTCCTTCAGTGACTCTTTTCATACTTCCGCCAGTAGATGGCAGCAAGGGAGCGATTTTTAGTGCGTCGTGACAAGTTATTGAATCATGTACTTCTCGTTCAAAAATGGAGAGTGTTTAAGCTATCAGTCACAGTAAAGCAGCTCTGTTAATATTTTCAACAGCTTGTCAAGTTCTAGTTATGACAAAAACTTGACTTTAAGCTCGGCAGCCAAGGTCGGTTTTGCGTACACGCATCAGATAACTATATCCGACTGTCATTTTGGGGCGATTCTCCTTTGACATTAGCCTTTAAGCTAGCTGCCTGTCATTATTACTAATGCTTAGATTTGTAAACCCATTCAATTTCTAGTGAGCCGCTGCTCTTTTGGAGTTAGGCAGAGTTTTGACAAAAAAGATAGTAGTTTCTACATTGTAGCCTGTAAATTTGAATTGTACATGGACATTAGTCTTTTTGTACACAACAAGGATTCCTCCACCTTTTCTCACAATATCTCAGTATCTTTATGTAAATTGCACCATTTTACACTGTAAAATAAATACACACACACACACACACATATATATATATATATATATATATATATATATATATATATATATATATATATATATATATATATATATATATATATATACATGTGTATATATATACATGTATATAATTTTATTATTCCTATTTTGCATTGAAAGGTTAGAACTTCAGATGGTCTTCAAGGTAAATACTTCAAGTCATAAGGACTCAAACTACTGCTACATAAATGTTTGTCTCTTTTTAACACAGTTTAAATGCAATGTCAGAGGCTGCTCAAAATGGAAGACCCATCCTCAAACGTCCTGGAGTGGGCTTTGGGGTTCTTGTGACAGACTCCTTCAATCCAGGATGTGTCCTGCTAGGAAAAAGAAAAACCAGAGTTGGGAAAGGCACCTACCAGTTACCAGGAGGCCACATCGAATTTGGGCGAGTTTACCGTCATAAAAACTGCATCAATGTGGCAATGTGACATATTTATCAAGTTCTCAATAATTCCTGCCTATTCATGTTAACCTTTCTCATGCGCTAGTGCGATAATACACGTGGGTTGCAAGTAAATGAATTTCAATTTTCAGAGAAACTTGGGAGGAATGTGCCCAGAGAGAGGTGATGGAGGAAGCTGGCGTCCGACTGAAGAACCTTCGCTTTGCGTCAGTTGTAAACTCTATCAGACTGGAGGAAAATTACCATTACGTCACAATCTTCATGCAGGGAGAACTGGACAGGTCTTACTCTGTTGAACCAGTTAATTTGGAGCCAGAGAAGAATGAAGGTAAACCATTTCTTTGAATGTGTTATTGCCTGTGATGTCTCAGGCCCAGATGGCCCACCCACAGATCATTCATGATAGTGATTCAAATCTGTCATGTGAAACTATTGCATATCTCATGCCAACTTGGCGATCACCATCACAACAGGTTTTTGCGGTTTTGAGCGAATATTAAAATGCTTTAGAGTTTTTTATACAGTATAATATAATGATGACTTGGCTTTTTATAAAGCACTATAAGTTTAAAATGAAAATGTTTTTATGTGAAAATATTATTGATACGTTACACAAATTATTAAATATGGTAGCATTGACATATAACTAAAAATAGATCTATCCCAACTTTAATGTCTTCACCCTCTTAATTATATCCATCATTTATAATCATACAATTTGACATAATCAGCTGGAGTGATATTCAGTTATTTGTAATAATATTGGACACTTTTAATATCTAACTGGGTGTTTTTTGGCCAGAATAAACAATATTCAAAACTAATTATTTGTACATTTTCTTTACATAACCATGCACTGTATAAAACTGAATCATGTGCTTTGGATTTCTATGTTGTATGTATGATTTCTGTGAGTAAGTATTGACCAAGTATAAATGTATTTATTTAATATTAGGCATCAAATTATTTTATGAGTGTAGCTAATAATGAAAAAACAAGATGATTCATTTTTAATGATTTGACTGTATCTGCCCAAAGCAGCAGCAGTATTACTGCAGAATTTCACTGGAAGCTTCAGAGTCATTCGTTATTTCTTTCTCAGGTTGGACATGGAAGCGGTGGGAAGACTTTCCCCCTGAAGAGCAGCTATTTCTACCATTAGCCAACCTCAGACAGCAGGACTTCCAGCCATTCAGAAAGAGTTAAAAGGATTTTCTGTAATTAAGAAATCATCTTATCACTCCCTGACTTAACCTTATTCAGGTTCAGGTGAACTGAACTCACCTCAGGCTCTTTCTCACTCATTTTAAAGGGAGCATTGACCTAGCAAAAGGACACACGCCCTGACCTTAAGCTGTGAGACTGACATACTGTACTTTCAGATCGACTCTTATGGATATTTACTAAATGTTGCTCTATAGCCTAATGATTTTATTGAACATGTATGTGTACTAAATTATATATAAGGCTATTAAGCTGTTAGGTCTTATCATATATTTATTTATACACACTGGTATATTAAGTATACAGCATGTTATGGGTGATATTTTGTTAAAATGTTAAAATCAAACACCTTAAGGTATCCCAAAAGCAATAAATTGTATTTTATTGTAAAGTGTTACCAATATTTCATCATTCATCACCTTCCTCATGCAAACAGACAACACCCTTTGCATTTGTAATACTACTGCAAGGATTTCATAACATATTTTTTTTTCCAAATAAACCTTACCTGCGCTCCAATAAACATTACCTGTTTTGTTTTGTTTTTTAAGCCACGCCCCATCAGTGAACTTATTATATTAAATTATTTTATATTATATTATTTTATATTATACGCTGTGGGTTCGTACAATTTATTTATTATATTGAAATATATCTCGTGTTAAAATAAAACCAACGACGTTATGTGTATTGGTGGAAACAGCGCCCCCTGTCCGTTCGTCGATGAACATACAGTCTGAATCCGGTCGGCTCGAGCTAAATGCGCCACAGCAACTTGTGAAGCAGTGCAGAGAGGTCGTCGGATTCGCTAAGCTTTCGCTGTAGTTCGGCGAAGAGAAAAAAAAAACCTTTGACAAAAACAAATTTCAGTTGTACGACATGGTGAAACTTGCTTTCAACTCCGCTCTCGGACAGAAGGATTTAAAAAAGGAGGAGAAGGATGAAGCTTTGATCCCTCAGGATGTGGTGAGTTTTGTTAGCACAGACGCTAACCGGCTAGTGAAATTAAAAACAACGTTGATAACAACACCGCATTTAACCGTTAAATTCTTTGCAACGTGTTTATTTGTTGCAACAGTGGTCGGTCAGGGTGATTCAATAAGCATACGACAACATTAAATAAATACATAAATAGAGGATTTTAACAAAAATAAAGTAATGTTAAAAAACATCAGTTGATGTTTGACTGGAATGTAGACGTATATGTGACTGAAACACCTAGACGATGTTTGTTTGGGTTTTGTGAGGATTCTAACCTTTTTTTTTGTTGCCTGGTAGTTTTGTTTTTGTGTGTGTAGAGGGAAGCCATCTCCTGCCTTGTTTCAGTGTGTGTGTGTGTGTGTGTGTGTGTGTGTGTGTGTGTGTGTGAGAGTGAGTGTCAAGACAGCTTTGAGCTTACAGGAAAATGGCCGACAGTCCAACAAAAACACTAGGATATATGTACAAAAATCTCGTGGCATTGCACTTTCGACATGTTTTCCATCGAGATTCCTAATGCGTGCACATGCAATGTTCAGAAAATTAAAATAAATAAACGCTCGTACATATAGTCACGAATTGCATTTTTAAATGCTCTGTATAGTAGCTTGATGCATATCTGTGCAGTCGTCGCAGTGTTTGAAATTAAACGGTTAATTTTCACGTGAGATTTGCGTTTAAAGGTTTGTGGATGTAGAAATTTGTCCCTTGCACTTTCTGAATCGGTGGCAGTCATAAACATAGTAAAATCAGGAAGAGGAAATGCATATTTAGCCAGCTTATCGTGGGAGACTTTCGTAAGTGTGAGACCAGCTCCCACTCAGATGCATGCACCGTCTGGCTGCTTCTGTTCCTCAAATACGATCATCAGCTGCCACTGAGGATGAGTCAGCACCTAGTGTGCGAATTGGGTTGATAATCAAGAAGAAGAGGTCGTGAATCATTCATAAGACACTGTTGTGTCTGCTGAAACACTGCCACTGCGATCAGACCGACGGTGCAGCCCGGTCTCACTGGCACTATGTCTGCAAGGAGCATGTCAGCAGAAGAAATCGATTCAGAAGGTTTCGTGCATGGAGCAGTGTTTCTTACCTTTAGACATTTCTGGCAATCTAATACTTATCTAATTCGGTTAAAAGGTGCAAAATCATCGTGAGATAAGACGTAAAGAGCTGTTTGGTCTGCAATCCTCTGTCACACAGGTGATCAAAGCCTCGCTGAACTTGCTGCTGGAGCCGACTACCAAAAACAGCCATCTTTGTTCCTTGGAAAAACTCCTGAAGGCTCTGGTTATTTAAACAAAGACGGTCTCTGTTAGCTAAGCCATAATCTGCAGTGTGTGTCTGTGTGTGCGCAAGAGCAGCGCTGTGCGTATTTGAAACAGGTGTGTTTGTGTGTAAACGTGTGAGTGAATCTTTGAGGCTTTTTTTTCTTCTTTTTTTACTCCACAACAGGAAGTGCATTCATGCAATTATAACATCACATGACCGTTTTGATGCATGTGTGCTGCATAGATTGCATTGAATCTAAAATTAAAAAAAAAAAAGAGAGAGAGAGAGATTAAGCTGAGCATCGCATTATGGTTATTTTGACTATATTTCATGTTGTGCAGTTGCTGTGCCTTCGCAGATAATTAAAACATGGATTGGTGTCCTAGATTACAGCATCAAAAGTCTAGTTTAACTTGAAAGTCTACGAGTAATAATTCAGTGGGAGAGCATTTTCATATGCAGCTTCAAGTATTATAGTTATAATCGGTTTGTATGTTCGTTTCTATGTTTTTTTTTTTTTTTGATGTGCAAATAACTGTTTATTTTGAGAATTGAACGATCATATAAAGGCATTTTTCTGTATGTCAAAAAAAAACAGTTTTCTGTTGTCATTTACCATCTATTTAGTAATATTAATTATTATAAATCTATTACTTGCAATAATATTACAATGTTCCTTGTAATTAAGCTAAATACATGTACAACAAGGATATTACAAAATGGATGTTAAACAATATTACATATACTGTAACTGAATATTATAGTATTGATATAAATGTTAAATTTATTAACATGAACTTTCTTTTTGATATGAACGTTTGCGTTATGAAGAAATTGATTAATTTGACACAGGCCTAATAGGATAGGATAATAGAATGTGTTGACTGTTTTCATTATTGATCAGTGTTTTCAGCACTAATCATTTTCAAACAGACACAATTTGAAATATGCCTGCAGGATCATAAGGTTGGTGTTTACTGAACTAGAGGAGATATAATGATGACTAGACTCATTTAAATTGCACCATTGTCATGGGAAATAGAGTACAGGCTGCATCCCTCAGACACACCTGTAAACAAACCTTTATGCATGTTATAGACGTTTCTAGCTGAAATGTGCTTTGTTTTTGTTGCTCGTAATTTCCCTGGAGTCTGCAGCACGATGGCTGTTACGAACACAGGACACAGCTTAGCTACTTTATCTTCTTTTGCTCTCATTATGTTGTATATGGAAAAATATGGAACAAACAAATGAGAAGCAAAAAGATTTGTTGCCAAATTGTGCCATTTTTTTTTTTTTTCAGTCCGATTCGTTTTCATTTTCGTCCTCGTTCATCAGTCAGAGTCAGCTGATGTTTTGTTCATTTGCATCATGCAGAGTGTTTGTTCCTGTTGGTCTCTGGAGGGATGTTGGAAATTTCCCAGTATCTGTTTTACACAATGCAATTGTTTTGTACAAAGCCACACCCAGACTAAATAAGCTCGCACATAAAATTGATGAAAACTCTCTCCTTAAATGCTAATAAACACGTGCAGGCGCACAAGAGTGTGCAGTCTCTAGGGATTTAAGCAAGAAAAAGGTGAACGTTTGGAAACAAAAACAGTTCCCGCCACTACCGACCATACACGTGGCATCATGAAGTGAGATTAAATTAAGTCAACTATGTAGCATGTGTTGTTAAAGGCATCAATGGCTTAAAAAAAAATCATTACAAGCATATAATCGGGCCTTTCTTCCTGCTTGTGTGTGCATGCAGGACTTGGAGGATGGTCTGCGCATCAGGCAGCAGTCCAGGGCCTGGTGCTGGTGCATGTGTTTGGGTCTGGCCCTCATCCTGTCTGGAGTGGTTGTGGGCGGAGCTTACCTGTACAGGTATTACTTCATAGAGGTGAGAGAACCACTTCCATCAGCTGCGCCACATGAGAACTCGGAATAAGAATGTGAATCTGTCGGATCCTTAGTGTATAAAGTGATTTCAAAATTTAACCATTGCTTGTTTGTGTTAACAAAAAATAATCAGTAGGTTACGTGGATCAACTAAATAATCATTGCTTGCAGCCCTATGTTATTTTAAATATTTAAAAATGCAACTGCATTGTTTTACTTGTTGCAGTTACAAAGTAAATTTTGGTTGCAATCTCACTAATGGCTTAAATGCCATTTCAACAGAATGATGTGTGATCAACTAGACACAGTGAATGAATGTGCCTATTCATAATGATGGTCTTTAGGAGGAGAGGATGTATTTCTGCGGGGTAAACTACCGTGAGGAAAATTACAAGATGCAGGACAGCCAGGAGGAGACTGACATGGATATGCCTGCCGCTTCCAAGAGGATTGAGGAGAGAGTGAGGGTTCTGGAGGACGAGGGGGTGGAGCTCATTAACATCCCAGTGCCCAAGTTCAGCGACAGCGACCCTGCTGACATCGTTCATGACTTCAACAGGGTGAGAGCTCAAGTTCATCTCCCTCACAAAGCCATGCATTCACACAATTTCATCCGGTTCCTAAAAATAAACCACGTGCACCAAAATAGCAACACGCCGGTTTTCCTTCTCTGCTTTTAGAGACTGACAGCCTATCTGGATCTGCGTCTGAACAAATGCTACGTCATTCCTCTCAACACCTCTGTTGTGATGCCGCCCAAAGACTTCCTGGAGCTTCTTGTTAACATCAAGGTAACTACAGCAGCACTGTTGAGCTTCTTCAGAATAGCCGTCCTTTAGTCTGCCTCAAAACCTCCTGAACTTGGACGTTTGAATAATGCGCTGAAATAAAGTTGTAGTCTGGCGTTCGATCATGTGAGCTCTGGTTGTGTTTGCAGGCTGGAACGTACCTGCCTCAGTCCTACCTGGTGCGTGAACAGATGATGGTGACCGGAAAGTTGGAGCATGTGGATCAGCTGGGTTACTTCATCTACGGCCTCTGCAGAGGGAGGGACACTTATAAACTGGAGCGCAGAGAGACTGTTTTTGGTAAACCCATGCACCCATCATACTTTAATTACACACTAACGTCTACTGACAGCATTTTCCTATTGACTTTTTTTTTTACTAACTACGTAGTATTTAAAAAAAAAAGAAAGTTTTGTAATGTTATAAAAAGTTGAGAATTAGAATTATTTTAAAGGGGATATAAAAATAAATATATATATATATATATATATAGTAATAATGGCTTTGATTTGAACGGCAAAAAGACATTCCAAAATAATATAATGGAATAAAAATAAATAAATGTACATTTTTAGATATCACAATTCATAAATTTCCAATGTAGTTTACAGATGTGAATTCACTATTCTATACAAACTTTTTTCTATAATTCAATAATTTAAAGAATCCTGAAATAATAAATGTATCAAAAGTTAAATGTATCATGACTGTTTTAAATATTGATAAGAAACATTTTAGAATTTCAAATTTGAGTTATTTTGTCCTTTTTTTAATTCTTTTTTTATTTTTTATCTGTAACTACATCAAGTTAATCTTAATCTAAATGAAAATGAGAAATGTTGCTGATATATGGTTTCTGCATAAATATTAAGCAGCAGAACTGTTTTCTTTTAGTAAAAATTATTCTTTATCAGCATATTATTATGTTTTTTGACCGTGTGAAAAAGTACAAAAAAATTAGGCATAATATAAGTTAATTTGCAAAAACTTATTGTGCATTCCAAGTATTATCAATCAAAATGCAGTTGGGTTGTTTTGCTTAAGTAATAACAAATACATGTAAAGAATTCTACTTATAATTTATTTAAATCTAAAAATACTTGGGTCACACATATTCACACCATCCTTCTCTCTTTCACAGGTATCCAGAAGCGAGAGGCTCTCAACTGCCACAAGATTCTCCACTTTGAGAACAAGTTTGTGGTGGAGACTCTTATCTGTGAGCCGTAGGGTGTAAAGACAGCCGGGTAACAAGTTAAAACCACTTTTGACAAATTCCACTGACCCTTCCTCTCCTTCCATTAAATATCTTCCTATTTCCCCAGTTAGTGTGTGCGTGCGTGCGTGCGTGCGTGTGTGTGTGTGCTGCTCTCAGATTTGTTTCTCTGTATAGCAACAATCAATATTGCAGAGAGAGAGAATGAGACTGAACGCCAAGAGCAATATAATGCGTAGAAACATTTATGTGTAGGCAAATATCTGGACCAGTTTCTCTCTTAGTAAACATTTTTCTGTGTCTGAGTTTCTGTTAAGCAGGGAGCTCCAAGGGTGTGTGGGATGTAACGTAGGAAAAAAAACAAAAAAACTAGTACCACGTTGACCATGGGAGAGAGAAGGACTTACAGAGGATAAATGTACAATGAGATCTATAAAAGATGCACTAAATGTTTAGTGTTCGTTTAAAACTGTGAAGCGTCACAGATACCAGATTATATACTGGAAATATATTTGACTAGAGATTTGTGATATATGGCCAATTATTACATGTAAGAAGTACACATAGAATCGATTTTTGTACTAGCTTCAATTTAGTCTAGATTTTTATTTTAAATGACAGGTTTTGCTCTGCTGTAAGTTAATACACTGCTGAAACATCCTGTAGTGAAGAAGTAAAATCTATAGGATGCAAAACATTTTTTAAATCTTAAAAAAAAAAAAATAAAATATAAAAAAAAAAAAATCCAAAAGCATAAATCAAACGTCAGAGTACAGACTAATAAAATGTGTGACTTATCACTTAGGGGCTGTTGAGGTATTGGGAGTAGACTGATGAATGACTTCTGTAAAGATTGTTTAAAATTACTAAAATGTCTACCAGTTCAACATGAGTTGGAATGATTTATACTTTGCACATAACCCAAAAAGGTTTTAATGTTAAACATATTAATACTAATAAAATTTGACCACACAGTTTGCTGTCTCAATTTCTACTTTTTTGCAGCATCACTGTTCTAGCTTTTATTAGTTTGTTATTTTTATTTGATATTTTGTTTTCATATTAAGTTT
This sequence comes from Puntigrus tetrazona, assembly GCF_018831695.1. Taxonomy (NCBI): domain Eukaryota; kingdom Metazoa; phylum Chordata; class Actinopteri; order Cypriniformes; family Cyprinidae; genus Puntigrus; species Puntigrus tetrazona. The sequence continues at coordinate 4,487,639 of NC_056704.1, read as the reverse complement.
AAAGTTATAAGTCAGTTCCTTTTCAGTTTTAATATAATAAGGTAAATTATCCCGCTATATTGAAATGTTGCTTTGATGACTAGCAGAAATCACTATTATGGTATGATGGACAGTTTAATATTTATAAATGTTCAAATTAAGCATCATGAAAGTTATATTGCGAAAAAAGCTACAGCTTTGCATCACAAAATTCAATTTTTTATGCATTAGCACTCCAGTTTGAAATTTTCTAAATTATATTTAATATTCTGGTTTATGAAAATGTGAAGAAGGAACAGAAAAGCAAGACCATGGAATGCCATTGTGCATTATTAATAAATTCTCATTTAATTTAAAGTGTAATTGTTTTTTTTTTTAAAGACATTTCTATATAATCACTTCTTATTTCCCTTAATATAAAACCCTAAAACATTACCTTTCTCTCGAGCTAGTCTAACCAGAAATCAGTTCCTCGCCGCATCTTGTTCTTATCCGCTCCAGCACACGACCCCTGAACGTAGAGGAAGCACGAACAAACAGACCAGATATATCCAGTTTATTCTCCATCAGCAGGAAAATCACAGAAATGATCAACATGCAAGACTCGATTCACACACCCTCGCCACAGACCATTCATTGAAAATAAAGATTTGCACACAGACAAGCAAGTCAGTCACCAACGATCCAGAACCGGTGAACTCGATCGGTTGCACGCTCACATACACGCTCACACACACTTACATATAGACATCAAAGTACTCGATAGAAAAAGTCTCTGTGCATTAGTACAGTTTGTTCCACATTATCAGCATGTGGGTCCGAGGATGTTTTAAAACTTGGGCTGGTTTCTGTTTTTTTTTTAGTATCTCTTCATCCAAAAATCAGTTCTTCACATTGTATAAGGTCTCCCTAAGATCACGTGCATCTCTTGTGCTTTAAAAATCTCTGTAGCTTGTCGACTGAGGACTTTCTAACTGTGCCTTTGTTATTGCAGATAAATGGGGTTCTCTTGTCTCTACACCACTCATACACCAACACAGTAGTATTTCTATATAAATCAATATATAACGTACATATAGAATAGTCTCGTATCTTTAAGTCCACAGTTGGTCAAAAGGGATGAATCAGAGGTTAAAGATCACAATACACATGTTCTTCCTGAAGGACACCACATCCGGTGCTGAGTTTCAAGAAACCACCTCTCGCGTCCAAAAATATGACCATCTACGAACATATCTTTATGGCACAAACTTCCTGAACAATTTAATAGTGTTTTTTTTTTTTTTTTTTTTTTTAGCTTTTTATCATACATACAAAGAATACACATACTTGCAAATATTTCGAGCAATAAAATCTTGTTGGAAAGAAACGAATGTAAAGGAATGATGAAAAAAGTATTTTAAGGTTGTAGTCGGTCCTGTTCGTGATCCCAAACGCCACTGAAATCCTTTGGTATATCCTCCTGCTAAACATAGCGAACTGAACTGCACTCAAAAAGAAACTCAACTCCCAACGCAATGAAAAACTTAGGAAAAGAAGCCCACCTGAATCTACGCGTCTCTCTCTCTATTACCTGGCACCACAATATGCATAAAATCCCTGTTCTGTCATTCTTGGCAAAAGCTTTTTCTGTCGGTTGCTGGTCAGTGGACAGCGCGCGGTTAAGAGGTGACGTAAAAGGAACATGCACATTCAAGATGGCCGTCTTCCACGAGAAAGTACAACTGTCCTTCCCGTTCCTCCAGAGTAGACGGATAGGAGCGAAAGCAAAGCGATCACTATCAACACAAGTCAAGCAAACCAACACTTTTCTGATACATGTTTCTAAGAGACGGAAATTAAGAGATGAATAAATGTTCCTAATGTATTTATCTTACACATTTGAACAGTTCTTTTTCCCGTTAAAATCGTCGCCACTGCAAGTTCTCAGTCTGTTTGTCTGCAACCAGCTTGTGCATGACGTAGTGTAGCTGAATTCATCTGCGTGTGTGTGTGTGTGTGTGTGTGAGAATGAGGAAGATGATGGACAGAGGAGCAGTGGCGCCACCCGCTGGCTCAGTCAGCGTAATGCATGATGGACTCCACGTAGTTTCCAGGGAAGAGGCCCGTGGTGCCGCTCATCACTCCCTCGAACCAGCCGTCGTCGTTCTTCTTGATGACGTAAATGATCGCCCCCTCCTGGAAGGACAGCTCGTCTTCTTTGTCGCGCGTGTAGTCGTAAATCGCCACGACTGATGAAAAGGAAAAACGCAATGTGGTCGAAATTCTGGATACAGCACAATATATTCACATTTTGGTTCTACGCCAATATTAGGGATTTTTTTCATTTAGCTTCATAGTCTAAATGAATATTATTATTATAGTCACGATAATAATAACAATAGTTTTATGCATAAATAGGAGAATGAGCCTAATATGGTCTTGACTATCGACAAGGACATCTGGTATCGTCAATAAACAATCGTTTATACACGATAATGTCGGCACCACCCTATAATGTACCTTTCTCCAGGTAACTGCGAGGGGCCCATGGCGGGTCTTCTTCAGCGTAGGGGTCACTGTACTCCACCACCGCTGACTCTTCCTCATCGTCGCCCTCCTCATCCTCGTAGTCCTCTGGAGGAGGCGGGGCCGGGGTTGCTTCCTCAAACTCCACCTCTTCTGCAGGAGGCGGTGGTGGAGGAGCGTCCGAGACTAAAATGATGAACAATCAAAACATTTTTAAGATGCAAGCCATTTCTGGGGGAAATGGATAGCTTCTGTTTGCTGATGTGAGACAAATGACTCATGCTGGATGGGGAAGTTACGGCGGAAAACAGAGATTAGGGAGTTTTAAAATTAGAGAGGGTAGAATAACCACTGACCTCAAAACAGCACTATTAAGCTATTTTTCTGAAAAGGGAACTTCGCTAAGTCCACTAAGATACACACTACAGAGAAAAACAGTCAAAGCTAGTATTTTCTCCAACACTACAGGTAATAAATTATACTTGACTCTTTCAGTCTGAACTAAATATTAGAAACAAACAAATGATTAGTCTAATGCTAATGTGCCAGTTCTATAGAATTACTCAAAAGGTTTTAGTAAGTGATCCTTAAAGGAATAGTTCACCCAAAAATGAAAATTCCGTCATCATTTGCTCACCCTGAAGTAGTTCCAAACCTGTAAGAATTTCTTTGTTCTGCCGAAGGCAAAGGAAGATATTTTGAAGAAAGATTTGGGTCACCATTGACCTCCACAGTAGTGAACTGTTCCTTTAAGTCATCACTTTGAGCCATGTCTGATTTAAAATGAACCAAGAAGAGGTTCATATACAAAACGTAGACTGTTAAAACAGCAACAGCTAAACGAAACAGCAGCTTTTCTCACCTTTTCTATAAAATATTGTCTGTGGTCTAACCGATGCAGTGTAACACACAAGGTATCTTTTCCATATTAATCAGAGTTTTAGTCCTAACCAGCCATGACAGGGGATTCTATTTTTGTAACAGTTTCTATTTCTGCAACGCCACGGCTTATAACTAGAACATACTACATGTCCAAAGAAAATCACAGTTATTGCATGCATTAACACTATGATTTAGCAGGTTATTGGTGGATCAAATCAGATGTGAAAGCAACAAATCTGTGAAATTCAGAGACATTTTAATACATAAACACAAACGTGCGTGTTTAAATAGCATGCAAAATCTGTTAAACACTAAAAACATTCATTAATCCACCACAGACGTTTGCTTGGATGCCCGTTTCTGGTATGAAAAAGTAAGGTAATGTAACTTCCACAATTGAGCACTTTTCTTGTAATTTCATGTTGACATCTCACAATTATTATTTATGTCTTACAATTCAGTTTTATTTGTTTCAACCATGAAATTAATAATTTAAAAAAAACACTAAACTATACACTTTGTATCTGTATATGAATTTGTATCTTACCATGTCGACTTAAGAGACATAAAGTCGCAATTGCAAACCACAAACTCAGAATTGTGAGATTAAAAAGTCACATTTGCGAAATTAAAACTTAAATATTTTTTTCTGCAACAGAAATGGGCTTCCATACATTAGAAATTGTTTTCCCAAACCGATGACTTACTGGTCTCCTGAACCCGAGCCACAAAGCCCATGAGCGGTAGCTGGGGGGTGATCTGGAGAATAGAAGGGGGTGGAGGGGCCATAGGGGCTACCCACCCCAAAAACAGGGGCAATTCAGTTCAGAGAGGGAAAAAAGAACGGGAAGTGAGGAAATAAAATGAAAAACAAGGAAGTTGACAGGAAAGCAGTAGGAGATGGCAAGTTAAAGAAGAGAAAGAGAGAGCAATCAGATCAAGCCAGTAAGATTAAATGATAAACAAGCCCCTCTTCTAGCTATTATTGTATTTATATATCATTATATGGACACTTGAGCATGTCTAGTGCGTCTACCTTGGTTTTGGTTGTAGTGTGGCCCTCCATTGAGCTGGTTTTGGATCATGTTTGGATTTGTGTTCTGAGGCATGTTGTTGGGCTGTCCGGTAACTGATGACGGCCGGCGATAGGGCAGGGAGCCGCCCACTGACGGCGTGGTGTGCCGTGTCATTGGTCGGTTCATACTGTAAAAGTGAGGACCATTGCCTGAGAGACAAAGAGAATATTTATGAATAAAACTAATTTTGTTGGTTATTCCTTGAATCACAGGATACACGCCAGGCAGACCACAATACATTCAACGATATGTGAAATGGACTGAAAACACAAGCTCTGACCAAACCCTAGTGAGCCACCTCACTCTCCTCTACCTTCCCAGGCAGCATACTAAATGAAATTAAACCTCATAATTGACTGATGTGGATCATACCACACAGATAGCAGGTCTGCAAATGTAGCGTTCATGATAAATAGATAAGAGACACAATTAATGGTCACAATTAAAGGGATAATTCACCAAAAAAAGGAAGATTCTATCATTAATTACTCGCACTTCCTTTTGTTCCTAACCTCCAAATGTCTATGACCCTCCATAATCAGCGAAGCAACTGACACATTCAAGGCCCAAAATGTTAGTAAGGACATTGTTAAAATAGCCCATGTGACATCAGCGTAAGTTTATGAAGCTACGAGAGTACTTTTTGTGCCAAATGATGTAAAATGTTGATTTCTTTTAGTTATTGTATGCATATTTGGGTTTAAATTAGTATGGTTGGCCAAAATTGCACGTCATCCTTGTTCAGGCATGTTCACTAAGACTTTTATGTACAGTGTGTGTCTTCCTCCAAGGTGCAGTGCTTCTGGGTTCGTCTCTTAGCTTTATAAAATTAAAGCTGAACCACTGATGTCACATGGACTATTTTAATATCTGTATACTACTATTCTGGGCTTTGAACAGTTGCTTTCCTAAAAGGCTGTCTTTAAAAATGATGCTTAAAAAATTCTAGGTAGGCAGCTCACTAGTTTTGGGACAGAGCTATAGAGAAAAACATGGCCCTCAAACCAATCAGTTCATGTAAATGTGTTGATCAATAATAAATTCCTCACAAATCTCATGATAAAGAGAAAGACCCCAAAGTAATCCCTAAGAAGCACGAACAGAAAGTAGAGATGGACCAAATGATGTGATGGAGACAAACGCCATTGTAATCCAATGTAATCCAACCAAGAACTGGAGCGTAGATGCACAGCGAGCCAAGACACCAAGCTCATGCAGGTGAAGCTTAGGTGGGGTGGAGGAGGGATGAATCCTGGGTAATGTCGAGTCAAACATGTATGATAGCGTGCAGGTTGTCACTCAAAGATGGACGAGTGTGGAGATGCACTTAAGGAGGGGGTGAGGTGACTCACCTTGAGCGGGGGTGCTGGTTGCAGCAGCGGGGTTGGTGTTGGTGCTAACGGGGAGGTTGGGGGGCAGCTGTGGGGTGGTGGTATTTCGGGAGGGCCCTCTGCTGGCAGAGCAGGGGTCGGGGCGGGGCGGGGGTACTGGCTCTGGGGTGGGAGGTGGCGGAGGTACGGGAGGGGCAGGGATAGTAACGCTCGGAGGGGGTTTGGGAGGGTTGGGAGGGGCAGGTGCTGTACCTGCAGCCCCGAGTGTCATACAGAGACAGGAAGCCCAGGGGAGAAGAGAACAAGAGTGACAGAACAGAGAGAAGAAAGGTCAAAAGGAGAAACGGGGCCACAGGGAGGAGGGATAGGTGCAGTGAGTATAAAGAGAAGAAATAAAGAGGCAGTGAACAGAAAGAGAAGTTATTATCTCTAAAAATCGGACAAGAGATAGCCTACTATATAGTAACAGCAATACTTCCTTCAGAACCTTGGACAGTTCTCAGATTCATTTGCTACAGTTGCTTCGCGCCATGTCGTATTTACCGTAATGCGGAGCTGACGACACGTGATATAACTCATGTGCTCCAGAATTCGTAATAATTAATCTATCGGAAAATCCCACCTTCCTTAGTTACTGTTACTCCGTCAGATAAACTGTCTTACAATTACAGCTGCAGTCTGAAAACCTTGGCCCACAATGTTTTTTGCACAATTGTGGACATAACCAAACCACCAAATAGGAATTAAATATTTCATGGTGGGATTTATAAATATTTTAAAATAAACAAGGTAAATAACTTGAAGCGAGGGTTTACACACCACCATGCAAGCGGGAGAAGTTTCATATTACAGTCGGTCATCATAACATGCAGAATCAACACTATAAATGTATCACATGGATATGGTTACGTTTAACCAGTTGTATATGAAGAGAAAGTGAAATTTAGACCTTCGTTTATGTATAGTTAACCTACATTGTACAAAACGCGAGAACAGTCAGCTATTTAGGTACATTAGCATGGACTCAATTTTAACGTTAGCTAGGGATTGAAAGCTTAGGGAGATTTCTGTTTTGTTTGGATTTAGATCTTCTCAGAATACCTTGAATCCACGTTTGGAGTACCACAAGAACATCAATTTTCCTTTTTGTTGCATAAACATCATCAAACTGATGCAAGCTTCGGATCTTCCAGTGTATCTCTATGGCACTAAAACTTATAGATGTCCGAGTTCTGTTCTGTTCCGTTCGGGGGGAGGGGCTTACCGCCAGTTACAACTTTACCAACTGAATGTTAAGAGAGCTACGACTTGGCCCAGTGACAGTGTATCACCTGACCACCGTCGGTTCATTTAGACGATAACGCTGAGTCCAAGGACATGAAAAGCTTTCTATACAATGTCATCAGTTTTCATCACGGAATTATGGCAATTCCAACTAATTACTTAAATACAGGAATCTCACCAGGAAAGGCAGTGGGCGGGGCAGGGGTTGGCACGGCGATGGGCACGCCAACGCTTCCACTCCCACTATTCTCTCTGCTGCTACTGCGACTGCTAGGATGACTGCCGCCGCTGCTGCCACTGCTGACACACACAAAACACATCATGCATGTTAAGGTCAATCGGCATTTGCCGGTTTAATTCCCACAACTTGATGCATTTCCGAGTCAAACAGGATGGGGAACTAGAGGGGAAAAATTAGAGAGTGTGTCCTCAAAAGTGAATATACCAGAATGAATATAAGGGCTAGAAAACCATTTGGTTTGTTATTCAATAGAACGTCAACTGAAAAGAAAAGTCATTTTAAAGGAAAAGCATTACTACTATTAACATTTTTTTAATTAGCCTGACCAATAGTTGGCAATATCCAGATTGCAAAGAGATGACTAATGGTAATAAAAGGCAATACTTGGTCATTTCCTGATTAACTAATGGTGGAAGGATGAAATGGCCATGAAGAATAACCTCATATTTGACAATAATGGCAGACTGATTTAAAAGCCTGGTCAATATTCTGACAATATTTAATAATTAGCTTATATCAAGCATATGAAGTACATCCAAATTAGTTCAGCCAACAATCAATAGCCGAATTTCCTCCTTTTGTCAGTTATCTAACAACAGCCATATCAATAGATGCACATTCGATATTTAAAGGATTTAGAATTTCAACACTTTTGCTTGGTTAACCATTAGACACACCACCGATTTTCCTATATACCCCAATCACTCCCACTTGTTGACCAATCTCAGTCAAAGTGCTGATTAACTGAAATCATTTTACACTACTTTTCAAAAGTTTAGTTTCGAACACAGCTAAAAGCAAATCTGCTGCAGAAAGTTTGTAACCAGGATGTTTTGGATCACTAATGACTTCCGCAGCAGGAAAGAAATACTATGGAAGTCAATGACACTCAAAATGAGACTGGTTGCAAACTTTCTTCAAAATATCTTCCCTTGTGTTCAGCAGAACAAAGAGATTCATACAGGTTTGCAACTACTTGAGGATGAATAAATGATGACAGAATTTTCATTTTTGGGTGAACTATTCTTTTAATATTTTGTGCAATCTGTGATACTTTTTTTCCAATGTTCTTTGATAAACGCAAAGTTACAAAATGGAAACTAAAATCTTCTGCAACATTTTTAATGTCTTTGAACATTAAGTAGTACATTAATGTGAAGAGGTCACATGCAAAAGCCTCTAAGTGCCATCTGAACTTTTCTTCTAAAATGAGCATTTTTCTCAGGCTTTTTAGTTTTTTTCTGCTTAATGGCAATGAAAAGAACCTGTTCATTGCCATTAAAGTGAAATTACTGAACCTACACACAGAGGCCTGAGAAAAATGCTTAACTTAGAAGAAAATTTCAGATGGCACATAGAGGCTTTTGCATGTGACTGTTTTGTGTATAGAATCAAGAAAGAAAGATCTCTTCATGCACATGGTCATTAATTGAGGAATTGTGGAAGAGAATCTGAGGAGGAAGCGTTCTGTAAGAATGTGATTATGTCCCCTGAGACTCTCAAAATCAGAGCTCTGAGAATGCAAACAGCAAAGAGATGAAGAGATACGGGTAAGAAAGACTGAAATAGAAAAAGACGGTGAGTGAAAGAGCAGGAAAGAGCTCTTCTTTAAGTAGGCTATGGCAGTCTGAACCCAAAAAAGATCCAAGAGAGAGAAAGAAAGCAAAGCAGAAGGAAAGAGAAAGTTAGTGAGTGACTGTTACTTTGGCCGAGAGTCACACTGCGACAGACACCAAACAAAGACAGCTTAAAAACAGAACAACAGTGACAGGAAGGACAGACAGGAAGAGGAAAAGAAGATGCGGAAAAAGAGGGTGAGAAAGTGTAAGGGACCTCTTTTTTCCTTTTCAAAATGTAATATTTTAAGCCTGTCGAGGGGATAATACTGTGTGTGTGTGTGTGTGTGTGTGTGTGTGTGTGAGTACCTGTACGTGCGGGTCCTCTGATTAACAGATGCAGTTCTAGCCGGGCTCTGCAGGGGTGGTGCGGTGTTTCGTGTTGGACTCGGCACATAGTCGTTAGGGACGACGGGTGGACGCACAGGCTCGAGCGTCCGGTAAGGGGAGTGCCGCCTGCCGAGGGGGGCGGGGTTAACATATTTTAATATCCACTAAGGGGTGGAGTCAAACATCACTGATGACAGACCCCAGTAATTACATATTAGGTGATCTTGTATCACATCTTGTGTAAAAATCCAATTAGAACATCACAACAGAACCGTAAAGCATGAGTCATATCTAATTTATAGTTATTTGTAGATCTGCAAAGCAATTAAGAGTGGGCGGTATAACCAAAACATGGGTCATTTTATGTCTGGAGTTACAAATAATATCAAGATTTTAACAGCGTGTATAATAATACAGTTATTTTTATTCCAATTTATTATTCAAAAAATAGTAATAGGTTCAAATTAGTGCTGTCAAGCAAATAGTTTGTATGTGTGCATACTGTGTACATTTTTATACACGTACAAATGTATATATTCATAAAAACTTTACTTTTATATATTAAATACCTATATTTAGTATAAAGTATATGAAAATAAATATATACATATAAATCTTTACAAAATATATACTGTATGTGTATGCATATATATATATATATATATATATATATATATATATATATATATACACACATAATTAATACATAGTACACACATATATAATATGCAAATAAAATTTGTATATGATTAATTGTGATTTATCATTTGACAGCACTAGTTAAAATAATAAAAGTCATCTAACAATGCCTTAAGATAATTTTACAAATTAAAAATGTACTTAATTAGAAATAGTCCAAAAATTGGTCTGGCCAATTATTTTTACACTTTTCTATAATAAAGTTGATATAAAATTGCAGTGTACATTACATATAAAAGAAAAGAAACATACTTAATAAAAAGCAATACTGGGTAATATTTACCTTACCTATTACCTTACCTAATATTACCTTACCTACCATCTAATTTGAGTATTTATTTAGACGGATGCAAACTAAAAGATATGATTATAACAAATCAGTATTTTGTTCACAAAATAAAAAGTAGTACAAATAAATTTTACATTTTCGTGAGTTGAGCCACATTCATCCCGCTGGTAAATAACTAATAACACCAACTAATAACTACTTGTTTGAGACACATCCCACTCTGTATTTTTACATTGATGTATGTTTCTCGATCGCACAAATAATGTAACTTTATGTAGTATATTTACCACAGTAAAGGAACACTATCAGCAATACAGTCTTACTGTCGCATAGTACGTATTATATACCGCCCTTGCCTAGCAGGAGTCTGTCATATGTCGGGTAGATATTTAAAGGAGCATTTTGTGTTGTATTACAGAAGGTTGTCTGAACTGCTTGTGGTTGGCCGTAGTGTTGCCATGGTGACAGTGAGGGGTTGGGGCCGTGAACATGGGTATGAGCGGGAAAAACACAGTTGAGGTTTAACAATAACAAACATCAGCTGTAAAAACTCAATGACATTAAATAACAACAACACATCACAAACACAACATGACAGTTTGTTCTCCACAGTGACCTGCGGTGGCAGAAAAATGCACGAAGACCGAAACATACAGAAATCCAGAACGCTTAAGCGTGTCAGTCCCTGAACAGAGAACAAGCCAAAACTGTTAACTACAATACACACAGTGTGTGAGTGTGGCAGTCCGGAACAGAGACTAGATAAGAGATGGAGAAAAGCGATAAGAGACAATTTCCTTTTCAACCACCAGATCAACATATGTGCACAATAACGTTTCACAATTTAAAGGGGTCATTTCATGCACTATTATTGTCTTATTTCACTCCCGGATGTCCATTTATAATGCAAGATAAGCTTTTATAACTGAAACAATGCAAAAACAATTCTGAAATGCAAAACTGCATCAGTCTTTATTGTTTTGTTGGAAATCAGCATGCAAATTACTTTTTTTTTTTTACATACATATATATATATATATATATATATATATATATATATATATATATATATATATATATATATATATATATATATATATATATATATATATATATATATATATATATATACACTGAAGACTCTTTAGAAAATATGCATGACACAATACTTCAATAGGTACTCAAGATTAGCATAAGAGTGAATAAAAAAGTGAGTATCACTTTGACTGGCAACCTGCTCTTTGTATTTAAAAAAATATAGAATTTTATTAGGCTAATAATTTTTTAGTAAGACTTAATTTTGCTTCGATTTTTGAGTAAAAAATGTTACACAATGAGTGGTACACAATAAAAGTGAACAGAATTCATATTGGTTTTACAGGTGTTTAGAAACAATAATGTCAATTGTCAGTAAAAATCCTACTGCACCATGTCTTCTTAGGACAGAGTGTTCTTTCAACAAGTGATCTTTGTGGAATGCGCCATAAGTTCTGAAAGTTACAGAATGTTTTTACAGCACAATGAGCTCTATTAATCTAAGGAAAGTTTTATTCATCATGATATGACCCCTTCTGTTCTTTCTTTCTTTCGTTCTATAAAAAACAGTTCGGTACAGAAAAACAGTTTTGACAAACATGAGCTTTTTTTTATTTAATATTAATGTACCACAGCGGGTTTTACCTCCGGTCCAGATGGCAGTCTGACACAAAACTGACGCAAAAACCCCATCATGAAAAATAGGTCTCAATAATGAAAAAAAATAATACTGGCATTTCCTAACAAATTATGACTTCTGTATAACAAAAGTCATCAAGACAAAAAGATAAAAAAAAACCAGAGCCTTACCCCAGGGTTCCTTTGCCTGGGCCGGGAGGGCTGGGGGGTTTCTGGGTCGGGGCGGCTGTGCGTGGAGTCGTACCCGCTTTCATATTCTGGGCGTTGACCTGAAGAGCAAGTGTTAAATATCATTATTCGGAGTCAGAACAAATGTAAAGAAACTGATGTTGAATCAGATACACAAACAAGCATTAATCAAAGCCCGACTGAATCCTTACCTTAAACCTTAGTAACCACTACACTCAGAAATGAAGGCAATAAGAGAGGGAGAAGATGCAAACAGTTAGTGTGAAGAGGAAAGAGAAACTCACACACGCAAACACACGAAGAGTAGCTAGTTAGATAGTACAGCCCATGTGATTTAAATCAAAACACATTCATACTGACTATTAATGCACAGTATTTGATAATATTACCATTATTAAAAAGTGCACAGTATTTTTTGTTTATGTTGTGCAAATGTTAAAAAAAGCCAAGTCAGCCATGATTCATTTAACAAGGCAAAGCATAGCTGCTACCAAATCAGAAAGAAAAGTTAACTTATTTTATATGAATTTTCTTCATTTTAATTCTTACAAACAACATTTTTAATTACAGATTGCTTTTTTGTAACACATACAATTATGGCATTTGCTGATATTTGAAGCAGATAATATCAGCACTTTGTATGTTATTACATTTTTTTTTTATTCACCAAACAATTTTAGTATACCTTTCCCCAACAAAAAATGAAAAAATACAGCAACACACGCAAGCTTACTGATTTCTGCTGAAGGTCAAAACAGAAACTTGGGAATTTCATGTGACGAAAAACTTTCTCATGCAGGTTTAAGTATTGGTTAGTTGACCATCAGAAAACGGTTTGAAAGGGACATCACTACACTAATGGCAATGGAACTACTTCTACCCAAAGACCGTCTTCATCCCTACCTTTACGCCATGGCCTACGTCATCCAGCAGACTGTAGTCAATGGGCTTGCGGATGTAGCGTACAGGCCTCTCGGGATTGGCTGGTGCAATGATTTTGTGTGTGCGGGAAGTGTTCTTATTGGTGGTGAGGATGCCAATTTCTCGCCTGGCCACCTTCTCTTTATGGATGTCCACCGTCTGAGGAGGAACAAAAAAAGGTGATTCGATGTACGCAGCAACGTATACAGAAACACACCAAACTTCTTGTTTGAGTAAGAAACCAAAACCATGCTAAAAGAGCCTAAAAATAGTACATGAATCGAGAGAATAATACATTCACACATATAAAAATAATAGAGTTTGACTATAATATATAAAATCTGTTCTGATTAACTCTAAAGTAGTGGCAAAGTTTAATACTTGGTTACTGATTCGAGTAAACCTTTTACTTTAAAGTATGAATGATATTAATAGTGATGCTTGCCTTAGAAAATGAAGTGAATGAAGAAAGAAAAATGCGATGTACAATGTATCCATACTACTCAATGTTTGTCATAGCAGTAAACAGCACCTGTGAGATGTGATTGATGGATGACTCCATGCGGCGCAGCTGAGACGCCTGTATATCCAGCATCTGGAGCACATTGTTGGCGAGAGTGTTGATCAGATACGCTACGCTGGCCAAAGACTGAGTGGTGTAGCTTTTGGTTTCTTCTAGAGCTCTGTGCTTATCTGGAGACTAGATGGAGAGAGAAGCAAGAGTGTTAATCTCAGCGCAGAAGGATGAATAGAGGTGAAAGAGAACATGATACTGACTCGTGGCCTGATTTCTGTTCCTTCATTTACACTTCCCTTCAGGAGATTGCGATATGTATAATCTACTATAATTGTTTTAACGGTATGCAAACTGACATTATTGAGTATGTCTTGAAAATGCATGCTTGTATTTTGTTATGCAACCTTTGAATGCCTCCAAAACACTAATCAATAAAGGCAAAAAAATGCCCAGCTTACGTCTTTATTTTTCATAGGACAGAGTTAAGCAATATCTCATGCAAGAGTGCCGTTTTCCCGATATCAGCATTATTACAAAATGCATCCAACAGCTGAATAAAGTTAGAGAGAGAGTTCACCCCAAAATTTTTACTTTGACAGCATTTACTCACTCTGATGTTGATCCAAAACAATGAAGAATGCTGTTAATACTCAGGTAAAAAACTATTAAAATGCTTTTTCACACACTAATTTTGTACTTAATATACTTAAATGTACTTCTTAAGATAAACTTAAAAAAAAAGTCAACTGTGCTATTTTGAGACACCATGAATATGAACTGACAGTTGAGTACACTTGGATGACTAAAGAATTGTTTTTAGTACATTAAGTACAACATCAGTGGGTGAAAATAGAGCACTTATATTATAGAAGTGTACAGTTGATGGTCTCTATTGACTGTTATAGTATGTCTTTTCCTTACTATGTAAATCAATGGAAACAATGGACAACAATTCTTCAAAACACCTTTTGTCTTCAACATATGAAAGTGACTTATACTGTTTGGAAGAACACGAGAGTGTGTAAATGATGACAAAATTTGTATTATTGGGTGCAGCATTTGTTTAATATTAGGTGATATGAATTTTAGCCAATATTGTTCATTAATGAAAACAGTTTCAAAGTAAGTTACAGAAAAAATGTTTTGTGTCTCTTAAAAAATCAAGTCAATCAATCTTGACCATAATGACCATAAATGCAGTCACTTTTTTGTTTCAATGAAACAGTCATTTGATGCTTGATATTGCATATTGTCATTTTATTGTAATGTTATCGTGTTATTTAAATGTATTATCTTAACTATGAAAACACTGGTTTGTAGTGCAAACAGGTTACTGCAAGATGTTATTTTCCTCATTATTTACCTATAAAAAAATTTACCCCAGAAATTGTTTATCTCTTTTTTTTGTCAATACTGCACAATTATACTTCTTTTCATGCTTAATATCCCATATATGAATGAGCAAAACAGACACTGCGGCAACCAATCAGAGCAAGGCACTGGGACAGGAAAAAACCCCGCCTCGAGTCACTGGCTGCTTCATTGGCTGCCTACAACCATCATTCATTCCCTTCCGGTGTATCCATGGTGATGCTGTCAAATACATGGGAAGGCCCGGTGATAAACGCGACGGTGACTGAGGATAGTGGGGGAGGAGGGTAGTGGGGAAAGTAACACGCCTAATAGCATTCAAAACAAATGAAAAGATAATTCATATCAACACCATGACAGTAATTTCACAAAACATCGGTTGGCTGAGTTAACTTACTTTGAGCTGACCTTTAGTTATTTCTAGTTCACCCATAGCTCAACCCCATTGTTGCTCCAATACTTATTTAGTTTTTTCAGTGAAATACAAAAAATGATTTCTGAATATATGAGCTATGTTTTTTCCCTTTAACAACACTGAATGATTATTTATTCTGCCAGCACCAAGTTTCAGTGTATTCCTTAAATGTATTCCACTTGGTTTGTACACTAGGCTTATATTAACTGCTATGCTACAGCTTTATGTAAGAACTGGCCTCAAAATGGCTGTTGAGCATTTACTGATAATGAATAATGACACACTTACACTTACACTAATAATGAATAAGCAGTACCTCTTAAATCTAATTCAGTCGTGATGTTAGATGTATTGTGACAGATTAGAATGCAAAACGTGCAAGAACCAAGGGTGCTTTGGAGTCAGTAATAATAATGTCATATCTGTAATGAAAGGCACATTAACTTTAATTGAACACAAACAAAAGGGATTTGTGAACTCCAGCTCAGATTTTCAGTGAACAAGTTTCCTTTTTTTTCTTTGAGCAAAACTGCTACATGGCTTTTAAAGACTTGGAATGCTCACAAGTAGTTCAGCTTTCATGATAGTTTTATCTACTCCATTGTCAATATATGGATATTATTTAGCAATTTGGTGTTACACTGAAGAAATACAATTATACTGGGTTTGACTGCAATGACGAGGTGATAAACTACAGCAGAATAGTCATTACACTGTCAGCTCAGGATAAAAAAAACCAAAAAAAATTATTTTGTCATTAACGCTTTGAGAAAAACATCAGACACCATTTCATTCACTAAAACGCCAGATCTCTGAAACACAAGAACTTTTCTATCTATGACCATGACAAGTGCAGAATAATGCAACAATTAACATGGGCTTCCCAAAACAAACAAATACGATCAGTCTGATTTATTCAAAACACATCATGACAGAAATGAAATCTTCTCTGAATTCACTAACACACACACATATATATATACACATATATAATGTATGCAATATGCATGAATTAAGAGAGTGGGAAATATTGGGTTACATGCTACAGACCACATGCAAGCAAGCTGAGCTATAAGCCATGGAAAGAAATCTAAGCTCGGTCACATTAAGCTATTTATGGTATTTCTAAACCTGCTGTGACAAAGCCATGAAGTAAGAAAAATACCGTGATCGCTCACAACCAGCAGACTTTATTTACAGGTAACATAACAGAACACATTCAGAGCATCTCTGCGTGCTTAGCATGATTCCCGAAGGCTTGAATACGGTACAATATGACCCCCCCTGACTCAGATCACAAAGCAAACCATGTTAAACATTTTTACAACTGTGAGCTCTCACTCTCAAGCTCTAACCCTATGGTTTTGCGCATTAACAGGCCGACAAACGCTAGTCAAGTATGCAATATTTATCAAGAACACATCACGACTCAAAAGTACCGGAATCAGCATCCACAGAGAACAAACTCATATCCAGTGACATCCAGTCACTGATCCACCAGGGTCCACGTGACATGCTCTGTATTTTTAGAGCAATAAATGTCAAGAGTTTGATTTCTGATGCTCTATTTCTGAGGGATGATAAACACTAAACAGAGAAGAGCAGATCCTTACACACCCACTTCTGTGGATCCCCCAGGAATGCTGAAAATAACATGAATTTAGTCATTCATTTTTTTCGTTCCAGAAACACTTCACAGATTCCAGAGTGAATCATCAAACTCGTGCTAGCAGGAGAAAAACTGCATTTACCACGGTTCTTCCATAGTAGCTACAGTATTTGTGTAATATCATAGTAAGCAACCACTGGTTAGACCACGTAACTGCCAAACAAATGGCCTTTGCTCACATTTGTCAACTACCATATTTGTCATTAAAAAAAATAATACCACAGTTAATAACTTAAACCATAGTAGGATTCCGCGGATGCAGAAACTGCAAATGATTATAGTTAGAACAAAAATACTAAAACTGAAAACTATCACTAGTTTTCCATCTAGACCATAAACACAAACAACACCCTAATAATATCAAACTAGGAGAAACACTAACATTAGTAGATAACTAGATTAAAAAGCAAATTTATCAAACAGTCCATAAGCCCCCCAGCATTTAGCAGCCGAGCTAACTTCAAAAACACTGCGCTGCTTTGATTAAAAGATCTTATACTCTATTACTCAATACACCACATTTAATCATATTAATTCGTTTTAATTAAGCATATAAAACTAATAAACGCATACTAAATTGACAAAAATAAAACGGAACAGTCCTGTGGTGTAATATTGAGGTTTACACACTGGTTTCGCTTCGGCTAGCGCGTTAGCCTACGTTAACTAGCTCATCGTTTGAGGCCCCGTTTATGTGCAAAACCACTGAACACAGGCAACAGAACGCCTATAAAGTATGTCAAGGGTTGAATTAACGTTTGTGCAATATAAAACAGCACCAATTACAAGCTATAACACGCCGCGAATTCAGTCCGCTCGACTGCATTGTCACTCAACAACACAAGCGGTCAGCTCATATATCTCTCCTGTCATTTCTCATCTCGTATCCGGCCGTGTCTCGAATATTTTTGGGTTTTGTAATGTCACCTGTATGTAGTTGCTCTCGCAGTACTCGGCGACTCTCTCTAGGTTGGCGTAGCTGTCCAGCAGAGCTCCTCGACCAGCAGGAATCTCCTCTTCCAGCAGCATCTGCAGCTCCGCCATCTTCACATCTTACTGATGCATGCAGGAGGAAAACACCACCATCACACACTCCCCTCTCCCTCACCGATGCACGCAGGAGGAAAACACCATCACATTACCCCCCTCTCTCTTTCACATTCACAATTCTCTTTCCTCCTCCCCTATGTTTCTATTTGTCACTCTTTCTATCCCCTTTTCTGCATCTCTATAATACTGTATTCAACAGAATGCTTTCATTATTTTATCAAGATAGATAGATAGATAGATAGATAGATAGATAGATGCACACTTTATCACACTCTTTTATTAGTATAGAAAGACTGCAGTTAAAAGATCGTGATTCAACAATCATTGTTTATGGAATGTTTGTGATATGTAAAGGTGATGAGGGTCTAAAAACAATGGCATATATATATTTTTTATAACCGGAACCATTTCTCAGTGACATTACTTTGATCTGATCAATTGCTGCCCCACACTATACACAGCCAATGGCAATGCATCATTTCCCTAGAGGCTCATTCAGAGACGTGAGCTAGGAGTCCTTCAGTCCCTCTTGCCGACTGTGATCCAGGTGTCATCTTTGGGTGTGGTCACCAGCTCGTACCTGGCCTCAACCACCTGACCTTCTACTCTGTGCAGTCTCAACCTGCGCACCAACGTGCTGAGCAGAACCGCAGCCACAGTATATGCAAATCTATAGAGAGGAAGAGAAGGACGATGCAAGAAGATTTATATACTTTGTGACACTGAATGTTAAAAGAATAGTTTACTAATAAACATGTAAATCGCAAATGATTGAAAAGGTCATTTGAATTGATTGCTCCTTAAATGTGTGAACCTTAAAAACAAAACAAAACAACGATTTCTTGAACATCTAGAATGACAGAATGTGATTGTTTTAAATTGTAAATTGTGTAAATTAAGAGTTTGAAAACATGCAGCTTTCTCATCACACCACAAATATCTTCACCTATACAAAGGTCTATAAATAGTCCCTTACAATGAAAAGAAAGGTCAGTCAGCAGACATATTTGCAACACCTCCAACCAGTTATTTTGGGCATCAAAGGCCAACTCCTGTCTACTTACATGGAGAAAAAGTTGACATTGACTATCTCATAATGTTGAATCTTTCTAAGGTTAGTTTTTCCTGGCACTAGTCTTTTTGACCAGTGATGCTCAACCTATTTTTTTACTCCACAACCCTCATTTTCAATGACAATTATTAATGATTGTACATATACACTGAAGTGGTTCACTCAAATTTGTGAGCCTGACTGACCATTCCCATTCACTTTTGATGTACGGAGTAGTGCAGCCTGAACATTCTGCTAAACATCTTCTTTTGTGTTCCACAGAAGAAAAAACTAATTCACACAGGTCTGGACACAAAGGTGAATAAGTAATAAACCACTTTTTTTTTTCTTTGTTACAGTTATTTTAAAGATAATATCTGATTTCTTTCCTTATACCTTAGTTCAGGGCAGGCCTGGCTCCCTGAAAACCCAAGCAGAGAGAAGCTCTTCATTACAGACTCATCAGCAAATCTGTCAGGATTAAATCTGTCAAAGAAAAACCAACAAGTGAGAATACCAGCAAACCATGAACCTTACACAACCTTATATAAAATGAACAAACCTGTATGGAAGTGACCAGGTATCTGCATCTTGAAGGACGACACCCAAGGCATAGATAACCAATGTCTACAAAAATATTATTTTTAATATTTTAAGCAGGTCACAGCACTCTCCTATGGAAGCACATTTTTGCCACTGAATAAAAAAAAATGTAAAAAGGTTATTGCGACTTTTTATCTTACAATTCTGACTTTTTCAAAATTGCATGATACAAACTGCCTTTTTCCTCAGAATTTTGAGAGATAAATTTGCAATCGCAGTCCAATTTTTAAGGGCACACAAAAACTAATATGTTCTCAGAATTGCGAGTTTCTCTCTCTCTCTCTCTCTCTCTCTCTCTCTCTCTCTCTCTCTCTCTCTCTCTCTCTCTCTCTCTCTCTCTCTCTCTCTCTCTCTGTCTCTCTCTCTCTGTCTCTCTGTCTCTCTCTCTCTGTCTCTCTCTCTCTGTCTCTCTCTCTCTGTCTCTCTCTCTGTCTCTCTCTTATATCTCACTTTCTTCCTTTTTTTTTATCTCTCTGACTTTATATATCATGCAATTCTAAAAAAAAAAAAAGTCAGAATTGTGAGATGAAAGAGTTGCAATAACCTTCAGTGGCGGAAAAGGGCTTTCTATACTCTCCATCCTGACTAGACTAGACATAATTAGAAGTATCTGAGAGAATGACTGAATGAAACCGGCAAAGCTTTTTAAGTTTTTATGCAGGTCTAGTAATGAAAAGGACTAGTTCTTACTTCTTTGGGAATGACATGTTGGTCCACTTTCCCCTCCACCTCCTGTAATCTGGCAGCCATGGGCGTCAGTTTGGCTGTGCGGACGGTTTCATTCAGCACCTGCTGGCAGTACCTGGAGGAAAACATGAACAGAACTATGATTTCCAGTCAAGTGATGGCCATGTGGAATATGAATTGCCACATATATGCCCTCTGGTGGCCAGAATGTACAGAGACGAGAAAAAACCAGGAGCATATACACATAAAAAAAACAAGCATATTGTAAACCCATACCTCTGGACCAAAACAGCTCTTTTATGGAGCTTTAAAATGTTACTACTATACTATCTGTTATATATAGTATAGTATACAGTATACTATATACTATATAAGTACTATTATTCATTGCTTCAGTTTTAAACCTTTTTCAAAATAGACGTCAGAAGCTACGACTGTTGCTCACCTAAGTTGTGGAATCTTCTCCAATGTAACAGGCTCCTCTCCGAGCACTTCAACAAGCTCGTGATAGAGCCGTTCTTGCACTGCTTCTGAGACTGATAGGAAGTGAACGGCCCAGATGCACACTGGGAAATAATACAAATGAGAACAGGCATACATTACGTATCAACATTTTCGCAAAAATGAGCGCCGCCATTCGTAAATTTTATGGGTATAGCCTCCGGTCTCATCCGTGTCCAGCTATTTTTATCTGTACAAAACAGTTTTGCTGCTTGATATTGAAAACGTGTGTGTCCCATCATGTTTTTTTAATGTATTATCTTAATTATGAACACGCTGGTGTCTAGTACAAACAATTTTACAGTTAACTGCATATTGTTATCTTCCTCATTATTTCCTCTATTATTTCTGCGTTTAGGAAAAAGATGAATAGGAATAGCAAAAATTCTATCATCAACTTATTACTATTAAAACATTGGCTTGAAATAAAATAAAAAAATATAAAGAAATACAAAAATATTAATAAATAATGTTAAAATGTCAATAAACTAAAGCTAAATTATAAAACTATATATAATACACTAATGTTAAAATGTCAATAAAAACTATAATACTACACTAAAATATACAAAAAAATACTAAAATAAGACTGAAACATCAATCAATGAAAAAAGGAGAAATCTTACAGTTAGCAGTGATCACACAGCCAGCTAGAGTAAAAACCATACCATCTTCCATCACCTGAGCACAAAAAAGATTTAAAAAAATCGGCAAAACAAATTTAATGATTGTTTATGTTTATAATTTATACATTAATATTAGATCTGGATTTGAAAACGAATCATCCTGTGGTGAGATGTTACCTGCCGCTCTGTCAGTTTGGCCTGCAGTAGATAGTTAACGAAAGATGACTGACTCCTCTGCTTGGCCACAGACTTCAGCACTGACTCCATCTCAGCTAGAGCTGAAAATAACAAAACCTCAAGATCAACTGACATCCAACAATAAAGCCAACACTTTCAAACGCTGCTCAGCTGCCTTCTTACCACTCTCATAATGGGCCTTTCTGCTGGAACTCTTCTCCAGGGATCCGTCCAGATAACCTTTACCGATCTCTGACCATATCTAATGAAATACAGATGTATTATATGTGCATACGTAAAATATCACTTTTTAAAAATAATTTTCATATGCACGACACTGAATGTACCTAGTGAGGAATGCTCACCGCTTCATGGTTCTTGCGGAACCGGATGACCTCAGCATCATCCTGAAAACTACTCCCCATGGCAAGCTGAGTGACAGCCTTCATAGCCAATCCAAGCAGATGAGCACAAAGAGGTGTGTGCTGGGATTTAGGATAAGATGCCCACTTATCAACCAGCTCCTCCACCAGCTAAAAAAAGGCAGAGTAGTAAGAAAGGATCACATGTTTAAAATGAATCCAAGACACTTTAGTTTAAGGCAGTTATCAATAGATCATTCAATTTAATGCAATGAAGGTGTGTGTGTGTGTGTATATATATATATACACACACACACACACACACACAAATACACACACTCGTGAACAGACCTGAAGCAATAGAGGGAAGTTGTTCTCCAGGGTTTTATTGATAGCTCCCTCATACACTTTTTTTCTTATCATCGACTCCGTCACTCCCACTCCTGAACCTGACTGGTAACCTAGCAACGACTTGAGCATTGTCTCAAAGGAATCCGCTGAGAAAAGGGTACAAACATTTCTTAGATAAAGCATGCATTAAAGGAAATTAGCATATTTTTCGTGATGGTTAAAAACATCAAAATATTTGGTATGGCTATAAATAAGATCCATCCAAATGCTTGGGTAAGATTTTTTTTTCATTAAAAGTAACAGTAATGACATGTATAATGTATCATTTTAAAAAAACAGCACCTACATTGTAATATTAATGAACGTTCTTGAGCACCAAATCAACATATGTTCACAGGAAAAAAATTCATTTTGAAATATATTAAAACAGAAAAGAATTACAAATGACACTATTTTATTGTTTTAATGAGCAAATAAATGGAGCCTTGGTGAGAAAATACCCTTCTTTTAATAATCTTACTGACCTCACTCATTTTGAAAGGTAGTGTATAATGAGTCAAATAAAAAAAAAAAAGAAATGATTCATAACACCACATGTAATTTTGTTATAAAATATTATTAAGAGGAAATTTATTAAGAGAAGCTTTTTCAAAGTACTAATTCTCTCCCTTTGTACATGTTACTCACTGGTCCAGTTGGGGTTGATGTGTTGCTGTAGTTGGTCCACAGCACCCAGGCTGACCACTGGTCTCCGGCCGAACCAGAAAGATGCCACGGACCCAAACTCATCGTGAAGAGACACCAGGAACTCGTGCAGGCTTCCTTTGTTCACTATATCAGGCAGATTCCCATCTCTGGAAAAGTAAAGTAATATGTTTGTTGGAGAAGCTGACTAAAGGTCGAAAGGACATAAAGAGAGGGCAGTAACTCAAAACTCTTACTTCTCTTCTGTGGGGTTTAGTCCAGGCACACCAGAGGCACTTCTAGACGACTGACATTAAAATAAGAAAACGTCGGGTTAACATACACATATTTTAAAGTCCATTGACAGCACATTTGAGCATTTTGATGGCTAACTTTCTTGTACATATATACAACTTTTTTTTTATCAAAACAAAACTCAGTTTTAGTCCAGTAGTCCAGTGATGAACCTTCCAAATGCAGGTCAGAATTTAAACCAAACATACTTTTAGCGATTCAAACATATATTTCTTATAAACCATGATCACAACAACCACAAAAGAGTTTGCGCAACCGATAAGATAATATTTATATTTTTTCACCGGATACAAATACAGGACGGCACCGATCAGGATAATGACAAATGTCACTGCAAATATAGCAAAATCCAGCATATTTGCTTTTCAGAAATGTCTGAGGATCGTCATATATGTAATTATATTGTTCAGTGAACTAGTAGCTAACAATCCACGTCTACAGTGACCATCAGAGACCTGCGCCCCTGTAGATCGGTACTCAACTACACATCCTGTAAACGAGGCTCAACCAATCGATCGCAGAGATTTATTTAGGGATATATATTTTAAATTAGTTTTATATATATTAAATATGACCGCTAACATGAATATTAAAGAAGCCGTTTTGTAAAAATGTAAATGTGTGACTGACGCGATAGTATTAATTCGTTTTTACAATAAATATGCGATTACAAGTTTGTTTATAATCAAGGGGGCGGAGCTAAAGATAATTAGGCTCGTTATGAACTCTTTAAATGTCACACACACGGGAAAAAGTAGCTACTTAGCGAAAGTAATAAGTGATAATAATGTGGGTAACTGCAATATTAGTTGCGTTTACGCTTAGTGTATATTTTAGCAATGCTCAGGATCCGCGGTTTCCCTGGCAGATGTCCCGATATCTGTCCGGCGGTTTAGCGTTCTCACCCGTTCTGAAGGAGTTTCCCCCGCAGCAGGAGAGGGTTCGGTTTTCGCCGGAGATGAGCTCGTCTTTCTCCGGCTCTCAGAGCCAGCGCTGTGCGCTCGAGCGACATCACGAGCGCGTCGAGTGTGGACAGCCTGACGTCACTTCAGATGAGTGTGACGTCATCAGCTGCTGTTATGACGCGCGGGGCTGTTACTATCCCAAGGCAGGTGAGCGTGAAAAATAAATCCGATTTTGTACTTTAAATCTCTCCCAATATGCATATATTTTAAAAACAGTCTTGTATTTGTTTTGAATGGAATTGTGTAATTGAGACGTCTTATCTTGCCACGAATATTGCCAATGATGGCGTTAAATCACAAATAATATATAAGCCATTGACATTGATTTAATCATGGATATTTTCTCTCGCTCTTTCTTCCAGTCACTCTGCAGTGCACAAGAGATGGGCAGTTTTTTATTGGTGGTTGCTCGAGACGCCACCACACCACGAATCAGTTTAGACTCCATCCACATGCTGGAGAATGACCCCAGTGACCGCTGCGCTTCGGTCAGCAGCACTGCCAGCTTCGCCATCTATCAGTTCTCCGTCAGCTCCTGCGGCTCCAGAATGAAGGTGGGAATGAACACTGACAGAGCCTTGGGGCATGTTATATATCACTGAAGAGATTAGGCGTGGAATGGTTGGATCAGTGTTTGCTTACCCTAAGGTCGCTGTTGTTGTTCCTTCAGGAAGAAAATGGTTTTGTTATTTATGAGAACATGATGTCGTTCGCTTATGAAGCTGGCCTTGGACCTCATGGATCAATTATGAGAGACGGTTCTTATGAGTGAGGAGGCTCGTCTGTTTTTATTTTGAAGTTTTTAGTAACGATCAGTGGAAGGGGGGCCCAGTATTTCCTGTCTGTGTCTTGAAGGCTGAAGCTCCAGTGCATGTATTCAGAATCAGCCATCGATGCTCTGCTGGTGGACGTGAATACGGTTCCTCCTCCTCCTCCTCCCTCTGTCTCTCACAACGGCTCACTCAAGGTAGAGCTCAGACTCGCCAACGGACAGTGCAGCACTAAACCGTGCTCTGATGGTGAGCAGAATCCCCAAATTCCAATTTCACAGCAAAACACGTTTTCCGAAGGAGTTTTATCATTTCATTTAAACATCCTGAAATGTTAATGGTCAAACAAGTACAAGTCTCAATTAGATTTTTGGCTGTTCTTCAGGATCCAAACTATATAATATAATATAAAAATGACACTGTGTTACCATAATATCTAAATGCACTACCACTGAAAAGCATGAAGCTGGTAAGATTTGATTTTAAAGAAAGATAAAGGCTGCATTAATTTGAGTCACTAGATGACACCATAAAGATGAATATAGATCAGTAGTCAATTTAGATGAGGTTTGTCCAAGAAGTTGCTATATTTGTCCCTAAACTCATTGAAAATTCAAAAGAGATGGGGTAACTAAATGGAGCTACACAATTGTGAAGCGCTCAACACTGATACTGGTCCTGTAAAACTATCACGAATGGCACTAATATGAAACTTATCACTAGCTCAAATACTGTATAATGTGGTTCAGTCAATTAATTCAGTACTCTTTTGTGTTTAAGAGGATATGTACACCTCTTACTACTCTGAGGAAGACTACCCTGTTACTAAAGTGTTGAGGGAACCTGTGTATGTGGAGGTGCGGATTCTGGAGAGGACCGATCCGAACCTCATCCTGGTCCTGGACCACTGCTGGGCCACTTCTAATCCTGAATCCCTGAGCCTGCCTCGGCGGGGTCTTGTGATAAACGGGTAAAACAGAGTTTTTATTTCAGCTCCACTTCCCTAATTTTTCTAAGGAAACATGGGCATTTAGTGTCAGTGTGTTGATGCCAAAACAACACCTCAATTATACACTGGTTTACATGTTCCTTATTACTCTTCTATAGCTGTTCATATAAGGATGACTATCAGCAGACCACAGTGCTTCCTGTTGGACAGTCGAGTCTGCAGTACCCATCTCATTACAAACGCTTTGTTGTGAAGATGTTCGCTGTTGTAGATCAGTCGTCGTTTGCGCCTCTGCAGGAAAGGGTATGTACAGTCATGTTTACCACATGTTCTCTTTGGCTCTCACTTATGTTATTGTCCTCATCTTGCCACATCTTTAACAGATGTTCATTCACTGCACTACGTCTGTTTGCTACTCCTCCACCAGAGAGTCATGCGAGTCCAGTTGTGGCAACAGGACAAGTGAGTGCCCCTACGGATACAGAGTAGAAATAGTTTTTTTTAATTTTTTTTTAAACATAATTTTTCACAGAAACTCCATTCAATCATAGAAAGCTCATTTAATTATAATAATGTAATGTTTAGGACTAAATCAATTATGTTAAAAAATGTGAATTAGTAATTAATTGGAAATTAAATGTTAATTTAAGATTAACAAATGTTGTTGTCTAAATATTTCTTTTAATTTAATATTTAAATAAATGTATTAATTTACTAGTAATTATTTTTTATTATTTTTACAACCAAAAACTATTTAATTAATTTGACATGTTACTTTAAAATAAACTTGCATGCAATCAACAACCTCATTATAAACTATATTAAATAAATGTAAATTTTATTTCTATTATATTTTTCCCCTGTTGATTAGGAAGGGCTGTTTCAGAAGACTTGAAGGATTCTGAGGAAGAGGTTGTAGTTTCAAGTAGGGAGGTCATACTTGTATCCCATTTGCCAGTTTCTGAAAATCTAGCAGATAATGAAGGTATGAAAGCAACGTTATTCGTGATTTATTATTGGGTTTTTTTTTTTTAAATCCAACCCATGCAAACTGTCCTTAACCTGGAAATGTATTCTCCTCTAGTCCAACAGATATTATTGGATTATGGATTATGGGCGGCAGGAGCTCTCATTGTGTTTGGTGTCTGTGGGCTTTTGGTGGCTGTTTTAATTCATCGGGCCAAACCTCACCCTCAGCCCGTTCCAGTGTGACATTAATAAAATGCCAAAAGAATGTGGCCTCTTGTGCAATCATTTGTATATCAGACAAGGAATGGTTTATTTAAAAAATATATTGCAGAGACCTTACAGCAGGCAAGTGACATTTCTAATATATACAGTGACAAATCAACAATGTATCAAAATACAGCAGAAAAAAATGACTTATGCAGCGACGTTTCCCTTTTCCTCTGCTTTCGGATATTCCATTTCCATCAACATTAAAAACTCTACAGAGGGGGGGAAAAAATAAACAAATTTTTGTAGTTTTGAACACCAGGATATGTTTAGAAAGTATACTTCCCCATACAATATTCAAACCACTGTGTGAAAAGAACATCCTGTAGCGTTTACCTTCTGTGTGGTCGATATCGGGACTTGCTGACATCAGAACCCAGGCCAGCCCGACCAGCAAAGTGACCACCAGGTTTACTATGATCCAGGGGTAAAGGACGCTGCGCTCTGAGCCCGGCTGCCTGCGAGGAGACACAACAACTGCTCAGCTCCCGTTACTGTACAGCATTTACCCAGCTTGCTCCGACGAGACTGTCTTACCAGAGTGTCACATTATAGCTGGAGTACTGATTATAGAGATTGATGCGATCGCTCGTCATCTGCTGGCTTAATGATAAAACAAGTGCAGAAAAGTACACTGAAATGGAAAAGGTACATTAAAACATTGCTGTGTTCATATATGGCTTCAATATGAGTACATAACTCATTTTTTTTTGCCAGAACCGTGATAAAACTCACAGAAGGAAGCAAGCGCCACAGGACTGAGGGTCAGTAAACTCCTCATGGCCGTAGCGGCTTTGGCAAGATTCATCCTGTTTAGAGAGAGATCAAAGTAGTTTAGTTTAATCTCAAGGGCTCAAGCATCAAATGATTATGGCGACAGTGTTTACTGGACTTTTCTTTGTGTTGGTTAACGTGAAAGGGTTTGGTGATTCACCTGTCGAAGGCAGAAACGGTGCTGAGGGCCAGCAGCAGGTAGAGCAGGGACTGTGCAGGGTAGGCCAGGGTGTTATACTGCTGGAGTAGGTTGGAAAGAGTGCTCATCTGGTCCCCGGCCAAAACATAGACCACAATGATATTCCATACAGCATAACCAGCCAGGAAGCCATGAGAAAACAGGCCAATCACCCTGTGCAGTAACAACAGTCAGTGTTTAGAAAGGTTTGGGGGTCAGTGAGATTTCAGAAGACAGTGAGGCTATCAGAACAAAGTGTGATTCAAGATATGGGGGAAAAATGCCCTGTTAGAAATAGTTTTTAATACTTATGTCATGAAGTAATATAAAAGTGTTGCATTTTAGTCACATTGCTGTCTGTTTATCTGTAAGAACAACTGTATGTCTCCGAGCAGCGCTGTGTATTTTCTTACTGAATTAATTTCTGTTTTTGAACAAATCATTTGAGTCAATGACTTAGTGGCCCATTCATTAAGACAATCACTAGCTTTGTTTCTAAACGAATCGGCCATTTTGAAAGAATGAGTCAATCACTCATTAAGATGTAGACTTCCTGCCACCTACTGGTGGCTTTAGTGTCATATTTACTTGTCTGTGACAACCAACCAAGCTGCTATCTCAAAAACACACTCTGCAAAATATGTCAAATATCACTATCAAAACAAAGAAATACATTTTGTGTCAATATTGCACACCCCTAAAATAACCTGGCATCAAATTTGAAAAAAGTTTTCCTATTTATTTTTTTATTATATTATAATATGTATGGTTAATATTAAAAAGGTCATTCGGCCTGCACATGGGGACATTTTCTCAGATCCGGCCCTCGACCTAAAATGAGTTTAACACCTCTGGTCTAAAGCAACTGCACAGATATGAGAAAACTGGAAGTGTGAAAATAAACCTGAAGCCACTGTGCAGTTTCAAGGAGACATCTCTAGTGGTCCACACTGAGCGGCTGTCCATAAAGTTCTGCTCCATCGGGACACTGGCCTTCCACTGGTCCACTCGCTCAGCTGCTTGAAAACGACCTGCCACCAAATATACACGGTCAATTATAGTAAAGAGTTCCTTGCACACAAACAACTTCACCTTAAAGGAACACTCCATTTTTTTTGGTAAAAGGCTTATTCTCCAACTCCGCCAGAGTTGAGTTTCAGCCGATCTCCGCGTCTGGCGATAGAACTTTTAGCATAGCTTTGCATAGATTGTTGAATCCAATCAGACCAATCGCATCACATTCAAAAATTACCTGTAGTTATATTGTGTACTAAGACCATTAAAAAATGAAAAGCTGTGATTTTCTGATTAGGAACTATTCTCCCATTCCGACGTAATAATCAAGGAAGTTTGCTGCCATAACATTTTTGATTATTACTTGATTGATTACTACACCGGAATGGGAATCTAGTTTCTAATCATATTAAGAACTAGAGCTGTGCCATTATAGTTTTTGCTCCCCTGCTTTTTAGCGTTTATATCTATCCTCTTGGTCAGCTATTAAGATGCCTTGATAGATGCCTTACTTCTACGCTGATGATACTAAGATTTATTGTTTTTTATGCTCTTTTATTTTTCAGAAATGCATTGATTAGTTTTCTTTCATATAGATTTTTGTAATTTATCTTTTGTTGAATTTACAGTTTACTGTTTCATATTACTGTGTTTTCCTTAAGCATTAATGTACAGCGCTTTGAGAAAGCAACCTTTGAAGGCGGTATATGCAATAAATGTTTTTTTTTTATCATTATTATTTAGCTTGAAACTTACGGCTCCTCTCCACAAACACCTTCCCCATAGGCTGGCTTTGGCCTTGGGGAGCGGAGAACAAGGAATGCTGGGGGACGGGCACCTGGGGGTCTGTGATGATATCATCATCCTCTATGTCCAGTTCGTTGTTGGAATGTGTTTCTGTTACTTTAGGTTTGACTCTGGAGAAAGAAGGAAACAGAAAGTGTTAGCTAAATGACAAGTTAAATCCAAAAAAGGGCTTTCATAAAAAACAACACATGAGTGGTGCCTTTAAAATACCTGGAACCTTTCAATAACCTGTTTAACAAAAATAGAAAAAATAGACTTGAAGAAATAGACTTACTTCCTCTTTTTTGGTTTTCGCGTCACCTCTTCTTCAACATTCTGATCCACCATATCTCCATTTGACACCAGGTCCGTCTGATCTCCCTCTATATCTAACCAGTAAGTACAAAGCATTATTTCTGTCTATGCCTCTATCAGGTGAGTTGTAGTGAACAGGAAATGGTTTTTCTACCAATTGCTTGTGCTTTCTTCTTTTTTTTCCTCCTTTGTGGAGGATTGTCCACAGGTTCTGGGGTCAAAGGTTCCTGACATTCAGACTGCCTGCGACTGGTAAGCCCTCCCATTTCCATTCCACCATCTACAAAGGTCAAAGGTAAAACAAACTCATCACACACACACCATGCTTCTACAGGTGATAACAAGAAGTCAGGTTTGTCTGGGTCTAGACTCTGCTGGAAGATGTTGTCACTATATCTTCTGGTACCAAAAAAAGCATCTTTCTTCATCTTTCTCTCTTTTGAATATATATATATATATATATATATATATATATATATATATATATATATATATATATATATATATATATATATATATATAATTTTTTATGATTAATATGCTGTTTATATATGTATTTATATATAATATAAAAAATAATCATTTAATTGTATACACATGTAAATATTTTCAAAACATAATGTAAGTATGTGTATTTATATATACATAATAAATAAAGATAGTACATATGTATATACTACGTGAACAAAAACTTAAATTTTAGATGTGATTATTTGTTTGACACCACTAAATATTGTTAACAAACACTTTTCAGCAGTAAAAACAAAAAAAATGCTTTGAAGGGCATGACAAAAGTCATTGGACTTATGACCTTACAGTTTCTGAGATTTAGTCCTCATGAAAACTGCTTATCACCTAAACTCACCATCATGTTCATCCACACTCTCCACATCCCTCTTGGCCTTCTTTTTCCTACTCTTTGGAGCTGGAACATCCTCTTTGAAGGGCAAAAGAAGAGCTTCATTATATAATGTAATGTTACCTAACCAATAAACAGCTATTTTAAGGCAAAACAATCTAAGAGACGCATTATAACATTTTAAACTTTATTACCTACTCAAATACATATTAACCAAATGTGAAAAACAATTTAAAGAGAATCACTCACCTGCCGTGTCCTGACTGTGCGTTTGAAGGTATAATGAAGAATGAGGAAGGAAAAGAGGAGATTTAAACAACATTTTAACCGTTTAAACCACATCTGATCTGCTAAGTGATCTTACCTTGGCATAGACGGCAGTGCTCGTGGTCCCCGCTAAAATGTCGAAAAGTAATATCAGGTCAGCAATAAACAATTCAAATGAAACTCAAGAATCAAAATCTGTTGAGGGCTCTACATTTTTGTGTCCAACAGAGCTTACCGTTGGCTTTTTCGCCATTCCACTCAAGAGCACAGGGAGAACACAAAGGACATGTACAAACAAGCATCTCTGAGCACTTAAAGCAAGGATTAATTTGAGTCTAAATCTGAGACGGGCATCTGCCAAGCAGCAGGATTATGTAAAGGAGGAGCTACTCAGGAGTCACCATCAAATACTGTTACTCAACCTTCTGACATAAACACACACCACTACTACTTACTTACGTTTTTACTTAAATAAATAAATGCGGCCTTATTGAATATTCAGTTCAACATGTATACAAAT
Source organism: Puntigrus tetrazona (assembly GCF_018831695.1). Taxonomy (NCBI): domain Eukaryota; kingdom Metazoa; phylum Chordata; class Actinopteri; order Cypriniformes; family Cyprinidae; genus Puntigrus; species Puntigrus tetrazona. The sequence goes on along the minus strand of NC_056704.1, from coordinate 4,455,608 downwards.
GCACATGCTCAGCCTAGTACTGACTGTATTTATTTTAATTAGTGTGGTACTGATTCAATCCAGATTATATATTATATAGCCTTTAAGAATAATGTAAGAGGGTTAAACAGATTGCAATGGATGAACCCCAAAAGACAAGGGGAGCAAAAGCATCTGACTCTAAGAGAGTTTACCTTTATGACTACTGCTGTGCTTGTCAACGTGAAGCTTGTACTCAGTCAAATTAAAAGAAATAAAAAGGCTTATCAGCAACAGCTCGAATGTGTAACAAATAGAATAAACCCACGATGTGTTATGGATATCTTAGACTTACCCTCTGTCCTTGAGGAATGGGAGGAAGATCTCTTCTCCTTGTGCTGAGAACCTACATACAATCATATAACATAATAATAATATTTAAACAACAGCTCTGAACATGCGCACTAAAGGATGAAGTAGTTTAAGTCGCGTCTGTTAGTAACTGTTTGATAGCAAACGCGAAGCTTCTCATTTAAGCGTGTAACAAACCTTTCCTTCCGTATCCATTCTTTGGAGTTGAATGATAAAAACTACGTCGAGTTAATTACTGAGCAAAAGTTATCTTTGTGTTTTCATGTCGTTTGCGGTGTGATTTTGTTTTGCACGTTGTCTACTGTTGATGTTGGAGACGGGTGGGCGTGTCTAACTTCCCTGACGTACTGTACGTACTACAGACGCACAGCAATTCAGAACGTAATTATACGAATAAAAGGGCAAAGGGATGGCTGAAAATAATACTACACGAAGTACACAAAAGACAGATTACGCCTACGTTTAAAAATAATTGTTCTTGAAGACTATATATGTTTTTTTGTTTTTTTTTTAAGTATCAAGAGCAGGGAAATATGCATGTCAAAATATGCAAGTTAAAAAACCTTTGCTAAATATTTTGAACTAAAATTAGTTGACTGTTCAGTTATTTAAAAAAATATATATATATATATATATATATATATATATATATATATATATATATATATATATATATATATATATATATATTTATTTATTTATATATATATATATATATATATATTTATTTTATTTTTTTAAATTCTAGTGGTTACCTTAATATATAAGCCCCTGTTGTTTAATAAATAGATTTTAATGGAAAACAACAAAAGGGCATATGCATAACATTAGGTGTGAAAATATTCATTTCTTCAATTTCGGATGGAAATGCAACTGTTCTATAAACACATCAACTCGAGTGACATAGCTCTGTTCTTCTGATTAACGTCTCATCGCTCCAGACCTGAAAATCCTCACGATCAAATACAGTTTAAAATGGATTAGGAGTGCTCAAAATACCAAATCTCTTTTGGAGAGCTTAATAAACGTTTAGGTTTTATTCGTTTTTTTCACAAGGGCGAACAAAACATTGACATCTGAAAAAATGTAAACATGTTTTGCGTTCAGACTAACATTTTTCAGACAAAACACACGTTCTCACCAAAAAAAAAAGGTGAGTAGAAAGTTTATTTGCGTATTCATTCTCATCCGCTCTCCCATAGCATCCCCGAGCTCTTCAGATTAAGACTGGTCAGTCGGTCTGATCCATGCAGTCGGTACCCACTGCGGTTCATCCTGAGCTCTCCTCACTGCGGTCAGCAGCTGTACACACGCGGCCTGCAGGCCATCGTTTACTATCACGTGATCAAAGAACTGACAGTAATGCTGTTCCATATTGCGTCCTGCGTCTTCTATCTCCTGAAAATCTTCATCCTGTCTCGACAGCGAGAAAATACACAGATTACTGTACTTTTAAGACGCTTACCATAAAATAAAAGACAAAAAAATAAATTGACACGGGTAAAGATGCTGGCTCACCTTAAAAGGTCGGCTGGTGTAGTAATTTGTGATGATATGCGAGTTCATTCGTGTGCTTTTCATCTGCTCAGCAGTAGGAGGCTTTATGAAGATGACATACGCCCTCACCTCTGCAGTCCTCACTGACTCCAATGCCTGAGATCAGGAACATAGAAAGAAAAGAAAAGCATTAAAACAAGTCAGGTGTAATCCAGAAGACTCTTATTAAACAATTATTGTTTATTATTTTTTATAATATCATCTACAACTCTCTTCCGTTATTACTGAAACTCCAACGATTGTTATATATTTAATTGAAAAGCCAAAATAAAATGTTATGAAAATAAGAGATGAACTGGGCAACTGGTTAATAAAATCTGAAAATATAAAAGTTAATTCAAAATAAAATTTTTATGACTTTTTTTTTAATAAAAATTTAATTAACAAAAACATTACTTACTATAAAATAATTACTATTACTATTTAGGTTCAATGAGGGTTTTTTTTTTCAACTTTTCAGTAAACTGCCATGGCAGGATTTAAGATTTTTGATTAGTTTACATTTTTCATCTAATATTTAAAGTATAAATTCAGCTTTATTCAGGTAACAAAACCGTTTTTTAATAGTTATAGCTTTTAGTTAACAATAACAACCCTGATAGTGTATTAATAATACTAAGATAACACTCTTTAGTTAAGGCGTTGTTCCTAATCCAAAGTATTTGAAACAAACCTTAGCAAGCACCACTAATAACAACAGATGAATATATATTTCCAAGAGAAACTCACATATGGCTCAATGTCCATCACACAGATCTTCCCACTCGCCAAAACATCTTTAACCGCATCCACGCTAGTCCCATAAAGATGACCTCTCAACTCCCCAAACTCAATAAACCTGAGGAAGAAAGAGAGAGAAAGACTGTTACCTATTTAAAAAAAAAAAAAACGAAACAACAGAAAGACTACACAATCGATCCCAAAAAATATAAATCTAGAAACGTTATGTGTTTATGCACAGCCAAGTATATCACCTGTGATTGCAGACCATGGTGTCAAACTGCTCTCGGCTGATAAAGTGATATTCTCGGCCAGACTCCTCATGGCATTTGGGCGGCCTTGTGGTGTCTAAATGGAAAGCACACTTATGTACAGTTGTATCACACAAAGTCATATCTGCGAAATGAAACTCACGGGGAACTGCTCCTTGGTAGACCTTTGGATTGATCTCTATAAGCCTCCTGCGTAACTCATTTACTCCGACCCCGGACGGACCTAGCGGCAGGATACCGTTTCAGAACACACATGATGATGTGCATACAGGGACACAGCTACAGGAAGTTCTGTCAGGTGATACATGTGTTTTGCTCGCTGATTTTATCCCTGTGAGACACACTCACCCAGCAGAGCTATGAGGCGGTGTGGGTGCTCTGGGTGGTGCTGGTAGCGTACCACCTCCTCATACGGGTTGGCTAATGAACTGTAACAGCTCGTGGGACAGCGAAGGGTGCAGAACTGGGACGTTCCGAAAGCCTGACCTCTCCGTCGGCGGCAGAGACGAAGACTTCGGCGAAAACCAGCTGACACACGCATAAGATGCACGCAGAATAAAAGCACAATCATAAATGGAAAGAATCATACGCTACAGAAGGAACAGAAAGTTAACACATGGAAAGTGTTGCATTTGGTTTTTTTTTAAATGTAATATAATCAATGCATGTAATATATAATGATGATTTTACAACCAAACTAACAAAAACAACTTTTTTTATCATCTTCTCCCTGACTGGTCAATATTCATTCACGTATGTGCAAAATTAAGTAAGGTATCTGCAACAAAGCCGTAGATAAACCAAGCAAAGTTGCCTGCATCTAGTCATTATTTGGGACGCCGTGATCCATTTAAAACTTAATGGAAGCCCATTTCTGCTATTGTATAAAAAATATTACAGTTCTATTTTACAATGAATTGCATATCCGAGATATGAACCTGCAATTCGGAGTAGTAAAGTAAAAATGTGCAATTCTGAGGAAAAAAGATGTGTCAATTGCCGTGTTTTGTTTTTATTTCATTGTGGACAAACCAAACAACCAGGGGAGGGATACACATTCATTTTACCATTTATTTTTATTGTTCATGACAGAAAGGGCTGCGGTAAATGCTGTAATATCATAGAGTCACTCACTCAGGTAAATCCCTTCAATGTTGGTGCTGAATTCACTCTCCTCTGAAACACAACACCAGACACAGTTAATGCATCTATTAACAAACACAGAATAATAAGCAATGACTCAATGAAATAAAAAACAAATCAGCAACAGGAATTATTATTAAACTTTATGGTTTATGAGTTATATACACTCACCATCCTTTAGCTCTTCTGATGAATCATCATGAAAGAAACAGAAACAAAATATTCAATATTTACTACTGCACTCAAATACCTGTGACATACTTTGATACCATAACATTTCTTAACAACTCTAATTGTGTCTATAGTTCACACGAGGGACAGTTCTGTCGAGGATTAAAACATTGACTCTAAATCTGAATTCAGTACATGTTTCTCCTGATATCTTCAGGACTTACCTACCAGATTCAAACGCCTCCTCATCTACACACGAGGAAATAAAAACACATACATGTATAAGTGCAACAAGCATTATATAGCTAAGGTTTTAATACACCATTTAAATCAGACAAAGAATATATACCTGCTTCTACACATTTTTCATCTATGGCAATCATGTCATCTTCTGCAGGAAAAAAAGGGGTTGGGGGGAGATATCAGATACTATGGTCTGTTTCACACTGCATGCACAAACATTGTTTGCACAAAAATATTAAGCAACACTACTTTTTTTAACATTTATGATAAAAAACGTTTAGTTTTTTGAGCAGCAAATCAGTATACTGAAATGATTTCTGAAGGATCATGTGATGCTGAAAACTGGAGTAATAATGCAAAAAATTCAGCTTAGCATCACATGAATGAATCACAACTGACTTAATATCAATTAAAAAGCACTAATTTTAAATTGTAAAAATTTTATTATATATAATTGTTTACGGTATTTTGATCAAATAAATGCAGTCTTGGTAAACATAACAGACATTTTTCAAGTACATTACTTGTTTCAAAATCAAATCTTATCAACTTTGATAACAGCCTGTTATTAAACATTATAAGCATTATAAGTGCTGTTACATTCATGTGTATGCAACTTAACTACAAAAGATGTACTGGGTGACTAGATCTGAAACTATAATAATGCATAGTGCATTTTACCATATTTTCTGCACCCACACTTCTGCTAAACTCCTTGTATTTCTAGACTAGAGCAAATGCTCACCTTCTTCCACTGTGCTCACTGCAGGTTGGCATGGAAACAAAAGATAGCCAATACAAAAAGGCCGAATTAAAACATTGAGTAAATGCACGTATAAGACAATAACAGCATATGCTGTTTACTCACAGGTTTGGACACAAGTGTGAGGATGATAAGGCTGAGACCACCATAACTCTTTCTGCTTCCTACAAATGCACACACAGTCACATTCGGGTTTTAAAATTGGGGCTGGCGGTGATTATCAGCATAATCTCACATCACAAATCTCATCACGTCACCACGCAGCCTATGCAGACGTGTAATTATTCTGTCACCGACCTTTAACCCCCGACTACTTAGAACTGACCTTTTCAGCAAGCTGGTGGACGGAATGAGGCCAGCGCAGGCAGAAATACTGGGCAGTTTTACAGCCTGCCACCAGAGAGAGTCTGACTGATCCACAATCTCCAGGATTTCTCCCTTCTTGAAAGCCATGCCGGCATCTGCGCAGGGAATTGAAGGGTCCACGTGGGGATTGTAGTCCACCATGGCACGTACATACAGCTTGAGAGGAGAACAGTAAATGTAAAAAAGCTGATATTACTTCCAGAATATTTATCATACTGCATATTGAAGGTCAAGGCAAATGCAGTGCACATTATGGGAAAAATCACGTCATGTATGTCATTGTTTCACTGGCTGCTGTGACATGTGGTTAAATAAAATAGAAATATACACTTGTGTATATAAGGATGCTCCTATTTGGTTATCCTGCTTTTTTTAACTACAACGTTTGCCTCAAACTCCTAATTTGCTGCTTATTAACAGAACAACATCTAATATGTTAATAATAAGCATGCTAATAAGCAGCTAGTTAAAAGTGAGAACTGGTTCCTATTTTACTGTTACCCTGTTTAATACAGGGAAATACATGCACAGTTTGTCTTTTTATTTTAAATAAAGAACTAAAGTAGCTATGTTGGGCATTTCCTGCTATACGCTGATTAAGATCTAGTGAATCAACTTGACTGGTTTAGATTATGTAGCATAGATGTAGCGTTGATGTTTGATATCTCACCATTGTTTGGTTGTTGACTGGCCTGTCAGTGATGGGGACCACCTTAAACATTATAGTTCCCTGGGAGTGGGCCTGTGGTAGGAAATGAAGACACAAAATTAAATATGGTTGATTTAATATAAATTATGTGTTCTTTGGTAAAGCAGATTTGGGATACTTTGTTGTAAAACAAAAAAAAAAAGATCACGCTATTGTTTTCTGTAGAGCTACTTTACAACTTAATTGAAATTGTTTTTTTCTTTTTTTAGCTCAATCTGAATTGATTTTGTAATGTTTATCTTAGTGAAGTCACTTTGACACAATCAATACAGGTCACCCTAAAGATATAAATGTTACTTGACTTAACACTGGTGCCATGACCTGAATGGGAAAGAGATAACTGAATACCAAGCTTTGGGCCAACATGTAATTTAGGAGTATATGTACACTAACCAGAATTTGTATAATTTGTTCTGGTTCCAGTCCAAACACAGGATGACCGTTTACCTCCACCAGCCTGTCTCCAGCATGCAAGAGACCTGCAACAAGAAGCACATAGACAAAAAACAGGACTCCATGAGAAGTAATACTGGCACAGAGGGTATACAATTTGTGAGCATGGCATATCAGAGACACAAAAATAAAGGAGGGATTCATAAATAAAACCCTCACCACTACGGTCAGCCAGTCCCCCATGTATAACTCGAGCAATGTATATTTCCCCCGTCACGTCATCTCTCCTGATTGTCGCTCCCTGTATTTTAGAAAAAGCAGGTGTCAACCCAAACACCTACAGGGCTTCATTTGATATGATTTAAGCACAAAACATGCATTCATCAAACATCTGATGGAAGTGGCGTGCCAGGAACATTATTTAATGACAAACTGCAATGTTACATGACGATAGAGAATATATATTTATAAAAATTAATTATTAAAGTAGAAAAATCATGATATGAGAACTGACAGTCATGGAGATGTTTGGAGATGTCATGGAGACGAATGTAGAATGACCGAAACACACAAAACAAAACATCACTTTAAAAAGGTTGGATAAGCATTAAAGGGTTACTCCATCTCAAAATGAAAATTTAGTCATTAATCACTTACCCTCATGTCATTCCAAACCCATAAAAGCTTTGTTCATCCTTGGAACACAATTTAAGATAATTTGGATGAAAACCGGGAGGCTTTGACTGTCCACTGTGTCCACTGTGTGGACGAAAAAAGCTTTCACGGGTTTGAAACGACTTAAGGATATATGATTAAAGACAACATTTTAATTCGGTGTGGTCCCTTTAATTGATTATTAACATCAAGGACCGGTGGTGACACATTAGATGAATACACACATATCTGAAAGATCTGAAAGACCTGCATGCTTGAGGCAGCAAGAATATGAAAGGATGTTCATAACCATGGAAACCAGGAAGTGTTCTTATTCCTTTTTCTTGCTTTTCTTTTTCTTTTGGCTAAAGAAACACCTAAATGCATTGCTGTTCAATTTGCGGTTTTGGGCAGGGCTGGATGATAAGGAACCATTGGTCATCCGGTGCTGTACATCAACCTGTCTCCTTTGAGAAGATGGTGATGGGTTTGTTTTGGCATTAAAAGATTTCCCCTTTGATAGCGTTGGCTGTTCAAGCAACGTGATGGCAGATGAAGAAGAAGAGGAGGAAGAGGAGCCAGGATAATGAGAAAAGCGAGAGGATGAGGCAACAGCTGGACTGTTGGGAACACTGAACGATCTGCTAGCCATCCGGTTAACGACCCTGCTTGCAGTCTCTGTGCCATGTGATGATTCTGTAGTTGTGTGGCTAGTGGATACCAGCTCCTGGAGCTTCTCCACTACATGTGTTAACATCGCCAAAGCCTGAGAATTCTCCTGCACGCTTTCAGAGACGCGTTCGGTAGCTGCTGCCATTCTCTCACCAAGCAAGTGGACGTTTTCAGAACTGCGCTCCATACAGCTGGTGGCCTGCTGCAATGTATTCCGCAATTGATTCAGACCTTCCTCTTTTGCTGGCCTTGTATGGGAACATGTGATGGTCTCTCTCACCCGATGACAGTGCATTGGGCTTGGGGGAGCGGTCCGGGCATGAAGGGTGGTTTTACAAGGTTTTAGAGAAGGATTGAAAGCATGAAAGCAAGATGATGAGGAAATCCATGGGGACGGTTGGGAAAAGGTATGTAGCATAGAACTGCCATCACTCTCGTCCCCACTGTCTAAATTGTCAACTGAATCGTCTTCAGAGAAAGAATGACAAATGAATGGTAAAATGGATGAAGACAAGAAGACAAAGAACACTAATTAGATCATTTCTTAATGCAAAGGTCGCAAAATCGTGATGAATGTAATAACGGGAACCTTCAAATACAGGATTTTGGTCCTTACCAATCACAACAGAGCTACACACACAAGGAGTGGAGGAACTGAGGCTCTGCTTCCATAAGGTTTTGCTCTGGTGGCAACTGCCCAAAGTGTTGCAGTGGTGTACAGTGGTGGGAGCTACAACACTTGGGGAAGTCTTGGTGGATGTGGATCCATCCAACATGGCATCTAAGTTTCCAGCCAGACGTCTCCCAGTTGAGAAGAGTCCAAAGTGGGTTGCATGCCTTATAGTGTCCCAGTGGCTTTGAAACTCTCTACCAGCTCCGGTCTATCCACAACACACAGCTCAAAGTTACCAAAAATACTTTTACTAGAACACTTGACAAAGCTGGCTATTAGGGAGCTTAAAAATGTACAATCTAAAACTACAGAAAAAACCCTCTAGAACAGGTTTTCTGAAAGACAGGCTCCAGTAACGTACTTTACATTGAAAGAGTCAAAATAAATCACAGGTTAGTAAAAGCAAGCCTTAGATTTGTCCACCCACCACTCCTTTTACTGGTCATGCTCACCAGAGGTTGATTGTTTTTGACCAAGCAAACAATCCTCATGGCTTCCTCGTCTTCAGGCAGGTCTTTAGGCAGCGGTGGCAGATCTGGCTCATAGTCCCTCAAACTCACTGTGTCATGGGCTGAAAGAAGAGCCTGAAAAATACATGCAGATTCTGTTAATTCTGTGGTTGACAATGCATTTCAAAGAACTAGAATATTGGACTTGAATATTGGAAGTGGTCAACTTTAAAACCTTCCAATTAAAAGGCACAACAACAGTCTATGAACATTTACTGGTCCCTAAGGTCTGCCCTGAAACACTACAAAAATGCCTGTCCTTAAGACCCATTCACACCAAGATCGATAACTAGGAAGATAAGGATAATGGCGTCCACACCGTTAAACGATATCGTCTCTTTATTTTAAGCACACTTGTGTAAGCCACTTTAAATGATCAAGCTTGTGAGAAAAGGATGGATTCTGATTGGCTATCAATGCTTCTATCGTTCATCAGCTTGAAAAAAACATTTTTGAAAATTATTCCAATGATAATGTTTATGTTTGCAGTTGTGGTGTGGACTCTGCTTTTCATTAATATTAAAAACAATTTTTAGAACTATATCTTTATCATTATCTTTATAGTTATCATGCTTGGACCTTTATAGACTTTAGAAAGGGTCTTTTATGAAAGCAAAACGCTGTTTAAAAACAATGTGTTTATTGTAAGAATGCTCACCTGTAGGTGGGGATGACTGAGAAGAGCATACAGCTCCCGGGCTTCATTTGAGGGGTTTTGGACTGCTAGCAAATCAGACAGAATCTAGAGTGCACAAAGCATGAGTCATAACTTGTTAAGAGATGAAAATGCATTGACACAAAAAATGGGAGTAAAGACCAAGACCTCTAACAGACCATTTAAGACAGAGGTAGACAACTCTTCTCCTCAAGACTGATTAGCTCGAACCCTAAACAATCACACTTGCCTCTAACTTTCAAGTCACCCTGGAGATTTAGGTTAGATTATACTGACAGGGGATCTTGAGGGTCAAAGTTTCTCAGCCTCAGGCCTAGACAAACCAGACCAAGCCCAAGCCTAATGCTAGTGTCAAAAACCCCAGATTCTGGCCAAAATCTAAAAAATGCCCTGTCCATGTGGTGTCAAGACTCTGATTTGTATAATCTGCAATGTAAGGTCCTTCGTCACACCAAGAGATCAAGCTTTAGAAACATGACATTGATATATGAACTTATGAAGTTCATATATGATATATGAAGTTCTTACTTGAAAGGAGTAATTGGCACAAACTAGGGCAAAAATTAAGGACAGTGAGAATAACAACGCTGACCTGTAGAGAGAGTCCAGATGAATAGGAAAGGTATGGCCTAGCTGGACCCTTTAGTTGTCTCTGTAGACATTCATACACCTGCAGAAAATAAAAAAAGAAGATGAACCCTTACTGAAGGAGATGAACCCTGATTGTTAGTAGGTGTATGTAAGATGAACTCTACCTTTAGTAGGGACTGCAGCCAGGGGGCGTTGAGGAGACTATACAACAGTTCAGCTCCATTTATATCTTTACTGACAGAGCCCCTCACTTCAGCAATCACATGAGCCAAGATCTGTGTCAGGCCTGAAACATATAATGCAAACACCTTTAGACCTCCTATGGATTATTCGTGACGCACATTGATTCTTCATTGGCTACAGCAGTGCTAATATAAGCATACTGTTAAATATCAGAGCTAATCTAGAATTAAGCTGACAGCTACATGATAGCTACATGCAGCATCATACCTTTGTCTCCCATCTCCAGTGGAGCTGACCCAGGATCAGTCTCCACGTCTGGTCTCATTGTGTTTTGGAGTTCAGGGAATGAAAAAATGATGAACTGGCACTCCTCATATACAGCTGCAGGAATAAGCATACGAATTCAATAAATGCTGATCAGTTGTTGCCTGCTATATTCATATATATTTTCTGTTCACTGGTGTGTATAAGACATTCTAACAAGAGCTGCATTTCACAAAAGCACCATAAGCCTAAGTACCGTTGAACCATTGACACTGATGATCTCTATGATCTACTTAGCCTTACGATGCTTTTGGGAAATGCATTCTAGAACTTTATGTAGTAAACTTTCTGTAAATAATATTAATTTGTCCAGGCTTAACTTAATTTAGTGGTCAGTATGAGAGACATTATGATTTGGGTATGCACTTAAAACCTTTACAGACACATAACGTTGGTAGAGATCAAGTGTAGTAACCAAAAGCTTGTAGGTCAAAACTCAAAGGTTCATTGATCCATAGGGACTGTCATTGTTTTTAGTGAATAATATTTTATTTTGGATAAGCGTTTGAACGCTACATTTGCAATGGAGGTGGTCAACGAATGCCCTTGTTGCAATTTTGACCTTGAGCAAATCACTTAAGCACAGGTTACTCTAAGGGTCCTATCCTGGTAATAACTGCAAGTGGCTTTGGATTAAAAAATGCTTAACAGTAACAAGTAAAAGTGCATGATTCTTAACATGATTTGTTATGATCACTGTACGTTGCACTGAATATTAGTTTGCATGTCTTTTGAACAAGACAGGTGCACCTAATGTCTCATTAGATTTTTCATTACTATTTCTCATTCACCTGATTAAATGCATGTAATATAAAACTATTCGTATTTTCAAACATTCTTCTGAGAGTCTGCCCATTTAGGAATGGTTTTACCTCAGTGTGTCTGCATTTGAGTCCATTTGCATAAGCAAATCTGATAGTTGCCTGCAGGATATGTCAAGAATTTACACGCAGCAATGCCGAATCCAACTGGAGCATCCAGGAACTCGTACAAGGTAGGGTTTAACAATTTCAGTAAATAAACAGCATACTACATTTGTCGCGCAGAGAGCTTCCTCGTAGATAAGCCTGGGAAGCAAGAACCACAAACCCACATCCAGGCAGAGACTTAAGTAGAAAATCCTGTTCACTCACCTCCCTCTTCCCTCACGCTCAGTTTGTCTTCTCTGTTTAGATCCCAGTTTAGAGTTTAACACACTGAAGAGCTTTTAAAGACCGTTCGCATGACGGTCAGTTTTAACTCACTCAGATACGATGGTATAAACAGAGGAATAAAGTGAATGGTATTCCATAGCAGAGCATGTAAAAGTCCTCTTGGAAAAAAGAAGTGTAATCCCTCTCTATCCTGCTTAATCCCTTGCAAGCAAATGAGTCAGCCGGGGAGAGAGAGTGTGTAGGAACGTGAAGGAGGAAATTAGGAAGGGAGGGATTGGAGAGGGAGTCAGGATGTGTCTGTGAGTGAATTGCACTTTCACAATCTTACAAACGTCAGAAAACTACTGGTTCATCATAACACACAATTATACACAACACGTGCAATAAGCGATAGCCACTGATCGCACTCAGTCTGTGATTAAGATGTAATCATTCTTCTCTGTAAAAGATACAGAACACCCCTCTCTCGCTCCCTCTCTCTCTGACCCATTCACACACTTTAAACATCTGATGATCCCACACTGAATACATTCTGCATACATGGGATGTAATCCTCTTGATTAAAACAGCAGAGCGAATGGCACACACTTTTTTATTTACTGTGTTTTGCACTGTGTTGTCAATGCACTGTGTTTTCACATTTTGCCTTTTAAAATAAAGCGGTGTATAGTACCTTACATTTTGGGTAAAGATTTCATTAGCAAAAGTGCTTAATTTGATTAACTTTAGATTTGTATTGTGTGTAAAAAAAAAAAGTGATTTGAAGAGCAATTATTTATTTATTTTAACAGTTAACCAAAAATTGTTGGTAGTTCTGGCTTTATTCTCATTTGTCTGCAAAAAAAAAATAATAATAATTAAAAATTAATTAAAATTAAAATTATTATTTTTTTAAATCAAAATTAGTTATTGGTGTTAATTTGGCACCTGGTGCTAATTTCCTTAATTACCTAGCATACCCTATTTAACTGTCAGCATTCCTTCAGTTTTCACTGAGCTTTAGACAATCTACTAAATATAACTGCAACTACATGTCTACTAACTGTTAGAGTAGACTGTTATGGTTAATAGAATAAGTTAGATGAATAACAGTAGCAGAAGAAAATCAAGTATTTACAGATGTTCTTTAATTTGATCTCTGCTGTACTTGTGCGTTATGTAGATGAGAGGAATTTAGACAGGTTTGGAATAATATGAAAGTGAGAGAAAGATGTTTGAATGAACTTTCGGTTTAAAAAAAAATGATAGAAATTAATTACAGATACTACTACACATAAGTATTTTTAAAATATAAGTACTATGTAAATACACGTAGGAAGCCTACACAATAAGTTAATTGTCCGAAATTATTCATTTAAATGTAGTTAAGGCCACTTAATATGAAGTGGGACTAAATTCAGTTTAACACAACATGATCCAGAGCATTTTTTGGGTGCTCCGTGAGCTCTTTGTGTAAAAGAAGCCTTTTAAAAATATTGAAAAACTATACTTAAAACATATACAAGCATGAGCATTTTTTTTTTCAATTTTCATAATTTGATACTTAATCTCACCGCTCTCTACCGTCTAAAAATCAGTTTAACAAAAAAAGTACAAACAGATGTTGATACTAACCCTTCAAGGCCATAGCAGTCGTTCAAAACGGTGTCAAAGATTCGTCCATTCTGACAAGCCTGCAAATAATAAATGCAAATATTGAGTATGGCAAAAAAATAAACTTATGAAATTTCATAAGAAAGAGGAAACACTTACCGTTTCTTCATTTGTTTTTCACCTTCAGTGGTCAAGCGTCCATCAAATAACGTGCCAGTTTAAAACTAGTAGCCATTTTCAGATTATGCAAATGCATCATGATTGGAATTATTTTTACAAAAACAAATCTCAATAGAATCCCGACGTTAGAAATAGACCAACATAAATGTGACCTAAAACCCATAGATTTTTGTTGTTGTTGTAATAAACTGAACATGACGATCTCAATTTCCAATCAATGTTTTATTGCCATCCATCTGAATTATGAGTCAGTAAACAATTGGAAGAAACAGTATTCTTTGAGAATGACAGAAACTTCATACATACTTGCACGCACATACATTCATACACAAGTTAATATGCACACCTTGGCTCAGCATAGAAAAACTGATGTGGAAGTACAAACCCCTCCTGAACCCAAAGCACAACATGAACCATGGTATTCATGCAACATCTCAAGTGTTAATGGTTGTAAACATCAACAGTCTTTCGTCATTACGGTTTTCACGATTACGTTTAGTAACACAATCACACGCAAGCATCAAAATCCCGATCTCTGATCCTTGGAAATGGGTTTTGTGACCATTTATTCAAACCCACCGGCCTTCTGGTGCTCTGAATGTGAAATACCCTGCAGATTATCTACATCGCTCAGATTATCTGTGCTGTAGCCAGATCTAACCATCAAATAAATAAAACAATGTCAATAAAAGAAATAACGTATTAGGCTGTTGAGCTTTAAAATGTGAGACTCAACTCAAAGCTATTGCTGGGTACAGAGATGTAATGACACAAGTCCATAACACTGACAGAGGCACTTTTCAGAATACTTCACGAAAAAGAACTGATTTTAACATTGAACACTACAGTGCTTGAGTATGTCGAGTGACTTTTCTGCAATAACGGCTTCATTTAAGAAAAGCAAAATGCTGAAAATACATCTCGGGGCCGAATTAGCTCAGCACGCGTATCTTGAGTGCTGTGGTTCATCACCGAGCAAGATCTTCTACGTCTTCTCCCGGTGAGCCAGTGACATTCAATAAAGCATTCAAACGTTGCCAAAAGGTACCCAGATATGCAGAGGAAAGCCGAAACCATTCCAAATGATTTCTGTAATAAAGACTTGGAACATTTTCAGAAAACTAACCACAACAATACTTCCCGGAAAGAAGAGTGCATCAAAACAAAACTGCTGTACGAGTGCATAGAAAAAGAACGAAAAAATGCGTTGACCTCGGCTTAGTGTCAACCATTTTAATACTAAGTTCAGTTTGCCTGAAATAAAGAGCTTGTAAATTAAGGTTGCGAAAGCTCCAAATAGATCAGAATCAGCATTAAAATTTAAAGTCTGCATTTTGTGTTTTTTTTTGGACATTCATTAATAAGGCGGACATCTTTTTTTTTTTCCATTTATGTTAGCAGATTCATGATTTAGGTCCAAGGCAGTTTGCACTGTATGATATATTAAGATCAGGAAAAAGTTTACTTCAAAGACAGAGGTAGATAACCATTTTTTCGGACGTCTTACAGTACACTTATGAACTTCATTCGTCATCAGCTGACAGTGGACACGGGGTCGACCAGTGTGTGCTTGGAGGGAGAGGTAATCATGACATGCCGTTCTAGTATGTCATTCATTCTGAGCCAACAAAGCATGGGCTCTTTAAAAAAACAGAAGAACACTGAGCTGCAGCACATAAATATCTTAAACATGATGGAACGCAGCTGTTAAAAAGCCTCGATAATGGCTCTCTGAGTGAGGAAGACACAAAAATGCAAAGAATAAATGTTAATGAACTGTTTGAATGTGAGGACTCCTCCTCCTCGATCATGTGATCCAGGCATGGAACACGATTGGCTCCTCCCGCTCTCTGTCTTGTGACACTTTGATTGGCTGGTCTGTTTTTCAGTCATTCCACTGCCTTACCGGATGGCTTTGGGAGATGTGTTCATTACGTGATCTTCTCATGCTGGATTTGATAGTAGCATGCCTGAGTGAGTAAGAGAAGGATTTCAGAGCAGCAGTTATATGCAAGACATGCGATAATATGCTTATTTGCATATTTATGAGGATAAGTAATGCTTCTCCACCTGTGTCTTCTGACTCTGCTGACCCAGTGAGCATTACCTGCCCAATGGTCGGTCATGCCCTAACTTTGCAAATTCTATTATTGCATTAGTATTGCCTTTTTCTCATGAGAATTTAATAATTTTTGACTTTTAGTCTTAGTTAAATCTCTTTTTTTGTGATGTGAATATAAGCTTTCACAGACTATTATATATCACTTATAGATGATTAAATATAAAAAGACAATAGCAGTTATTAAGATTGCGGTTTTGGAATTGGTAAAATGTTCAAAACTAGATGCGTTCTGGTCTTATGACAACTGACAAATACATGCATGTATGTTAGTTATATACTAGTACACACACATATACTATGTAAACAAAAAAACCCTTATACAGTATACCTTGAGTGTGGTGAACATGATGCCATGCTCTCCATGTTGTACACATGGATCCATTAGGTCCTCAATGAGGCTGACCTCTGACCCCAGATTCCTTATCCTGTAGAGAACAGCCATGTCAACTATTTATATATATTTATAACTTTTCTGTGCTAAAGCATATGCAGAGAAAAAGAAAAGTATGTCTAAATGGAACACATTGTCTCTCTCTCTGAGACCACATTTATCCCTATAGAGTGTATCTTTTGTGATCTGATAATTATGGTTCCAACAAAAACATACGCAAGTACATACATACAGACATATGAATAACAGGGCCTTAGAAAGTTACCGTGCACGCAGAACAACAAAGAGGAAGACAGGAAACAGGTCATCCATAGACCACAAGAAATCCTGTTTCAGAAGTGCAAGTACTTCCTGGGTAATCTCCTCGAAGGTCAGCTGGATGACTTGAAGCTTGTCTGAGGGGGTGAAAGTTGTGCTGTGGAAATAAAAAGAAAACACCTTCAAAAATAAATTACCAGAGAAAAATTACAACCGTTCTTAGCCAGAAATTGTTGCAAAACTCCAACCTTATTTGCTGTAAAGTCTCAACTGCCGAAGCAAAACACGCATCCTTAGTGCTTGAGAGAACCTACACACCCACAAAACACCTCCGTAAATATTACTTCATGATTCACGGTCTACTTTATAATCAGCAAATTGCCTTCAAAGAGAGATTTATGAAACTTTTAGAGACTCTATTATAAAAAGGACATATTTAACCACCTGTTGTTTTTCCCCATGTACTGTAACAGTCACAGGCCAGAATTTCCTTTGAAAACAGGAATTAGCGGCAGTTAGTGTCCACTAGAGGACAGTTCAATGTACTGAATGTGTTTGTCAGTGTAGCTGGGTGTCAGACTCACTGTTGCACCCCGAGGAAGGCGAGCAGCGCCAGGTCTGGCTGTTTGTTGAGTCGGAGCACACACTCCCAGTACACATCATCCTCCTTCTCTTTCTCTAGAGCATAAAGAGTAAAGAGAGGAGGATAGAGACGGGGCAGCAGCACCGGCAGGAGGAGAGCAGAGCTGCTGACCACACACCTGTCACACACACACACACAAAGAAAAATCAATGAATTTAGGAGGAAAAAATGGGATAAAAAGAAAATGACAAAAAGATTAAATTATTAGAAATAGTTTTATTCAGTAACACTTTAGAATAGGCAACACTTGTTAACTATTACCTACAACTTTTCCCTCAATAAACTAATAATGTCAATTTACTTTGACGTTACATTATTATTCAGTATCTCATAATTTTGTAAATTTGAACCTGATTTCATAATTATTCTTTTTTTACATTTTTATCCAGTGACTTAAGAATGAAGACAATAGAAGCTATCAAAACCAACAGAAGAGCAAGTTTCAGTTAACCTAACACAATACACGTAACAAGGGTTTTTTTGTTTTTTTTTAAGAAACACATAGATAGATTAAATAGAAAAGAAATTGCAGTAAAACTAGCATAAATATGCAATTGATACAGGGCTAGAGTTTTTTTTATAAAAAGAAGACTGATAAAATAGAATTAGAATAAATAATACTAGAGTTAGTTGATTTAGACTAAATGTCGGAATTTTGTAAATATAAAACTTTTATCTCATAATTTAGCTTTTTATGTCCTAATATTTATTTACTAAAGCATTAAATATATTTTTTCCTATGTGGTGGAAACTGGCTTCCTTCCTTCTGATTAAAAAAATAAATAAAAAATTCAGTATAAAATAGAATTACTCATACTCATACTCCTACACAATCCTTAGTGTTGTATGTATTCATTTTATGTACCCAGGTTTAGGAGACTCCAGCGGCTTCCCAGCAGTGTCTGAGCCGCTTTTCTCTTTTGGAGGGTCTGCCAGTGAACCTCCTTCCTCTGGCAGATCAGGAAAGAGGAATCTAAACACAAACACATGCATGAATATACACGGAAACAACGTTTAAAACGGACTGTTTTCAGTCTGAGCGACACACTTACCGGACAAGCTGGAAGATGCGGCTGAGATAGGACTTGATCTCATTGACAGCCTGAGGCAGTAATCTGCGATTGGCCCCAACTCCAACAAACGTCATACGGTACACCGAAACCAATGTCTCCACCAGCCGACCCAGAGGATGCAGTGGGGTATCACATGCCTGGAGTCACACATCAGGAGGCAGTGACATATCATAGGGACAAAATACACTGGTGTGACTGTAAGACAACATGCAGCGTTAGTTCATTGATGACCTAGAGCAAGATATACCTTGACAAGGTACCGACGGATTGTGTGATAGACTTCTAACGTCACAGGACCAACATGCTGAGGAATAAACTCGAGACTCTCCAGCGTTTTGTGATGAGAGCGACTCAGCAACTCTGGACTGAAATACACACACACACACACACAGATTCTCAGCTATATATTCAGATAATAAAAAAATGTAAGCACATCTAAATAAGCAGATCAAAGGTGAAACCGCAGATGCTTAGCACAAAAGGCACTACGACAAGGTGCAAGATGAGGCAAAGATTTTTTATAAATATATATTATTTACATTTATAATCATTTGTTAGAAATAATCTCACTTCTGGCAAATAAGAAAATAAAATGCCTTGGTAAATCAGAATTATGACAATAAATGTTATAACTGTAAGAATAAAACACAAAAAGTCAAAATTATAACATAAAATGTTCAATTCTGACTTTGTTTTAACTCTTATGTTACTATCTCTATGTGAAGAGATTTGAATTTTTTTTTACCACATTGACTTTTATCTTATTTCAATTTTCCAACTAACAAATTCAACAACTCTCAACAAATTTTTTTTTGTCACAATTTTGTCTCGTCTCATCATTATTATTTAGAATCTCATTATATTAGATTGTGTCATAATTGATTTAAATCTTATGTGGCAGAAATGGGCTTCACTTGTTTGCACAAAAAAAAAAAAAAATCTGATGAAGTGCTCTTCTTTTATTGGTTCACTAGTGTGTGTGTATGTGTGTGTGTGTGTGTGTGTTTAAGCGTACCTGTCTCTCTGCTGTCTCCTGTTAGCAGTGAGCGCTATGGCTATGTTATCCCATGCTGCAGTGGTTTGTCCCTGTCCTGGAGAATCACAACCAAGCCTGTTCCAGCACTCCAAAAACACAGCCTTCCACTTCTCTTCGGAGTGAACGGCTAACCTGCCCAGCTTACTGTAATCGCACAAACACATCGGTTCCTCATCAACACTGACAACGCCCCTTAAAATTGAATTGTGCCGCAGAGATCGACACACACTCTTACAGTGCATGAGCCTTCTCCTTGTCAGAGTCGTAGAGGCTGGGTTTATAGTAGGAACCTGACATCTTTAGACCGGTTCCCCAAATCCCACTAAAAGAGCCCTCAATGTAGTCTCCGTTCGGCATGGTCAACACGCCCTGCAGAAAGAGATCATAATCATGTGTGAACATACTCCAACATTTAAAAATTGCTGTTGATAAGATTTTTAATTTTTTAATTTTTAAAGGTGACACTTTTTGCATATAATTTTTATTTGTAGCATATAATAATGCTATTCTAAATCTTATATTCCCAAAATTATTATTACATTTTTAAATTAAAAATAATAAATATATAGTGCCCCTTGCATAAAGTTATTGTCTCTCAAAAGAAAGAGTCGACTCGATTTTTAAAATGAATCTCAAGCAATTTCATGTGTGGACTTGCAACATTAGCATCTTGCCCGCCCACTTAATGTGACTTTAAATGTGTGCATGCTAAAGCGTTTGTTTGTGGGCAGTAGCACCTTTCCATTTAGGGTCCAGTCCTCTGAAAACTCCCCTTCAAACGTAGTGTCGTCTTCAGAGAGTAGCACCCCCATTCCCTTCAAGAGCAACACATAAAAATGAAAATAACTCATTAGAAGTTTTTCTATCTTCGTACATTAAAAGCAGAAAAGGCGAGTCAAGGTTTTAGCATATTTTGCACAAAGCTACTCAAACACAATAAAAACTAAAGTCAGAAGACTATAGGGAATAGAAAAGAAGCAAAATTTGATTGAGTTCAGTTTATAAAAATATTATTTTGACTATTTTTATTACATAGTAAACATTTTATAAAAGCAATAAGGCACAAGAGGCCATTTGATATTGTGAATACAGTCATAATGCAGCATGGTGTCAAATAAAATAAAATGTACGTCAATCTCACCATCATTTTGTTGTTGTTGAAAGCGCCTTCATAGTACAGGCCGAACTGTGTAACAACAACTCCGTTCCCCTGCCGCTGATCGTCCAGCCACATGCCCATGTACTTCTCCCCTCTGACATAAAGCACAGTCAGCATGGTGCACATTTGTGCATACACACGCACTTACATTTCAAGGCGAAGAAGTGCTGCAATCATTTTGTGAACTCAATTGTTTATTTGGATACCTTGTGATATCATCAAAAACTCCATAGCCAGATTTTTTGTCATACTGCCACTGGCCGATGAAGACACTGGGGGAGGTGGAGTTCAGC
Source organism: Puntigrus tetrazona (assembly GCF_018831695.1). NCBI lineage: Eukaryota > Metazoa > Chordata > Actinopteri > Cypriniformes > Cyprinidae > Puntigrus > Puntigrus tetrazona. The sequence goes on along the minus strand of NC_056704.1, from coordinate 4,434,757 downwards.
TTCCCGCTGCGCAGCATCCCGTGTCCATGACGCATGTTGTCTTGAAACGAGCCCTCATATATTTCACCAGAGGCATATCTTAACACAAACACACACACAGTTAATTAACTCACATCAGCAAACAATACCGTTCAAAATCTTAAGGTCAATAAGAATTTTCTTTTACCTTTCTTTAAATAAATACTTTTACTGAGCAACGAATTATCAAAAATGACAATAAAGATACTTCTAGTGTCGCAAAAGAGCAATTTCAAATAAATGCTGATCTTTTGAACTTTCTATTTATTACAGAATCTTGATAAAAATGTATCACGGCTTACATAAAACAACTCTTTTCAGGTGTACATCAATACTAAATAAAGATGTAAGAATGATTTCTGAAGGATCTTGTGACACTGAAGACTGGAGTGCTGCCAATTGAACTAAAAACTGACAAATCTGATTTGAGTGACAAGAATAAATGATGTAATGAGAAAAAATGATTACAATGGAAAACGGGTATTTTAAAGTTGTACCAATATTTCAGATTATCACTGTTTTTACTTGAACGAACAAATGCAACCTCGCAAAACATGTTCTAAAACATTAATAATAATTTGAATGGTATTGTGCATACGCAAGAACCTATATCAATTCCAGAAAATAATATACAAAAATAAACACACCTGAATGTTCCAAAGCCGTGCATCTTGCCGTCCTTCCACTGCCCTTGGTAATGATCACAGCTGTTCAGGTTCTTGTTAGGTACAACATAATCTCCAAATCTGCAAAGATAAGTGGTTAAAATATTTTCAGAAGTAGAAATTAGGAGACATCAGCATAATAATCGGAAAAAATTTAAAATAATAGTACTGTTGCCACTAACCCATCTTCAAGGCCGTTCTTGAATGTCCCTGTATACATTCGTCCATCGGGCCACTTGACCACACCCCTAGAACACGGGCACACCCAATCATCGTCTGCATAGTTTTAAGACGTTCATTCCTCCTCCAATGACTTACCGGCCATGAGGTTTCCCTGAGACCCAGCGGCCCTCATACGTGGCCTCCTTCAGCCGACTGTCTTTATAGAATGTGTACGATGCCGTCCTTGAAATGGGCGGATCTGCTCTTTGCGTTACTCCTGTAGAAGGAGGTATCCCATCATGCCCCAGTCCGCTAAGTGCCTGCTCCACAGCTTGGTTTATAGAACGCAGCCACTTTGCCTAGGAATTAGGACATCACTGTTTAACTATCTATACAGGTTGCTGTAAATCATTATCAGTCAAGTCAGGTGTACCTTCTCAGCTGGGGACGAAGCCAGTAGAGTGAAACTCTCTTCAGGTGAAGTCACTTTTAAACCATACCTGCAGAGAACCAGACAAACTTTGTAACTCTTCACAAAACTTTATAATTGCATAAAGATAATAAACATGGCTGGCAACTCACAGGCCTGTGTTCTCCTCAGAAATAGGCTCCACCCACAATGTAGCCAATGGGAAGACGTGATGAGTGGAAAACTAGGAGGGGTTGAAAAAGAAATGCAACTAATGCAAGAACAGCACACAGAAAATAAATCCACTAGGACTTTACAAAATTCTGTCCAATCTTGATTACTGATACACAATATATCAGTAGCATCAATTTAATGTGCATGCATTTCCTTGTTTCATTTCATTTAGATTACCTTTAACTCACTTAAATCTTCAAGAACACAAATAACATTATTACAACAGAACCTACCTACAAAAAATTAAAACGCATTATTACAGTGCTTACAGTAAAAAAATACAATTATCAGAATTACTATTTTTCTATTTGAATATTTTTTTTAAATGCAATTTACCGTCCCTTTATAATGCATTTTCATATGTTTATTTGGTGCTCATTTACTATTATTATCACAACGGAACACAGGTCTACTGCTTAATATTAATATTGTGCTGTCAGATTATTAGTTGCAAATTATTTAAATCACATCCAAAATAAAAGTGTATTATATCTATATATATATATATATATATATATATATATATATATATATATATATATATATATATATATATATATATATATATATATATATTTTTTTTTTTTTTTTTTTTTTATTTATTTAATATAATTTATTTTACATATAAAAGAAATATCCCAGAGGCTGAATGGCAGTACATGCTATAATGCCTAAATTCACTCAAAGCATTTAAAGTAGTGCATACAATTAATAATAATAATAATAATAATTATGATAAAAAGTTAGTTGATATGCAATATTTATCAAAAACTTAACACAAGTGCTTCTCAAGCATAAACCAACTGTCAATTGGTTTACAGTGTTTGTAGGTTGTCGACTACTATTTTGAAATATAGAATATTGAAAATATGATGCTTTTTCCTAAGCACATTATTGCTCTTTTCGAATGGAAAGGGATAATGTCGATGAAACGAAAAACAGACAAATACACACACTGTAAAAGTTATGAAGGAAAAACAACAGGGAGGAAAATAATGAATTATCATCTCAAATACTCACTGACACATTCACTAAGACGAGACTCAGCATTAAACAGAACCACTACTGTTCAACATAAAACCATCCAGCACAACATGCCCCTTACTACAATCAGGTACGTATCTTTTACAAAGGGTTTGCAAGCAGGAAGCCTTGGAATGTACCCAACCAGATGTACTGTCATCTTTCTATGCCTTTATACCACGCGGGAACAAGACATTTTTAGACGAGTCTAAATGAAACCTTACAGGGATTTGTATCAAAAACCAGAGGTTCAAACTGAGCTTTAGATACTATGTCATTTTAATTGATTAGATTCTTTAAAAGGAATATTCAGAGATAAATACATCTTCATTTTTTTTTGAAAGCACCTGGGGCTGCAGAAAATCATCTTGACACATCCCTCCGTCTGTCTAGTGATGAATTTCAAATGTAAGAAAATGGAAAGATTGCGCAGCACACCAAAAATATTAAAACACGAAACGGTCGCACTGATGCAAAAGTGTAATAACATGATGTAACTGATAAAACTATAAGTAAAGCACTTTTTAGTGGAGAATATCTTCACCCAGAAGAATGGAATAAGTAACACACAAACCATAAATACATTCACCTTGAATTTTAAAGTGACTTGCAACAGGGTTATTATAGTTAACTACAACCATTTAAAAATGTGCCAAGCCGAAATCTCTATGTAACTCTATGTAATATTAATATTGATAATAAAAATTAATAAAGCAATATTTAAAATTAAATATTAAAACATAAAAATGTTACTAAAACTTTATATAAAATTACAATGAAAACAGAAAATAAAAATTTTAAATATTAATAAAAACTAGTAAAATTTTACTGATTCACATGCCCGTTTTGTCTTGTTTTTATTGTAAGGTGTGTTAAAATTATTTTCTGAATTAATCAGATCCTCCAAGGTTTCAATAAGTTTTATTTAGTGCTGTCAAAGTTATCAATCACACAATATATGCGTGTCTTTAGTGTATATTTATTTCGTATATATAAATTCACACACATACAGTATATATTTAGAAAATATTTACATGCATTTACATGTCTATATTTATATGCATTTAATTTATATTAAAAATAATACTAATAATACTAAAAAATATATACATGCATGTGTATTTATACATGCATAATAAATATACACAGTACACATACATAATATAAACAAAACCGTGATGCGATTAATCACGATGAATTATTTGACAGCACTAGTATTATTTCATCTCAGAATATTCCTTTAACAACAGCACTGGACAAACACTACAGCTGAAGGGTGCATCCTTGGGCACTAGGGGACAGTATGCTACGTAGGGAACTCTTTATTCGTACAGCCCATACTTACAAGACTCTTATAGGGGACCATGCCCTACCAAAACAAAGATAAACATCACTAAAACACCAGTCATTGGAAACAGATAGTTAGTTTGGCCCTGCAAGCAATACAACTGAAGTGAAAGCACTGTGTAAGAACAGAAGGATGAGATTAAAAGAAAAGGCAGAGATAAAGCAGAAATTATACTGAAATGGTGGTGAAACTAAAGAATAAAAAGAAGGGCAAACCTGTGCGTGAACCAGGGCGTCGTTGAAAAGGATGAACCAGTTGACAGAAAAACGGCCGGCGTTCTGAAGAGTCAAAGCCTTATTACTGCTCTCACAGATCAGACGACGAGACGGTTTACGAAGAGAGTCCTGAAAGAAGAGGAGAACTCCTGATAACCAGCCCAGCTCTCCTCCACAATCTGCTCAGCTGGAAGAGCACCTGGCTGTCTGCTCTGTATTAAACTGGCTGGCATTTGACAGGTAAAGAGCTTCTAAGGGCCTGACAGCAGGGTGACTCACGGTCATCTTTCCAGGAAAGCTCTTCCAGAAGTGGAGCGTGTACTCGGCTTCCTTCCTCCTCCTCTTCAGGTGAAGAGCCATGGATTCGTATTTTGAGCAGGCGTCTTGCAGCTTCTGATAATCCACAGAACTCTGTCACACAGATACAGCAGCGAGATTTATCTAGTGATGGTATATCGAGTTGAAATAAGCGGAAAATACAGCCGGTCCTGTTGTTACAGGACACAGTGAAACTTTTTGTTAAACATGCATTAACACAAAAAGAGAATAACCCAAAGTAAGCAATGAATAACTAAGTAAATAAGAAAATTAATGAGCAATAAATAGATAAGCAATATATGAATAAGCAAAAAATAAATATAGAATGTATATTATATACACATATAAATACACACATATGTAGGTATATATTTAAGATGAATGTTATGTTTGTATATTAAATATATTTCTAATTGATATAAACTGTTAAAAATATATACATGTAAATATTTTCTAAATATATTTTGATACTATATTTTGAACATGATTCATGTGTATTGCTAATACATACATATATATATATATATATATATATATATATAGAGAGAGAGAGAGAGAGAGAGAGTTTAATGAGGAAAAAGTCATAGTTAATGGTTTGTTAATGGAGAAAATAAAACCTTAAAATAAGATGCGACCACATTTTTATTTCTTATATTTTCTGTGTTATGAAATATCTTCTAGTAAGTACCCACCACCTCGTAGCAGGTAGCCAGTTTGAGCAGCAGTCGTGCATACTCATGCAGGTGTTTTATGGGCAGATAAAAGAGATGAGCCAGAACATCTGCTAACGGCAAACCTTCTTCAGGACATTCAGACAACTTCTGAACAACCTCTGCCCCTTTGCCAAACACGTCGCTTTAAAAAGAGTCAGACAGAGAGATTCTTAATATATATGCATGAATATAAGTCAATCTGTAATTACGTAAATATAAACACTGAATGCGCAACAGCAAATCATTCCTTCACAATACTTTCATAATATGTTTTTACGCTGGAGTTTTGTGGTAAGTGTGGAATTCAGTACAGAAGAGATTTATGGTCTAATATACTACTTACTGACAAGGTTTGACAAGGACTTGAAATCCCCCCATGACTAAGAGATCACCAACTGCAGAACAGTACCTGTAAGACACAATTAGAAGAATAAGGACATTATTAAGGAAAATTTGCTGATTTAAGAAGTAGGGCACAAGTTTGAGCAATAAATTCCCATGACTTTTACAATAACTCCTTACTATCAAAAAAATAATAATAAAAAAAAAAAAAAATATATTATATATATATATATATATATATATATATATATATATATATATATATATATATATATATATATATATATATATATATATACACACACAAACACACCTATATGTATAGAGATTGCAGCCATCAAAACAGATTTTTATTAATTTTAAGATTCTAATTTTAATTATTCGAAAACATTTCCTTGCTATTTACAGGTCTTCCAGGATATCACACACTCAGAACTTTGCCTCACAAAGAAAATTGCCTGAAAGATATCAGACTCTAAATCAAAGTCTCAGACTTTAAAAAAATGAGGACAGCACCTTAAAAGACGTACAATTTTATTTTTTTACAACGTAAAGGGGGTCATGTGATGTTACTAAAAATAATTTTGTTTGCTGTAATGCAATGCTTTTAAGCGGTTTAAGGTGCAAAAAACATTGTTTTCCACATACTGCAAATTATTGTTTCGAAACAGGTCGATTTGTGCAAAGCTCATCATTCTAAAAAGGGAAGTGTGCTCTGATTAGCCAGCTATCCTTTGCACTACACCACAAGCATGTTGGAGAAATGTTACGCGCCTTACCACAACATTATGTTGCGGTAGTAGCAGGTTCTTTTAATAAGATAACATAACGTAACTTAAAAAGGTTGTGAGTCAGAAGCACCAGACTGTCCTTGCAGAGTTAGAATCATGTACATAGCCTCTGTGCACAGGTTTTAGAAGGCTGTCCTAAATGCGCTGAACACACTAATATTTGTGTTGAACTGTTCTGGAACAGTGTTGTGAATACAACTTGTCCCCTAATTTTTAGTTGTGTCCTCTTTTGGAAGCACTTTCACAACGATACACAGCGCGTCCAGCAACCGGCAGCAACACTACAGCTCCGCCTTCTTTCTTCACATAAACATTTGGGCGGTGTTTGAAAAGTGGGAACTTGTTAAAACGAGTTGTTTTTAGGGAGAGTGGACAACTTTTATCAAGAAAAGTTTTGAGAACTTTTTGCAAATTTAGGCATCTTATCTATGCACTAACAGCTTGTAACACTCCAAAGTATAGGGAAAACTTCAAAATCACATCATATGACCCTTTTAAAGAGAGGTTCTGATTAAATACATTTGAAGTTATTTAATTATACATCAGATTAGAAGTATAAAATCTATTTGATGCCTGAATATATTACTTTTGAAAGAGAAGTTAATTCAGCCCAGCTCTGTAGAGAAAACCACTTAAAATTTAAATTCAGGAACAGAGCTACAAGTTACAATTTGTGTTCAAACATTACAGATTAATAATCTGTGACATCACAACCATGACCTATTTGTGCATCTTTGTTCCAATAAATAGCCCAGATGGGATGAATTGGGAAAGCATGTCTACACTGTACACATAAAAGAGAATTTAAACTCTGTTTTGCATGACATGTTCACTAGCATGAAGTTAGAAACAAGAACCGTCATCTCCATCTGCTGAGGTCATCACCAAAGTAACCACTTCATGCCTACAGTGGTTTTAATTGTGTGTGTGTGTGCTGAATGCTTACTCTGAATATGTGTCCAGAAACAGATGTGCATCATCAAGAATAACAAGACCCCGAACATCTCGTGAACGCCGCAGGAAGGAGGTTAGAGAGGCTGAGTTTTGACCCGTGAGCTGAGACAGCCGGCCCAATCGTCCAATCAGATTCTGCAGAAGTCCCGCAGAGGACTGACCGAGGCCGGCGCTTAGGGAATCTAAGAGTTACAAAAAAATAATAATAACGTGAGAACTAAATATCCCAAATAATTAATCAGACACACAATCATTTTTGGTTTTGTGCCTCATTGCTTTGTAGTAGTTTCTGAACATTTAATTGCTTTATTATTTGTATTTTTAACCAATATCGGTATTAATACTTAACTATTATATTATATATTACAGAATATTTTTGTTTATCAGTGTTAGATTAGTATCACATGTATATTATGTGTTATGATGTTATTTTGAATTGTGGATTCTATTGAAATTGAATTGTTGATATTTTTGTTTGATTATTGTTGATTTTATTTTTATACTTGCACTTTAATATTACTTGAAAATATTTGTAATTTTGTTGTTTTTAATTTTCTATTTCTATATTTTTAATTGTATTTACTGTATTTATTAATATAATTTTGTTATTTTATTTTCTACTATTTTATTTTAACATTTACTTTATTTAAATTCATTTTTTTTACGGTTTTAGTTTTAGATTCAGTTAACCATAACTCGGTTACGCACATTGGAACTTTAAACGATTCAGCTGTTTCACTTCCACTAGTCTCGCCAATGAACTAACAGCATACTCGTACAGCTCGTTCTGGGCTGTAATGGAAATATGCTGATGAGAGTCTAAATCAAGAGTACAAAATAAGTTATCATCACACACTGTCATACCCAGTTTGAGCAGCGGCTGGAGCAGAAGACTATTGATATTGCTCAGTTTGCAGTAATATTTCCTCTCTGCGGCCGCCAGCTCATGCAGACTGGCAATAAAACCCATTACATTACGATCCGTCAGCGCCGCGCAAGTCTGTCCTCCTGCGCACACACTGCTTACATAGCCCAACTACCACAAACACATACACAATGAAAAGTCATATCAGTAATACAGCATCAGTAGTATTCAACATTATGTAGTAATGACTGAGCAATGTTTAATATACAACAGAAGTTTGAAATAATAATGATGATGATGATGATTATGATGGGTTTGCTCACATTCATACAAAAAGGCAGCAGCACCGGTTGCTGTGTGTACTCTCCTGTCTGCTCCTCTTCCTCCGTTTTCTCCATCACTCCTTTCACCTGCTGGCCACTGTAGTACAGGATTGGCTGGATACAATCTCCATCAGCCAATAAGAGAGTGTGTTGTTGCCCCGCCCCGATGTCCCATACACGAATCCCATCTGACAGCTGCGTGAACACAAAAGAGGACAAACAAAGCAAACAGTCACGAATCAGTATGTTGCCAACTCAAGATTGGGCAAGGGCCTTAAAGGGATAGCTCACCCTAAAATGAAAGTGTCATTAATTACTCACCCTCGTGTCACTTAAACCTGCAAAAGTTCATCTTCAAAATATAAATTAAGCTATCTGAAGCACCACAGACGGCAAGGATACTCTCCATAAGGGTGGCATGAAGAAAAATACTGTTGTTTGAAAAAAAGTTGTTTGTTTTGTACACAAAAAGTATTCTCGTAGCTTCATAATTTTATGGTTGAATGTCACATGGACTATTTTAACAATTATTATGTTTCTGTGCCTTGAACTTGGTGCCAACATTGCTGCCTATGCAGGGCAAGAAAGCTCTCGGATTTCATTAAACATATCTCAATTTATGAACCGAAGGTCTTACTTGCGTACAGGTTTAATGATATGAGAGGGAGTAATTCATGACAGAATTTTCATTTTTGAAAAACGTGAAGCAGTGGAAAACTGATGGCTCGATTTACTACAACATGATTATGTGATTGTACATTAAATTATCATTGGAGCTGTTAATCAATAATATCAACATCCCACTAGTATGAATTGTTTTGTTTATGACTCCTCGTCATTTTGATAATATTTAGTGGCATCATGAAATATGTCCTTGTCCTTAAGAATCTGAGTAAAAAAACATGACAACATGATCTGATGCTCACAGGTTTTTATTGTGTGTTGTAGGGAGTTTAATGAATCAGTGCACTGGAAAGATTTAGTTAATGGGACAGCCTTAGAAATACCCTGTGTTTTGACCAATGAATTAGAGAGCTGAACCAAACAAACTGGAGCATGTGTGCACCTAATGGCCGAAGACTCACATATTAAAACCTGGGAAAATCTTTATCTTTGGGGAAATAAATAAATTTAAAAAATAGTTGTTTTTTTCTTAATTCTAAATATGCAATTACGCAAAAGTATTCATCTGTTATATAATTAAAATGGGCTTTAGTTAAAACAAATGAAAATGTAAATGTATTATATACATTCATGTAAGTGAAATATGTTGTTACGGTGTTATATAGAATTTTATAGAAATAGTACAAATGTATAGACAAACTGAATGAATAAAATAATGGAAACATGTGTTATATAAATAAAAACTTAATATTTATTGCTCAAAGGTGTTGGTATTAATGTTCACCCAAGCTGACCTTCTTTGCAGACAAATTACAATAACAAATTACAAATTAAAATAACAATTTTCTATTTTCATATATTTTAAAATAAAATGTATTCATGTATTGACAATACAGCATTCAGCAGCCATTACTCTATTATCCAGTGTCATGTAAAATCACATGAAATCATAATGCTTTTTAATATTTTCTATAAACCATGATACATATTTTTCAGGATTGCTTTAAAAAAAAAACCTTTTATCTAAAAAAAAAAATATTTTTAAATATCTTTTTCACTTTTGATGTAATTAATGGAACAGTACAAAAACAAATGTAATGTTTCTTTCAAAAGAAATGTTATAGTAGTGCAAAAATAAAGATTTATACATACAAGTATACGTTTATAATTATAAATAAAAACTACACATTTAGTTTAATTTATTATTATTATAAAAAAATAAATAAATGAAAAAAATCTTTTCCAGAGCATATTTAAACAATTTCAACAGGCAGGGTTTTTTATTCTCCCTTTAGTGGTAGTTTTCTGTGCATATACCATACCTTGGTTAAGTGAGGAAGGGTGGTGGGGGATTCCATGTGTCCCAGCTGTCCAGAAGTGTTACAGCCCCAGGAGAACACCTGCCACACACACACACACACAAATTACAGGAGGATTAGACTAATACAGGCTCACCTGTATTAGTCTACAGGGATATACAGGTGAAGTGTGTCACCTGTGATTGGGCGGTCAGAGCGAGAGAGTGATGAGCACCCGCAGCGACTCTCAGCACCTCTTTACCATTCAGACTCTTCACACAAGCAGGCTGCGGCCTGAAAAGAAAGCGAAAGAAATCACCACATTATGTTTCTCTGTAATGCACCTAATGAGTCTGTCCTCATTTTTGGAGAACACGTTATCATTTAAAGCCATGGGATCTTATGTAACTCGTGAGGAGTTAGGGAAGAGAGACTGCGGGGTTCTGACCTGGAAAGGAGGTCTCCATGTCCGAGCTGTCCTTCGGGGCCACGGCCCCAGCTCCAAACTTCTGTCTGCAAAGAAGGCAGGTGGGCATCGGCTTCAGGAATACCTCCTGGAGCGAGCGGGACGGCCCGTGCACGGGGGCGGCTCGTTCGCCGCAAGAGACGAGGAGACACTGAGAGAACGGGAACAAGAGAATAAACAACACAAAACGCATTCAAAGGAATTCGGAACATCAATAACTAGAGGCAGAACGCAGTCCGCATCCAAACCAAGACACAAAACGACAGATCGTAAGAAGCTGCTCCTCGAGACAGTTTGTCCCTCATTGAATATGCATTAGTTCAGTTCTGCCACATAAACACAAACAAGCAGCATAGGGAAAATTCACATGAATCATTTAACAGCACAGACGAGGACGCACAGACTTGGCCAACTCCAATTCAACTCTCTGCAAAACACACACACACACATATATATAGACGGTATGGACAGGTGCGCACACACACACACAAAAAACACACGCAGACTGCTGCCGTGCTGAGTTTTGTTCTAGCCCCACTGGGGTCCATCTGTCACATAGGTGGGGGAGAGGAGATGAGAAAAGGTGTGTGTGTTGCAGGTAGCTGGACAGCATTGTCTTCGCTAGCCTGCGCGTCGAGCCTCAGCTGATTTATCAATTTAGAAAAACGCACCAGGCTGAGAGACCTTAAAGAGTCCTCGCATCACAATCTCTAACTCAGCAAACTGAATGTAAATCACTTTTAACGCATGCAAATCACTAGAGCAGAAATTTTCTGACACACTAGAGACTGGAACTCCTTTTTGATTACGTATATTAAAAGAGGGAAATATATTCATGTATCTACAACATGTTTGCCAACTAAAAACCAGAAGGACTACATTTCATTAAAGTTGAATCACACAGCTGAAAGTTGAAACACACGACTTACGTTAATATTTCTCCCCAAACACAAGTAAAAATGCTGAGAAATTGTATTTTAAATTAATAAATATAATAATTTTCATTGATATTATTTCTAGATATTTATGCACATTTCACACAAATTTAATGATTACTGGCATGTGAAAAAAAATCTTTAAAAAAGGAAATTTAAAGTTATATTTTAATAATTTTTTAAAAGATTTTCTTGGCATTTACACAACCATTAAATTAATTTGGGTTAGTAAGATTTTTATAATGTTTTTGAAAGCCTCTCATGCTCACTAACATGCATGTACTTGTTTAAAAATACAAAAGGAATATTGAAATATATAATTTAATTTATAAAAACCTTTGAATTGATTTTTGTATTTGTATTATTTTGAGACGGCAAAGACATCACTCCAGTCTTCAGTGTCATGCGATCCTTGAGAAATCGCTCTAATTTGCTGATTTGGTGAAGAAGAAACATTTATTAAAAGTATCAATAAAAAAAAAGTTGTCCCATTCAATAATTTTGCAAAAACCTGTAACATTTTGGTTACAACTCATTTTAAGATGTCCTTGTTACAATGTGATTATATAATTAGGTACCCAGTAATATTAAGGAACAACATGTACTTATGGTTTATTTTAGTATTAGTTGCAGTTAATTAAGCAGAATTTACTGTTATTATTAACATGGTAAGAGCATGTAACAAGGACACTGTAAAAGTGTCACCCAATATACTATTCTTACTGACCAAAGACTTTTAAATGAAAGTGCAACATATTCAAATAAATTTCAAGAAATATAAATTTAATTAAAAAAATTTGTATTACCGATTTACAGTAATACTATGTTTTTAATACAGATAGTCACCACTGACAATGAGAATTAAAAAAACTGTCATATAAAAACCTAAAGTGATGTAAAGTAACACATCCAGGTGCATTAAAGTCTGAGCTGAAATTTCAACATGTGTTTGTGAGAGTCACCTATAAAATCTACCTCTAAATCTAAAACTTTTCACAACTGCAACTACACAAAAATACCTTCAGTTGTTGCGCTGGATGCAGACTCCTTCACCTCAAACTCTGCAATATCTGTAACCATGGCAACAGCAATATATGGGAAACCCGTCCACAAGTGCCATCGGCGGAAATTTGAAGAGCCACGGCAATAAAACCAACGGCATTAACCAACGCATTACAGTAAGCAAAGATTGGCCAGGCAGCGATTTGCAGGGTTTTTACTTTGAACTGAATGCACTAAGTCTTAACACACTGCACAGGATTATGATTAAACCGCACATATTCAGCTAATAAAAGAATACATTCATGGCAATCATTTCTCTGGTTGTTATGCGTCTAAACAGCAGTGCAGGCTCTCTACACTCAGCTGATTAAAAAAGCAGACCATTTTCTTCAAATATTCATGAAATTTGTCACAAAAAGGAATGGAGTTGTTAGTTATTCATAGCCTCTGCAGCAGAAACACCAAGCGTGCAATGGGCCGATGAATGAGAGAGGGAAAAACTTTGCAAGACGCTCATCAGCTAGTCCATGCTAATGAAAACTCAAGCGCAGACAGGCATGCCCATGCAGACTTACGGAGACGGTACACTGGGTGTAAGAGAAGAAGAGCGTGTGTACCCTGAGAGAGGAGGCCAGGCAGGGACAGGCGACGGCAGAGCTCCGCCTCCTCCTCGCGGATGTCCCCCAGGCTGGAGCTTTTCTTCCCCTGCATGGGCTCCTCCTGACGGAGTCTCTCCTCTACTCGCTCACGGCCCTCTCCCGGAACCTGGAGCACAGCTAGATCATTATTTTTCAGTTTCTTCCCAATAAATGTTCCAATTAAAAGGACATTGGTGTACAGGAAATGCATTGGTTTGCAAAATGCACTCACCCAGTAACCAATCACTTTTCTCAGAGAGAGAGCTTCATATGTGGACACTACACGTTCCCCCACTGCAGAGGCACAGGACACCACCAAGTTGTTTAACGCGGAGCCCATTGGAGTCACAGACTGGGCGACCGGGATCAAGGGGTCAGAGGTGAAACAATCAGCATGGTCACTGGAGAGCTATGATACGAAAGATATGAGAACTAGAATTGTACATTTAGAAGCAATTACACAGTTTTGATTTATGATGGCTTGGAATAGTTGGATAGTGATGGATAGTGACATTTTTTGCAGGGGAAGTTGTCAACTTCTCAAACAGGGTTTTAGTATGCCAATGAGCTAACATCTGTTTATATTAAATTTGGATATAGATATCACAGCATACACTGACATTATTTGGGGTCAGTATGATTTATTTCTAAGCAAAAATGCATTCATTGATTAATACAAAGTAAGTGTAAATGTGTTTAAAATGTTACAAAACCTGTTGTTTTAACCTTTCTATTTATCAAGGAATCCTGAAAAGATGTCTAATTGTTTTCACAGAATTATTAAGCAGCACAATTGGTAAAATAATAATAATAATATCCAAATCAGAAGTCCAGCTTTGAAATAAATCCATAAATACATTTTTTCATTTTCTATATTATATTGCCCCAATTCACTTACGTATTTTGCACTTTCTGATTATGGTTATTTATGTTTATTTACTGGTTATTTATCAATTATTGGCTATATAATGAAATTAATTATCAGCTCATAGGTATCAGAATTTTAATACTGTTTATTAAATATAAACATATATATTTAAACAAACACATTAATGTATATATTTAAGAAAAATATGTTATATATTAAAATATATTATATAAGAATAGAAATATATAAATGTATATGCATGTAAATATTTATACAAAATATATTGTTTATGTGTGTGCATATATATATATATATATATATATATATATATATATATATATATATATATATATATATATATATATATATATATATATATATGTGTATGTGTAATGTGTATATTTATTATGTAAACAAAAACTTTCGTTTTGAATGCAGTTAATGGCGATTAATCGTTTGCCAGCACTAGTATAAATCTAACAAATCTGGTGTTCATATATCAGCTTAATGCTTGCTGGACTAACCTGAGCAGAATGAAGCGTGCTGGGAGTCTTGGTGGTGTGTTCTGCCAGGGCATGATCAGAAAGTCTCTTAAGGTAGGCCTTCACTGCCTGCTCATCAGGATATGGGGAGGACTTCCCCCCAATTGCTCTACAGCTGTCCAGCTCAAGGGTGCTGGTCTCTGAGGCCTCGACACAAACCTCTCCATTTGCAGCTGGAGCTTCAGGCTCTGCCGAGTTTTCTACGGCTGGTTCTACAGGTTCTTGGCCTGATGCTGGAACCTGATTTTGGGGTTCAGAGGCAGGTGTTCTTTCAATTTCAGGGCTGGTGCTGGAGGTGGGTAATTTTGAGATCTGAGCTAGCATAGATGGGCCAGGTTCTGTAGGAGAGCTCTTGCCTTGCTTACCCTTTGAGCTCTGATCTGGGCTGCCCTCTAATGCAGACTTGGCCTCACCGCTGTCCAGCTCAACACCTAGTGGACAGTGATGGCCGTCAGAGATAATAACATGGTCTTCTTTGTCTGTCATAGTGTACAGCAGCTGATTGCACTGACCGCATTTGTCTTGTTTCCGAGGCTCTTGTGGAGGGGGAAGACAGCGCACCAGAACCAGGCTGTGAGCAGCACCACAGGCCACCTGCAACACGTGCCTTCCAGCAAGGTGCTTAACCTTCTGGGGCTTCCAAACAGGAAACGTTGAAGTGTTCAGGCCCAGCTGGCACCCACTTCCCCACGCCCAAACTTCATACTCGGCTGAAAGAGCCAGAGTGTGCTGATCCCCACACGCCACCTCCAGGATCTTCACCGCCTGAGGGGGTGTGGCCTCCGAGTCAAGCACACACACAGGGGTGGGGTTAGGTATGACAGAAAGTCCTGATAGGCCACACTGGCCATGAGCATTTTCTCCCCACATGTGCACTCCTCCATCTTCTGTCACAACTCCACTGTGGGCGGAGCCAGCAGCCACAAAAACAACGCGTTGTTCGTTAAGAACAGCCTCCAAAATGGGCTCGGTCACTACTGATGATGTTTGGTTCTGTTTCCAGGGGAGCTCGCCAAAACTGTAGACTTGTCCTCCTAAATAAAGTATATAAAAAATGACAATTCTGGATTGCAATAATAATGAAAAATGCATAAATGCAATAATCAATAGTCTATTAAAAATATTCAATAGTCTCCTGTTTATAGAAGTGGTTTTGTGCCAGTGCCAGATAGGGGGACCTTAGTGAACTTCCAAGTGGGCCAAGGGATGACTTAAAATTATTTCAATTAATTTAGAAGCATATAACATAACACAAAGTCAAGATATATATTGAAATCATACGCTTTCTAACCCTGCATAGACAGCAACACAACTACCCAGAAAGATAAGGTTAAAATAGCTCATGTGACATCAGCGGTCCAGCTGTTAAGTTACGAAGCTACAAGAATACTTTTTGTGCGCAAAAAATAAGAAAAACAACTTTATTCAGCAATTTCTTTTCTCAACATTTCAGCAGATGAAATCCTATAATTTCGATTATAATCCTCTACTGGGTTTGCGTGTTTTAAAGTGAGGTGGATTCTGATCGGCTGTCACTATATCAACTAAAAATATTCATTCTGAAATACTGCAACAATATTGTTCCTCTGTGTAGTTATCATTATAGTTGTGTTGTTGACTTCCATAACTCATAGAATTAAAATAATTATTAAAACTTTAGTTATAGTTATCATTAAGGACTCCATGTTGTGAACTAACTTTAGCCTACATGGAGGTAGTCAAAAAAAAATCACTGTGAATATGTACATTTTAACAATTAATATCCAATAACACAAAAGAAAAGCTTTTTATCACTTTGTGTAGACTGTGGAATACAGTCATGTACCCTTAAGAACAGCATGTATCCAGCGTGCAAATTAATATTATTTTTTCATTTGGCTAAATATTAAAATGCAAACCTACAGTATGAGGCTTGGTTTTGTAGAACCCATGCAAAGTCAACGAGGTAAATTTCACAGCATGGACTCCTTTCACTGCAGTTCAAATGTGGAATGACATGAGAGTGAGTAATCAATGAGTATTCATTTATGTGGGTGACCTACCCTCTTTTCTGAGACTTGTCAGAGTCTCAGCCTGATGATTACAGCTTGGCAAGTCATTTCAAAGGCGGATCACGTTATTGCATTTTGATGAAAGTTCACAAAGAAGTTCATTTTTGATAAGCACAATAAGCATCCTCTCTGATGTTCACTTTAACCTGTTAATAAAGGGCTCATCAAATGCTTGCTTCTACAGCCGCCCAGCTAAATTTGCATGTGTGAATAATAAATGTATTACCCTCTACTAGAAGAACACCGTGTCTGGCTCCCAGGGCAGCCTGGAGCACGGGCCGGGGAAGCAGCACCCTCTCTGGTGTGGTGCTGTAAGAATATCCCCTCCAGGTGTGGAGAAGGCCTCTCTCTCCAGAGCCGTCCTCCTCACCACAACTACAAACACAACGATAAACACACTCTTAAAAAAGTCACGGGACAAAAAAAAACAAACTAAGGAGCGTACAAACGATGCATTGTTCAAGGTTGCTGGCAGTCTGTCTTTGAACACACTCACCTTATCTGCTTCTCCATCTCTAAACGCTCCCCATATCACAGATGTTGCGTTGGTCGCTTTGGATGATTGTCTTACGGGGAAACTGAAATTCTGAATGACAACAATGACAATGAACAATGTTTACTCAAATGTTTACTCAATGTTTAATCAAATTTTCCTGAGGAAATACTTCATGGAAACAAGGTGAACGAGGTAATTCTGAGCGTTCTGTACTTATGCTACATTTCCTTATTTGTAAAATAAAAAATGTTTTTGAGAGCAGAATCTGTGTCAAGCAAAGAGTCCTGACAAAGACTGGCAGTGTAAACACACATGTACACTGTACACTGATCAGGGCCAAAGGTGACGCAGAGCTGTGATGAAATCATCAGCTGAACTGAAAAACAACACATCTTGAATGCTGTCTAATACATTTGCTAAATGAATATCAACAGCTCCTTTACTGAGTTGTTAACTTAATGAAAATACAAGCTGTCATAAACGACACGCATTTAAGCAAAAGGAAAACACATTATGATTGACCTATCAGATACAATATTGTGCTCGATTAGCCTATATTATCTATCTAATAACGTCTTATATGAAACTACACGTCTGATGAGATTAAAGCGCAACAAATTTAGATTCACATCCACGTCGACAGGTGGGGGATCATGTAAAATAACCCATGAATGAAGAATTCCACTGTAAAGCCATAATACAGTTGCTAGAAGACAGAAATGTTTCTACTTTTCATTCTATTCGCTGCTTTAATATCACCACAGCTAATAAATGCGGTGCTTCGTTCATTCTTACCTCGATGTGTCAGATCAAAGATCTTAGACAGAAAGCGGGCGACTCTTGGCCTAATATATCTTGTTAGCTTTTAAAACACCTGATCAGAAATGTAAAATAAGCCGGTGAGGAGAGCACACATACAGCAGAACGAAGCTCATGATGATTATGATGATGATAATCGGGTGTGCTGTTTTGGTGCTGTTGTGAGCGCTTCACCAGACGGAGAATCAGGAGGGACAAACACGAAAGAGTATATACGCTTTCGCTTTTCTAGCCGAGCGGCAGGTAGAAGACGAGAGAGTTGTTTGGTTGAAATGTTGAGCTGGTGAGCTAAATATGTCAGCTTACTAGTCCGTATAAACTGTGACGTGAATTGAAAACGAATGATAGTTAATGCTGCCCTCACAGGTGTCGTGTCGATGGAGCAATTGTCTGTTTAACGTTAACATTGTGTGTAATGTAGACTGTTTTTCTTAGGGAACGCTACGGCTTACTAAAAATCTGCATTTCCCTTGTGGAAAATAATCACAAATAAAACTACAAATATGGTTGCTGTAGTTAAACTACAAATAACCACAAATTAACCATGGTATTTGCAGTAATTATGTTAATCAATAGGCCGCAAAACATGGTTACTGCACTTTTACTACAATAAAACCATGTTTAATTTTAGTAGGGGTTCATTCTGTCAGGATTTATTCTGCGATTATGATAATTCTCTGAAATGTCCTAATATTTTATAAGAATTATATGTATAATTTAATTTTATTATTAATGTATATTTACAGTAGCACGAATAATTTTTATGCTGACATTATAAAAAATAATATGTACTGCAAATTCAACTTTAAATCACTAAGCGACTATACAGGCTAGTGTACACTTTACGGCGATATAAACAGTAAAGCACTTTGTATATAGTTTATTTGTATATTTGTTTTTGGTTTACACTTTATTTTGAGGTGTCCTTGTTTCAGTGTAATTATACGTTTACATACTGATTCATATTAATCAACTAGTACTTATATAGATATGGTTAGGATTAGGTTTTGGCTCAGAGTTACATGCATGTAATTATGCATAATTAATTGTTATTATAATGGTAAGTACATGTAACGTGCAAAAAGGACACTGTTACTGTTACCTTGCTTTGCTGTGATTAAAATGCTCTATCAATAAGAAACCAACGTATTCCTTTTTTAATTTATTAAATTATTCCTAATTTTTCCTTTTTTAAAGAGTGGAGTTGTTTTAAAAATATTTGTATCTCTTCTCAGCTCTCTTTCTCACATACTGAGACACACACATACTTGCACCCTCTGGGTGTTTTAGATGCACCAGGCTTTCAAAACAAACCAGCAATCCCTTGCCTCTCTTTATTTTTCAGCCAATTGGATGGTGGTTTGCAGAAGAATTCTGATTGGCCTGTGACCACACAAGCGGCAGTGGCAGCTGCAGGAGGCAGAAGAGCAACAGAAAGAGAGAGAGTGGTACAGAGAGACAGGAGGAGAGCTCAGAGTAATCGTAGGAGGACAGAGAAGGGAACTTGTGTCAGCGTGGGTGCTGGGAGCAGGAGAATGACATGCTGGATAAAGGGGCAGCGATGATGTCCAGTACCACATTCAAAATGTCCAGTTCACAGTGAGAGCTTCCTGTCATAACAACGCTAGATCCTTCAAGACCCATCAGAAGAAGCAGACAGCATGCAGAACCTCCGACATGCAGCTTCTGAGGCTTTCCAGCGTCTCGGTAAGTGCATTCAGCTTTATCTAAGAATATGCAATCAGTATCAAAATGTGTCCTTAAAGACGTGTGCTAATGTGCATAATTAAAAAGATTTCAACAATCTTCATGCCCAGCATCTCTCAAACTGTAAATAACTTGATTCTGAGCTGCATGTAATGGCTACATTTGCAGTCTTGTTTGTGCCTAAAATAGCATAATTAGTCAATTTCACATAATATTATTTGTATTTGGGCCAATTTGCATTTCTTGGATCAGCTGTATGTAATTGAACATACACTGTTGCTTATAGTAAATTAAATGTGAGATGGTACTAGTCTATAAACCTCAAATTTGTTGTTTTGGTTGTCCTTGAAACTGTTTTTGACATGTGTTAAACCAGTCTAAGGTGGTCTGAGCTGATTTAAGCTAGTTTATCTGGTCTCCCAGAGTTATTGTCCTTAACTAAAACTAAAACTATTGGAAGCATGTTGGTTAACTGAAATAAAGCTAAAATAAAATGCAATGTAAATATAAAGCACATAACAAAATGTGAAATGAATTAGCTTTGAAAATAAAAGCTAATTCAAATTACTTGTGAATATAAATGAATATAAGTGAATATAAAACAACACTGGTAGAAGAACCAAAACAGACCCCTAAGGCTGCATTAAGATGTTTTTTTTCATCAGGGTATGTAAGGAAGCCAACAGATTGTTGTGTCTGAGCACATGTCATTGTCAATGTGCACTGGAAGACAAATAGCCCGTGTATCCTTGCAGCAGAACAGAGAGTATTCTGCTTGGCCTGTGGATGCAAAACACTGCAAAGATTTTATCCCTGGTTTACTGCATGGCAGAAGTGAGATTTTGTTGTGATGGAGGAGGAAAGGGCAGGTTCCTGTAGGTGAGAGGAAAACAGCTTGCTACAGCATCTGTGTCCATCTCCTGAGAGGCAGGAGGCCTGGGAGCAAAGAAAACTGTGTGTTATGTGTGGAAAAAACAGGCACTAGTGAAAGTCATTGACTTTAAGTATATCGCACTAGTGGTAAATCTGTCACTTGCTGTTTCTGGATGTGTGTTTAAGCACATTATTTCACCATGTACGAAAGTAGCCCATTACCGTCTTGTAAGCAGTCAACAAGGCTGCATTTTTCTTAGAACCGAAAGCAAAAGAAATGCATTTGGTCGCTGTTGTCGGATGATATTGGATATTTGATTGTGTGTGCTAATTTATTACATTTTTGACATGTAGATTATTTTTGGCATCTCTAAATTTCTGCAAGTTTATTTGCATGCCTTGTTGTGAAATCAGTCATTATTTTCCTTAATGTTGTGATCCAGTTTCTTTTATCGGTTTCTTTATTTTAACATTTTTGAACAGAAAATTGTTCCTCTGTGAAAACAGATTATCAACATTTTGGTCGGTTTTCCCAGAAGAGAAGCCCTATGTTTTTAAACTAAACGCTAGCAGCTTATAGATGGTCTCAAAGCTGACAGACATTTATTGTGGTCTTTAACCTGACTCGTTTACCTGAGCTGATTTATCTGAGTTTCTTGGCCTTCATCCAACCAATCACTGCACTTGTCTGTTTTGTGAGTGATTGGTGGCTGGCTACATACTAAACGGCACTTACTGCTGTACACACTGCTCACAGAATACTGATCAGCAACGAGAGACAGAGAGAAGGAGGGAAAACATAGAGAGTTGGCAACAGAATGCAGAACAGTAAGAAAGAATGTCAAGTGGTGATGAAGGAGGGAACGATCTTGATGGAATAAGGAAAGATGCTCGTGCAGAGACAGAAAGAGTGGAGTGTAGAGATGGATGAGAGGATGAAAACACAGAGCGGGAAGCCGTGGTGCATCTGAGCATGAGTTATGAGCTCTCTTAGCCCTCCCTTACCCTGACTCATAAATATCTGTGCAGACAGACAGAGAGAAGGGAAAAAATGCTCGGGGGGAAGTAGAAACACACAGAGACAGTAGAGATCATTGGTCGACACACAAGGACAAACTAAAATATACTCTTCAGCGTGTAACCTGTGTGATTGACGTTTTAAAACATAATAAATGCGTATACATTTTCAACTAAACATTTAAATGCTTGAAAATGTACTCACCATCAGGCCAATCCAAGACATAGATTCTTTTTTCTTCATCGGAACAGGTTTCTAGTAACTTCACATCACATTTTCATCAGCTGGTCTTCTGCAGTGAATGGGTGCCGTCGAAATGAGAGTCCAAATAGCTGATATATACGTCACAATACTCCATATGTAATCAACACAAAACAAATAGCTGTGCATTTGTAATAAATCCATTAATACATTTAGCTTCAAACCAATAATTCCAACTAAAATATGAGCCCTTTATCTTTAATGTTGCTTTCTCCAGTAAAAAAAAAGGTGATCCCATCTCTCAGGAAAGAAAAATGCACAGATCAAACTCCATTTACAAACAAAAACATTTCAGAATAGTTCAATTTTGAAGAGCCAACTGAGTATCAACTTTTTCAGTAGATGAAGTGTTATTTTAAATTTTGGATTTGTATTCGCAGCAATCGTTTAAAGATTAAAAGGTTAGTTCAACCCAAAATGAAAATCTGTCATTAATTATTCATCCCCGTGTCGTTCCAAACCTGTAAGAACTTATTTCATCTCTGGAACACAAATTAACATATTTCTGATGGAAACAGAGAGCTATCTGACCCTCCATAGAGAGCAACACAACTGAAATGATCCAGGTCCAGAAACTTAGTAAATACATCAGTAAAACTGTCCATGTGACATCAGTGGCAACATTAATTTTAGAATACATTTGGGGTTTTTTTGCAAAGAAAACAAAAATAACATAATTTAACATAATTTATAATTTACCATTTTTTCTCCCAAGTTATGTATTCTGCCATTTTAGAGTATCACAATGCTCACACCTTTCCCCTGAACGTAAACAACGCTGATTAAGTCAAATATGTTCTTAAGTAATCTCCAAAATGATGAAAGACGTAACTCTAAAGTAAAACTAAAGCATCATTTCAGTTGCGTTGCTGTCTATGGAGGGTCAAATGGCTCTCTGATTTTTTCTAAAATATATTTTAATTTGTGTTCCGAAGGTGAATGAAAGTCTTATGGGTTTGGAACGACATGAAAGTGAGTAATTAATGACAGAATTTTCATTTTGGGGTGAACTAACCCTTTAAATGGTCAGAATGCTTTAATGATGGATTTGTTTCTCACAAACATCTTTTTACTTCACAAGATGTAAACTGATGGATTGCAGTCGTGTGAAGTACTTGTGGATGTAATTATCAGCTGTTTGGACTCCTGTTCGAACATCACCCATTCCCTGCAGAGATCCGAACTGGTTTTGTAGGTACTACAAGTCTTGTAATGCTGCATTTCTTTTCTGATGAGCAAACAATTATAATTTGAATGGCTTGAGGGTGAGTACATTTTCAGCTATTTTAATTTTTGGGTGAACTATTTCTTTAAAGCTATTTCCATGGCATGAAAACTTTACTTTATGAGGTTTTTTAACATTAATATGAAAACTTTAGACGCGCCCACAACAGAAGACAATACTTTATTGAAACTTTTCTGATAAGAAGTGTGCCAACTCAAGCATTTTTGAATGTTATGTCCAGTCCGCGTTTTATAGTGTTATACCACAGCTGTCGTAGTTTTTTGTCAGGCAGTAACATCGGGTCTACGATCATATTTCTAATTTGAGGCTGCATTACGTCGATTCTGGCACCCAATATCACAAGAAGATGATATTTTAAGCTCCTTATTTAGCCGAATCTTCGTTGTTTGGAAAGCGCCATTTCAGTCTTCAGTTTTGCGTCCAGCTAGCGCTGACGTAATTGTGACGTCGTTACATTTGATTGGTCTGGAGACAGGCCAATCAGAAGAGATGCTCGTGAATAGTAATTAGACAGGCCTAAATCGACCTGTTTTTTTTCTGAGAAAGGAGCTCTAAAAAACACATTGAGATGGTTTTTGTTACTTATACCACAAATATATATTCTTAAGGACATAAACACCTAAAATAAAATGTGTACAACATGGGACCTTTAAGTATTTGAAAAGGCTTTCCATAAAAAATGTTTTGATTGGAAGCTTCATGCGACTTCACACAACCTCATAGAATCATAGCAGGTTTTGGTTAATAGTGACTGGTCATCTGGATGATGACTTTTCTTTCCTGTCAAGGACGACACTAATCTGATGGCAGCGGAGCTCCTCAGAGCGACACCTGCAGCAGTGCCAAAAAGAGATTTTAGAAAATTAGATCTGGAACGATCCAACAGAGACACACAGTCTTTTGGGTCAACTTACAGGGCTTTGTAATTCAATCATCTAATGGGATGTAGTTATATCAACATTAATGCAATCAGCTATAACAGGACGCCTTTAATGAAATCCTGTATATCACAATCATAACAACAACTTTGGTGTTAGTCTTTCAGAAAGCCACGGGCGTCTATGCAGTGTGAATTTTATCAATCTAATGTTAAAGAAAAGTTCTTTAAAAAAATATTTTTCTTTTTAAGAGAAGTTCTGTATAGTATTTGACATGGTAAAAAGTGCTGGACAGTTTTAGGGCAAATCTGTCTTCCTGGAGTCACCACGAGCCTTAAAAGTTACAGAGATGGGCTTATTTTTATATTCCCTGTATCTTTTGTCTAAACAGAGTTCATTTCATTGTGACTGACTGTCAGAACATATCTAATCACGCATTACGTAGCAGATGCCCTCCGCCTCTTAGAGACACTTTTCAAATATACATCACCGAAATGGATGTTTTAATAGCTGAGCCCAGTTTTACAGAGCATCCATCAGCTGAACTGTGATTGTGGGGTCTTTCTCTTCCTTTTTTTTCACTGTTCCTTTCTCTCCGATCCCGTTTTGTGTTGTATTTGCTGTTCAAATTTAAATAAGGGTGAAGGGTAAATCTCATACCCCCCGTACACAGCCACCTGCTCCTGTTCGCCTCTCCCACCAGGAGCTTAAACACTGAGCGTGACTCACCTTGTACCTGCTGTATCAAACACACACACACACAGTTACAAACTGACACTTCTACAGTATTATGTGTTCTTCCGTCTTGGTCTATAAAACAAAAGCTTTTTCATTTATTAAATAGAAAGGTACATTTTATTTCATTTAAATATTTGGTATAGGACTATTTTGACTATTACTGTATGTACTAAAATTAATTATTTAATATAGTGCACATGTGTAAATACATGTTTTTACATTTTTATATTTAGATATATTTGCGTTTTTACTTAACTTAGGTATTTATATATTTATTTAATTTATATTTAATTTATATTACATTCATATTACATATAATAATAATATTCAAAATAATAAAAATATTTATAGTATGTGCAAAAATAATACAAAAATTATTGTTTTTATTATTTCTTAATGTGTGTGTGTTATTATACAAATACATAAAATGAAGCACAGATTGTATATAATTTAGAATATATCATATTTATTACACCTACATGTAGGAGAGAGAGTGTGAGAGTCATTTTTTTGGTGTGTCAGACTCTTTCCTTGTTTAATTATTATTCAGTTAAATTATTTAAAGTGGTTTAAATATATATCAAACCGTTAAGGACAGTCAAAACATTGATCCATCTAAACTGCTCTTTTATTTTTTTACAGGGTTAAAACAAAGACATCTGGGCTATGAGGAGGTAAGAACATGACATTACATTACACAACATATTATAAACACAAACAAACATGCCTCCACCCACAGAGACAGGACAGATGACAGCTGGAGGTGGAAGAGAGAAATACAGCACTACCCCCTAATGGGGGTGAAAGAGAGAGAGAGAGAGATGGGAAAAGCAAAATAACAAGTTAAGGAAAAAGCAATAGTGCCCTCTACTGGGGAGAAGGAAGAGAAGTTGTGTTTGAAATGACATACTGTTCTTACTTACATACATATATAGTCTGTACAAAAAAAGAATATTTTCTTTATGCACACAGGTCACTCACTATGCTTTGTTTTGTTTCGGTATAAAACAGAACCAATAGATCTATATCAAAACTGGTGAACAATACATTTTTTTATTTTTGATGAACTTTACAACAATGCATCATGTTACTTTATAAAAAATGCTTCTATTGCAAAAAAACCTGTAAGCTAGAGACAGCAGGGCAGCGCACAACATTGTATCCTGTCAGTAATTGGCGTCTTATTCCAGGTCAATCGAGCATGTCCCATCTGGACATCTGGACCAGATAGCCAGAGACAAAAAAAGAATAGATGCCTACAGTGTGACGAAACCAGTGCAGAAAGATTCTCTGGAGAGTGGATGTCAGTAATTATATAAAAAAGTGGAATTTTCGACTCACCATCGCAAAGGAACGCCAAAACGTTTGAAGGGGGCCGGGCCACTTTTAGTTAAATGCCTGTAACTCCTGAACGGAATGAGATATCTTTGCCAAACTTGGAACACTTATGTAAAAGAGGTTACAGGAAAAAAATAGTGTAGGTTGGCCACTTGGTGGCGCTATAAGGTTGTAACTAGGCAATTGTTTGGTCCTATCCGCATTAAAATCGCTGAGCATGCTCTTGGCACAAAGTGGGGACCATAGACTGTAAAAAAATGGATGATGCACTTTCATTCACTTCCATTGAAGAAAAAAGCCACCTTTATCTCAACAGGGCGTAGCCATATTGTGCTTATTTGGAAGAAGAGTCTGCGCAGACAGAAGTAGACAGAAGTAGACCCTGCCCTTTTTTAAATTAGCAAATATCGTGAAAAACAATGTCTTTTTTTTGTAACTTATTTCAAAACTTTAAACTTTCATATATATTTCTGATTCATTACATGTAAACTAAAACATAAATATTTTTTTGTTTTTTATGATTAGAGTTTACAGCTCATTACAGTTAAAATCCAGTATTTTACAAGTTTTGAATATTTATATTTGGGTTTGAAATAAAATAACCATGCCTACAAAAGAAATTCCAAGTATCTCTTATTCTTTGATGCCACAATAATGAGGAAGACTGCTTACTTGGCAGTGGTCCAGAAGAAGAAACAGGTTAAGTCACCGAGTGCTGTATCAAAGCGTATTAAATTGAGTGCATTTTTTAAGGGAGAAAACGATTATACACTATATGGTATAATCAACATACATGTGATATTCATACTTTATGATAGACCTCCTCATTCTGAATAACTCTGCCTCTAAAAACACTGGTGTCAATCAAACAAACCAATCATGTACTAGTATCTGGAAAAAAACACTGCATTGCTATTCTCTGGACTCTAGGTCAATAGGTCAAGCCAAATCAGGGTCCTTTACAAAAGGGGCCTGTTGAAATATACAAGCCAGCTATTTTTTTTGCTCTCTTACTTACTGATCAAAACATTCGAATGGTAGTTTATGTAATATAACTTAATAAGAATATGAGTGAAAAATAAGATTTTACTTACAGATTTATCCAAAGATTTTAACCAGTCAAGAGCCCATTTAGACAGAGAAGAGCCATATTGTATTAACCAATATAGATAAATATAGATGCAACCTCATAGTCTTACAGATTCTTTCTCTCTTACATTCTTTTATTCTCTCTTGTTCTCTTATTTCTCTTTCACAATCACAATTTCTCACTATCCGTTCCATCATGCTTTTCTCTCCTGCAGTTGAATGGATGCATTTGTTCCCCCTTTGCAAATATAAGATGGCTGTTTGTGTTTAGCCCTCATGGTAGGAGATGGAGTCATAAGACCAGGCCTGCAGACACACACACACACACACACACACTTTCCCATGCAAGTCATATGAGTTATACGACTTAATCAGGGATAGTGAGAGTGAGTGAGAGAGGAGAAGATTTGGAGATGGAGGATTTCCTGTGGAGAATGCGGGTCTGGGTGTCTTTGAGCTTGAGGAGATGTTGTTGGTGTTGTGGAGATAAAAGAAATGAAGTCAGAAGGCAAGGAAAAGAGGAAATGTTTGAGATGAGAGTGGAAGAGATAAAAGAAGCAATGAAAACGGAAGAAAAACCATCAAAAACTTGGAGTGTGTCCTCCCTCCCTGTCACTGAGGTCAGAAGGGTGTGTGTGTGTGCGTGTGTGTGTGTGAAAGAATGTTTGACATCAAACAGTGCTATATGATGATGTCTTACAGTGCTGGATTACAATAACAATGACATTTGTAACTTTGTAGAAGAATGTCTCATAAAACTGCCACTAACTTTGTAATGTTATTGAGAAATAGGTCTGGTTTTGAATAGTGTATTACAAATCAACCTTTTTATATATTGCTTTTAACAATACAGATTGTGCCAAAGCACTGAACAGTATCAAAATAGGAGAGTGTCAGCTTAGTTAAAAAAGCATCTGTGTAATCAAATCGATGATAATCGCTAGAAATGAAGATCTCCGATGACTGTCAGGGCTGTAGACATCATGTTTTGGAGCTGATCCACCATCTGATCTGGAAAACTGAGAAACAGAATTAGAAAGAAACTAATTAGTATTAGCGTATATGCCATTATTTTTACGATGTAACACGTACATTGTGTGAAATGGGAAATGTTCCCGGTTCCAGCTGATTTAATTAACACAGCCTAACAGTCCTTTAACAGATTTGAATAATAGAAGCGTATTAGTGTGTAAACCAGGTTAAAGAGATGAGTCTTTAATTTAGATTTAAATTGACAGAGTGTGTCTGCCTCCCGAACATTGTTAGGGAGATTGTTCCAGAGTTTGGGTGCTAAATAGGAAAAGGATCTGCAGCCTGCAGTTGATTTCGATATTTTAGGTATTTTCAAATGGCCAGAGTTTTGAGAACGCAGCAGAC
Source organism: Puntigrus tetrazona (assembly GCF_018831695.1). Classification (NCBI taxonomy): domain Eukaryota; kingdom Metazoa; phylum Chordata; class Actinopteri; order Cypriniformes; family Cyprinidae; genus Puntigrus; species Puntigrus tetrazona. Next base: position 4,406,113 of record NC_056704.1, on the reverse strand, counting down.
GTGGTGGACTATAATGTGATAAGAGCTCACTCAAATACTGGAGAGCTAAGCCATTCAGGGCTTTATAAGTAAATAACAAGATTTTAAAATTTCTGCTATATTAAATAGCGAGCCAGTGGAGTGTTGAACCAGGCTAACATGGTCATACTTCCTGGTATCACATGGCCTCTGAGAACAACCAGACCCTCTTGCTTGCACAGGGAGCTTGTCTTGCAATCTGGGGACTATTTTCCACATGCGCTACGTGATATGACTGTGTCTGCTGCTGTCATGGTAAGGCAGCAAACTTCCTTAATGCCGAAATGAGAGTATAGTTCTTAATCACATTGGCTAATCATAACTGCTGTACCAGCAAACTTCCTTGATTATTATCCTATAATGAGTGTATAGTTCCTAATCATATTGGCCTAGAAAATCACAATTTTCCTTTTTACGCCAGTCTTAGTACACAATATAACTACGGAAGAGTCAAATTTTAAATAGGAAAAAATCTAATCTCTTTGGTCATTTTTGAACATGATGCTACTGGTCTAATTGAATTCAGTGATGTATGCTAAGCTATGCTAAAAGTGCTGGAGATCAGCTGAATGGATTAAAAAATGGTAAAACTCAATTTATTATCTCTGGTGGAGTTGAAGAATGAGCCTATTTACTAAAGACGTTGAGTGTTCCTTTAAACAACAGAGAGTTGTAAACAGAAAGCGAAGCAGGAGCAGACAGGAGTGTTCTAAGATAATTTTGAGATTTGAGTGTAATGTATTTGACTGAAGGGAAGCTTTAGTTTCAGATGATCTGAAGATATTATTTTCTTCTTACGGTACATTCTGTACAACTCCGAAGTCCGTTCTGAGAGTGTCAGCTGTTCCTGTGTGGGGTGAAATCACTGAAAAGAACAGAATTTAGGCAAGGAGTCAGAAATAGGGAACATTAGAGCTAATAGCAACTTATGTGTCAGGATATCGTCTGCTGTAAAACTTTGTGTTGTTGTCATGCTTACAAAAATATTACAAGCTGTTTTGAAAGAATCTTTGATTTGAATGATTCAATAGATCATTTATTAAAACAGGGACGTGCTGCCACCTACTGGCAGGTATGATATACAAAATACATTGAGTAAAATATTGCTCATAATTCTTTCAGGCCCCAGAAGAAAAAAAGTACAAGTACTTTTAATACACCATTTTTATAATAAATAAAAACACACAGACACAAAAACACACCATCCCCCCTGAATTGTTTTTAGAATTCGATCACTGTATATATATATATATATATATATATATATATATATATATATATATATATATATATATATACATATACATACATGTATAATAATGATTTAAATATTAATCAGCATGTAAAGCACTTTAGGATTCAGAGCTTGTACAAATTAAACCCTGAAGCCACATATGCATGAAAATGAGGACACGCTTTACACTTGTACTCACTCAGACAGGTGCGATGGATACAGTAGGATGGCTGTATCAGCGAAACAAGGTGTAATAACATCGTACACTGTATCTGATATAGATCAAACCATCCCGGTGTCTTTGTCTCTGTTTTCAGCTGGGTGAGCTGAACGGGGTGGAGAAACCACAGCCGCACTGGTTTCACACGCTGCAGGTGCGACGGCTCAGAGTTCAGAGGGGCCGCAGTAACAGCGATCCTATGGGAGGAAAGAGCTTCCAGCAAGAGTTCCAGTGGGTGAGGAGCTTCAAGCATAGAAACACAGAGATAAACAAACAATGCACAGGACTGAGGAATCTTACTTGTAACAATTTACAATACATGACTTATTATAAACTGTCAATTTGTCACATTGTTTTTTACATAAAGTAATGTTAACCCTATAGTCTTTATTGATAGTTTATACTTTTTTTAGCAAATCTACATTTGCTATACTTGGTTTACTTGAGTATAAGCGCCTTACTCTAAAGATATCACACTGTAATATGAGCCATAAAACCCTGATCTATCAAATATATTCAAACTTTTTTTTTTTTTTCAGGCTTTACAGGGTTAAATAATTTTGTGCTATATTTTCTGTCTCACTTTTTAAGTGAACGCACCATATTTGTTTGTTTTTTTTTTACTTTGCCATTTTTATGGTTTGTATATAATAATAAAGGCTGCAACATGAAAAAGTGACTTTCCCAAATTTGTAATGTAGCTAAACAGTATTACCTAAGGGTTTTTTAAGCTAATTAAATTTGAGTTAAAAATGTGTGGCCGAAGAGGTATTTAATGTATGCACCAAAGAGGTCTATAATAACTGCTTTTCTTTAAAGTCAAGGGCAGTTGCTCGGCTGGCGAAATAACAGCGTGTGCATTTCATTCACAGAAAACTGGCCTGCAGTTTGGGAATGCAACATCTTATCTGAATCTTGAAAAACTTGGAGAAGGGACATATGCCACAGTGTACAAAGGAATTAGCAGGTTTGTAGTAATATGCCAGGACTCATAGACACACTCAAAACGGTCTAATTTCTAGAACTCACTTAGATGATGGCAATAGGGAGACATTTATTAACTGAGACAAGATCAACGTTTTATGCAGTATTCGGTCAGCTAGCACGTTATTAAGATACATCACCCTGTGGCTTTTTTCTTCCGTGTAATAGACAGCAAATGATTCTTTTCATTGCCTCCCTGTAGGCACTCCTTGAGTTCTTCTATGGCGGCTTGTTTTACATGGATTCATTTTATAAGGTCATCCTGAAACATATGGATACCCGCCTGAGGCTTACACTGAAAGGCAGTTTGATGTTGTTGTAAAACAACCAACGTTTTGTAATAAGAAACAGCTCCAGTGCATCTCTGTGCAGCTGTCTAGGATAGAAAGCCGTACATTCAGTTACATTTTTGCTTGTTTGTGTGGTTAGAGGAACAATGTCACCCCACCTAAATTTAAAATGACTTTGGAATACACCATTTTAGTATATCCGCAGCAAGTGGATTTAGTTTCCATAAATGGCATTATAATTTTCACCACTACTAAATGATGATAGGCTTTCCAAGACCCATAAAATTGCAGATTTCCTTTTTTTGTGTTGCATTATTTCCTGTTGAAACAGGAAGCTGGGGTGGGAAACATTAAAGGACTAAACCCTTAGTTTTAAATAGACAGTTAATTTACAGACGTGAATTATGATTTGCTCTGTGCTTTTGCAAGTCATAAGCAGGTGTTATTTGATCAAGGACATATTCTCTTTGCATTAAAAAAAAGAAAAGAAAGACATTTTACGTGTATTTTTGTACTAATTTAATTTTTCAGGATTAAACTAACATATAATTAACCTTAAAGCCAATAGTCAAAACTCCAAAAAGGGAGAGCCTCTGGTGGTGTGTGTTCTCCAGACAGCAGAGGTCAGTTAAGCTGTTTTCAGATGCATGTTTATGGGTTACGCTGACCTTTTCCTGTATTTGTGACAGGATAAATGGTCATCTTGTGGCTTTAAAGGTGATTCACATGAAAACTGAGGAAGGAATTCCATTCACAGCTATTAGAGAAGGTACTGCAACAGAAAAATACACACACACAGCCAAGAATCAAAGTGCTTATACACATACAAAAGGATGTGGAGCATTCTAGATTGACCAACACTAGTGTCCAACACATAGATATAGATGTCTGTCATTAAAACTTGAATAATAAAGTTGTGCATTAATAAATAGTTTTTTCCTACGTTCATATTTTTATTTTTTAGATGTTATATTTCTGTGTTTTTACATACTACCACTCAAAGGTTCAATACCTCATTTTTTTGTTATTCTAAAGAAATTAATAATTTCATTCAGCATGGACACATTTAATTTATTACATTAATTACATCAACAGCAATAACATTTAGAATTGTACAAAATATTTCTTAAAATTGAAAACATAATTTAAAAATTGCAATTTTTTTTACTGTTTCTGTTTTTAATGTATTTTTAATGGAAAAAGGCTTGTTATAGGACTGCACTTATTAAAACCGTATGCCTGTTTATTTGCGATTATTCCCAGCCTCTTTGTTAAAGGGCCTTAAACATGCCAACATCGTCTTGCTTCATGATATCATTCACACGCGAGAGTCTCTCACCTTTGTCTTTGAGTACGTGGTGAGTCCAAGACGCCGACAGCCGCCTTCCAGAAGTTTATTTTGTATACCTGCCAGTCATATTTTACATCTTTTTCCCTCTCAGCAAACAGATTTGGCTCAATACATGATTCAGCATCCTGGCGGGCTTCACTCGTACAACATCAGGGTAAACAAACATATGAATGCGTAAAAAATACACAACACAAAAACAATAAGCCGGCTTTCTCACGCTCAGTCTGTTTCTTCAGCTCTTCATGTTTCAGTTGCTGCGAGGATTGTCTTACATTCACAGCAGAAGAATTCTGCATCGAGACCTCAAACCTCAAAATTTGCTCATCAGCTATTTGGGGGAGCTCAAATTAGCCGATTTTGGTAGTTTTACATGCACAAACACTAACATGCTTACTAATATGCTCTATCATGCATTGTAAATCATGATGGGCCTCTTTTTTCTTCAGGTCTGGCCCGCTCTAAGTCCATACCGTGCCAAACATACTCAGCTGAGGTTGTGACTTTATGGTACCGCCCGCCAGATGTTCTCATGGGTTCCACTGATTACTCCACAGCCCTGGACATCTGGTGAGTCCTTGTACACACACACACACACACACACACACACAAACATGTTCATTCTTATAAGAACGATTCACTTTCGAGGTGCACTTTTTGGGCGGGGTGGTTTCCAAATAATTGTCAGTTGATGCATTCAAATCATTTTCAACTTTTTCAGCGCCAGACGTTTCAGTTCACATATTAGTTGATAGCATTGTATATAAATAGTTCAAAATTGTTCCGAATCTGACGTGTGCATGTCCGCGTATTGGTCTTAAAGTGACAGTTACTTAATATATCTGCTGCTTTCGTTGTCATTAATGTCAATTAAAGAACAAACTAAAAATACTAGTGCTGTTAAATAAATTCATCGTGATTACTTGTGTATATATAAATACACACACACATGTATACATTTAAGTATATTGGTGACACTTTATTTTGATAGTCCACAAAGGCATTCTTCTATTAGTAACTTTGTAACTACATGTTGACTAAGAGTCATTAAAGTATTAGTAGATTGTCTGCTTAATATCTTATAACACTTTATTTTGATGTGTCCAAAACATACAAAATACTGACTATCAGAAACTTACACATCAACTTATTCTACTAACCCTAAACCTCCCCTAACAGTTAGTAGATATGTAGTTGTAAATGAATGAGAATTAGTAACATGTAATTACTTAAAGGGAGTAGATGTCTAAAGCGGACTATCAAAATAAAGTGTAACCAGCAATATATACAGTTTTTATGTTTTTATTGCATTGTTATTAATATTACAGTATTTATTAAATTTGTATTATTTTACTTATTAGTGCTAATGCCACTTTCCTCATGTTTACTGTTTACTCATCTTTTTCTAACATCATTTATTATAAAACAAGGTTACATTGGTCAAAATAAATGAAACCAATAATAAACAATAGCATTTTTGTGGTGAAAATCTGAATGAGTAGAAAAAAATCCTGTTCTGTATACGTTTGTGTATTTTAATTTACTGACACATGATAAACAATTACATAAAGAACTTTCACACTTAACATATGCAAAACATTTGAAAAATATGTTGCATCTATTGCATTTTATGTTTTAACTGAAATGAAAATCAATTATTACCCAAAGCTCAGTTTTTGTCTGACAGATGTGTATATATATATATATATATATATATATATATATATATATATATATATTGATGTTTAGGGAGCTGGCTGTATTTTTGTCGAGATGCTACAGGGGTCACCAGCGTTTCCAGGAGTAGCTGATGTCTTTGAGCAGCTGCTGAAGATTTGGGCCGTGAGTCTGTTTGTGAGAATGTACTAAAATTGTGTGAAAATTGTCTTGGATCCGTGTATTTATCCTCCTCTCCTCGTTATTCATCTCTCCTCTTCTTTCCTTCTGAGGTCCTCGGGGTCCCGACTGAGGAGAGCTGGCCAGGCGTCAGTGATCTGCCAAACTATAAACCAGGTGTGTGCAAAACCCTTCTTTCATCCGTCTCTGTAGCGTAATCTCCCGCTATGAGAGTGGATTTCCTGCCTCAGCACAGATTTGTCTCGGTTGTTAAATGCATGCGTCTGTCTTACTTACGTAAACACGTACTTAATGCGTGAACATCTGAACTGACCGGTTTTATTTAACCCAAAAGGAATAATAGAATTTAAATTGAAGAAACTTGACAAAATTATGTTATAGCAATTGAATAATTTTAGGGGTTAGACCAAGAAGGGGTCATTTCCCCTAAAAATGAAATTCTGTCATCATTCACTCATGTTGTTCCAAACCTGCATGACTTGCGTCCTTCTGTAGGACACAAAATATGTTTTGAATTATGATGTTATTCATTGATAATCTTCCTCTAAATCATAGCTCTCAAATCTCATTCACACATGCATGTATTTAGACTTGCCAAATGCAGATGCATCATGCAGTTCATCAAAGCCGCTCACTCTTGCGTGCCTCGTCTCATACGGTCTCTAAAGATTTTAAATATAGCCGCAAATCATACCGGCAGTTTTTATGGTTCCTTTTAGGGCAGTAGTTCTCAAACATTTGGACTCCAAGACTTCTCATTCTCACAACAGCAACATTCAAAAGCAGATGACTTTCCCAGTTGTTCATGATTTATGAATAAGGATAAGATTTTTAATTTTTTTATGTTTTTACTCAATTTTTTGCCTGATGAAAAAGGTTAGATCTTGAAATTAGAACAATTTAAGTTAATTGTAAAAAAATTTAAAAATATAAAAGTTTTATTTGAAGGTCTGGAAATTACACTTTTAAGATTGTGGGAACTTTGCTAAGATCCAAGATTCAGACTTTTTTTTTTACATTTTGATAAAATTTGCCACCAACACTCATCCAGAATTATGTTTTCAGTAAATTAATGCTGTCAAACAAATTATCTGTTTACATAGTATATGTCTGTGTACTCTGTGTATTATGTATATATAAATACACACCCATGCATGTATATATTTCTGAAAAAATGTTGCATTTATGTATTAAATATATTTATATACAATATATATGAATATAAATAATGTTACACACACACACACACACACACACATATATATATATATATATATATATATATATATATATATATATATATATATATATATATATATATATATATATATACATATATACACTGCATGTAAGCATATTTATACATTAATAATAAATATAGAGAGTATACACACATATAATATGTAAACTAAACCTTTACTTTGGATGCGATTAATCGTTTGACAGTACTATAAAAAATATATTGAACTTTGATATTTGTCAAATTATTTACCTATAGCAGCTAATAAATATTAAGTTCATGCATATTCAAATGAGAACTGCTTTCTTTTTTTTCATTGTAAAAGATATGATCATGTATCAAGTTTCTTTACAAAAAAAGCAAGTCACAAGTAAATGACAGAAGTGTCATTTTTAGTGAACTTTTCATGCACATTCTGACTTTTTACAGTGTAGTAGACGCTGTTATCCAGTAAATACGCATGTACCCATAAACGTAGAATTAGAACGACACCATCATCTGTATGCGCTGCGTGTGTGGGTGTAAACCTGTTGCCAAGGGCCTGTCGTTTTAATAACATGCGCTCATACAAACAGAAAATGGCTAGAGCAAATTCACAGAGTTATGCTGAAGCTGTGTTTCCAGTATAAATCATTTTGTGTGTATAGGTGTTCTGTTAGCAGTTGTGTTGGCCACGAGTTGACTTGACACCTTTGAGTCAGACACAAACACACACCTTCACACACCCATGCAGGAAGGGGGTTGATGTCTTTCCATTGCCGTCCTGAAAATAAAGTGCAGACTCGTTACACAGGTGCACAAATGAGCAATGTGAGGTGGCTTTGGGAAATATGCCTCATTTAGAGTGTGTGGGTACTGATGGAGATGGCGTGTGTGGTAGGTAAACTGCTGGCAGGCCTCGCTTGCTGTGTTTCTCCATGAAGCTGGGTTTACCCAGGCCCCGGGCTGCTCTCTCTCTGTGTGTGTGTGTGTGTGTGTGCGTACTGTGTGTTGGAGAGAAGCTACCTGAACCCGCTGCGGTCTCTCAGGTATATCCAGGTGTGCTGAAGCGTAAGTGTGGCCTCAGGTTTCAGCCAAGAATGACAGGGTGGCCCGTGACCACAAACGCCGACAGAAGGACACTCATTATAAACCTTCTTATAACATTCTTTAGAGTATTTTTACTTTTATAGGGTTCTTTATAGTGGTTAGAGTTTTTCTTTGGATGTTAAAAAAAGTAGAAGTTTACCCAAATATGGAATATATCGCAGTTATTTTTGTTTTATTCTTGTTATTTTAGTTTTTTTATTCTATGTTTTTTATAAAAAAATAAGAACAAATATGCAAATTATAAACAACAGAAATATTTTAATATCATATGTAACCTTGGACCACAAAACCAGTCATAAGCAGCACAGGTATATTTGTAGCCATAGTCCAAAATACCCTGTATGGGTCAAAATTATACATTTTTCTTTCATGCCAAAAATCATTAGCATTAAGTAAAGTAAAAATCATGTTACAAATAATATTTTGTCCTTTGAAAATTTTCTCAATATTTGGATTTTTTTCACCCTCAGATTCCAGATTTGTAATGTTTTGTTTAGTACTGTCATGATTTTAGTTTATTTTACCCTGTCTTGGTTTTTGTGACATATCATCAACACAATATATATTGTGATACTGCCCAGCCCTACTATACTATTATTAAAATATATATATAAATATAAAATATATATATACATATATAAAATATATATATATATATATATATATATATATATATATATATATATATATATATATATATATATATATATTTTTTTTTTTTTTTTTTTTTTTTTTTTATTAATGTTTAGTACTGTCATGATTTTAGTCTATTTTACCCTGTCTTGGTTTTTGTGGACGTATTTTGAAGTGTTTGCTCTCATTATTTCTGTGTTCCCTTGTTCCTTTGCCCATCTTGTTAGTTCCTCCCTCTTGTTACCTCATCATCCTGTCTATTTAAAATCCACTCCGTTCCTGCCGAAGCTGCTGAGTATTGATCTGGACTCTTGCTGGCATCACCGGGTCACCTCTCAGTCAAGCCCTCTGGATATTGTTAGCTCTTTTAGGACTTATGTTTTTTATTTCAATAAACTAAATTATTACACTTATGTACATTTTAGTTAATAATAATGACACATGAAGCAGTTCATCAGGATGTTCTCCATGTATGCTGTTTTCCATGTATCAGAAGCGTACATCGACCATGGGCTGTCAATTTAAAAAAAATGACAAAAACATTTTAAAAATTACCTTTAAAGCCCTTAAATGTAAGAGAGCGGCATGCACATTCTGCCAAATATCTCTTTCCGTGCTCCACAGAAGATACTAGTTTGGAACAACACAAGGAATAGTACAATGATAAAGGCTTTCATAGATTGTCTCGTGGCTCATTGTCTTAATTTGCTTGGAGTGAAGATACCTGATCAGAGCTGGATGTTCTGGTGGTCTGTTAACTAAAAGAGCTCTCTTTGTGTTCCCGTAGAGTGGTTCCTGCCCTGCAAGCCCCAGCAATTTCGAGATGTCTGGAAAAGGTAAGGCCAGTTCATGCGTGCATGCTCGTGTGCGTATGTGTGTGCGTTTTGGCTCCGAGTGGGAACAGAAGGGTTTTTGTATAGCCCTTCCTCCACCCCCACCTCTAATGGATGTCTGACCCATAGCTCTCTGTATGTGTGTGTGTGTGTGTGTGTGTGTGTACATTGGCTTAGACTCGCTCAGTTACCCTATAAGACGGAGGATCTGGCCCAGCAGATGCTGATGATGAATCCAAAGGACAGGATTTCAGCCCAGGATGCATTGCTACACCCATATTTCAACACTCTTCCACCTCCATTAATGCATCTAAGGGACAGTAAGTGCTGGAGAATTTCACTATACGAGCGGAATGCACGCAATTCCAGCTTCAAAGGTTAATCCGGTCCCGTTACAGACAAGATCAAAGTTAAATCCCTCTTAGTTACTGTCAAAACTGGCAACCTTTTCAACGCCGACTCGAGATGAAAAGAGATTATGCAATCTTAGAAACGTCTTTTTCCTCCTAACCTTCTCTCTTTCTCCGTCAGCTGTGTCCATCTTTAAGGTGCCGGGTGTGAGGTTAGAGACGGAAGCGAGGGATATCTTCAGCCCCAGCAGACGAATGAAATCGCCTCTTGCTCCGCTGGCCAAGTGCTGGTGAAAGTCTCACCTTTTTGTAAATAGTTGGTGTGCTTGTAAAACCGAAAAACGCACCAGCATGAGTAAACGTGACCCTGTTGCAGCATGTCGGTCAGTTTGTGTGTTGTTTATTCACATCTTAATCGGCTTAATCAAACGTTTCTGAAAGAATATCAGATTCTCTTTCATAAGATAAGATCGCGTTTTTACAATTTGGACCTGTGTTACCTGAAAAAATTATAATAATAATAATTTTATGGTTGATCATGACATGATTTTACCTCTGTATTTCATATGCGTTCTACATCTCCAACTCCAACTAACGTAGGATTGCATTCATACGTTCGTAACTTGAATGTGTGAGGCTTCCTGTCATTTTAGCTGTACAAAAAAAATCCTTTATGCTGCTTGATGTTGCAAACTGGTATTCATCGTGTTATTTTAATGTATAATAATAATAATCATGAACGCACCAGTTTGTTGCACAGATAGTTTTATCATTTACTGCATTTTCTTATTCTTCTAGCTGGTGCAGCTAATTTACCTGAAGTCTCACATATTCACAGAAAATAGCTTTGTGTTGCAAAATAAGCTGAGAGAGAGGATCACAGATGCTTTCCAGCCTCTCTGCAAACTGATGTCCAGAGACTGTTTACAGCACACTTCCGTTGTGAATAGCACTTATTAATTTTATACGTAATTTAGTTTTTGTACATTTTGCACAGAAAAGAGACGAAGAGTGTGCGAGAGAGACGATTTGGCAATGCGATATGAAAATATGTGGAAGAATATACCTACTAATATTTCAAAGCTCTATTGTGTCGTGTGCAGGTGAAAAAAAAATGACTTGTATGCATTCATAAAACACACCTGGAGAGAGTCTCACCAGAAATGACCTGTTTTTGTACAGCACATACTCATATTTCTCCTGTACGCTGATGGCCACTGCGTCGAAACATGTTCAGAACTGTTTTTAGCCGTGTTTGTATCAAGTTCATAATTAATAGTTTCTGTATCCTTCAAATTTTTTACATGTTAGCAATGTCTGTTTTTGATGTTGAGATTCAACACATGCGCTGCTTCCCAGTCAGTGATATTAAAAAGAGATGTACAGCAATATTGATCACCAACATTAAAAAAATATATATTGTTTCATATAATAGAAACAGTCACATTGCCAGTCACTCAGTGCTGATGTCGTGAATGAATGTGCCTGAGTACTTCCACACACTTCAACATAACGCAATACTGTGAAACCTGGGTGTGCGTTCATACAATTCTATACAGTTCCACTGTGTTTTGACTTCTGAATAAATATTGTAAAAATGACACCAGTAAATAATTGTCTGTCTTTAGATTCAGTGGCGTAAATAAATGACATAATTTTGTTTTATTCCGCTTTCTAAAGACTGCTTGGAAGTCTTTTTTTATTATTATTCTGTTCATGTTTTTCTTTCATAGATCATTCAACCTAGTCTCAATCAATATAAAGTCTCCGCCAAACATTTGCCGTGATTTATTTTGTCCATTTAGACATCAAGACCCCGCCTGAGAGACCACAGGGTTTTTTTTAAATGGCTGAATCTGAAATCGATGATACAACAAATAATGAATGTCCCGGTTCTTCGACCACTATGCTAACCGTCCATTAAACACAATCCAGATGTGGGGGCTTCAAAAAAAAGGGATGGAAACAGACACGTGACGAGATACCGTTAAAACGTTAAATAAAGATTCGGGCTGAAAACGAGGAGTACGGTTCCGCTGGGCTGGATCAGGTGAGTTGTGTAACTTCTGGGCTTTGTATGAAGAAGATGCGGAGGGTAAAACTTCCTGTCTCGTTATGAAACCACCGAACAATGCACCAACAAGCTCTCCAGAGATCACATTTCGTTTAAACCTGAAGGGCTTTACAAACACGCAAGCACACACACACACACACACACACACACATACGGGAAGATCAAACCTCCAGGCTTTGAGTCTATCATTTTCCATCTGGTTCTATTAAATGCAGCGCTCCTGCAATTCCTTTAACCGCCGTGAGAGGGCGCGATCTTTCAAATCATCAATAGCACGTTTGTCTGCACACACACGAGAGTTTTTAAGTAACCAAGGTTATGATTTAAATAAGGTTTAATTTTTTTATTTAATGAGGTCTTGATTTAAAAGTCCACTTGCATACTCATTTATGTTGGTTCCATGCATCTCATAGAAAAAAAAATGCTAATTGTTTATTTATTACAGTTTTACGTAGTTAAATTTAGCTGAAATGCCTGCAAACTATGTGTTGCTCCTTGCACACGTTGTCGCAAAAGGGTCACTATGTTTTTAGAACAGAAATATAAGTAGAAATCTAGGTAAATGAACCCATCATGACAAAAATGAATATATGAATAAATCACTGTAGTAAAAAGGCTAAGAACTAGACTCAGACTCCACTGCGTCCTACACCTTCTCCCTAAAGCTGATTTCAGCAAGTCTGAAATGTGTGTGTTGGTTTCCGTCACGGGAGTCAGTGGGTGGAGAGATTTCTGACGGAGTGATTCAAGGCCATGAAATGAAAAGCTGAAAGCTCAGATGGTCTCTCTCAGTATGTATTTTCCAAGGCTTAGCTCACTCTGATGTGGTCTTGTTAACGTTATTGCAGCGCCAGCAAGGTTTTATATGGGTTTATGAAATTAATTAATGTCAAAGCACAAGGTCATAAGTCCGCCGTTAGGTAAAGCAGAAACTATTAAGTGCTTACTGATGTCGGTAAAGCTCTGACAGATATAAAATGGTAAAGGCCTGTATAAACACCCGTACAAGCCAAAAACGTCACATGCACCAGTACTCACTCATAAAGTGTGCACAATATAGTGGTTTAGATCCATTACTCACTGCTGAATTAAAGCAATCTGCAATGGTGCACATACTCGTTTCTTTTTACACGTGAGTGCGTTTAAGAGCGTGCAATTTGAGGAGAGACGGTTCCAGTGTATTCCTACAGAAACATAGGTTTAGGATCCCCGGAGAACTGGGCAAACAAAGAACAAAAATGAATCTGCCGTCTGTCTCCAGTGTTCAGGCATCTCATCCGATATCCTGATGATTTGAGAATGCATGAGGACATTCCGTCAAACCATTCATCTGTCATCACCCACTCCACCCACTATAGGATCCTTTTAGCCGAAATAACTACAGTATCTCCAGTCTAACACCCTGAGATCTTCTCTTCCCTTCTTCTAACACACTCTCCACTTAAGTATGATTTGTCAGAAGTGAAAAGAAAACCTGAGTCATACTTCTCAGTAGATGTGCACAGTCCAGTCCTTACTGGAAATCCTATAACATCAGTGTGATTAGTTATAATTATTCCAGGGCTAATTATTCCCAGAACCCTCAAACAAATGTCTTTCAACAGCTCAATACACTTTAGCCACACCTAGCAACCATATACAGAGCTTTTGTATATATCTATCTATCTATATACCTCAAAATGAAAATGTTGTTATTAATCACTTACCACCACGTCGTTCCAAACCCAAGTAAGCTTTGTTTGTCTTCAGAACACAATTTAAGATGTTTTGGATGAAGTCCAGGAGGTTTTGGACCGTCTCATTGACCGGCTATAAACACTGCCAAGGCCGAGAAAGTATGAAAGACATTGTCAAAAAAAAATCCATTTGCCATCAGTGGTTCAAATGGTTCTGAATTTTATTAAGTGACAAGAATGCTGTTTGTATAAAAAGAAAATAAAAATACAGAGTTTGTTCAATAATTTGTCTTCTCTGTGTGTTTCCACGTCACTGTAGTGCCTTTTTGGAGAGCTGAAGGCAAACTGCATACGCTGTTCTGTCTCAGCTACAACACAAGGATACCCTGTTAACATTCAAATCAAAGCATAAATACATGTAGAAAACAAATATTCATTATTTATTATTTTCTTTGCGTACAAAAAATCTTTATAAAAAACAGATTGAATCACTGATGGCAGATGGACTATTTTTGATGATTTTATGGACCATGGCAGTGTTTATTACACGGCAGTCAACAGTTAAAAGCTTTACGGTTTTCATCCTAAATCTTTCAAGGATGAACAAAGCTTTTATGGGTTCAGAAAAACATGTTGGTAAGTGATTAATAACAAAAAAAAATTTATGAGAAATGTACTTTTTTCTTTAAATAATACAAAGTAAAAAAGCATTTATTTAAAAAATATACATTTTGCGTAATAATATTCAATGCTATTCAAATGCTATTCTTTTATTCTGGAAGGATGTGTTAAATAAATAAATGTTATAGTACAGACTAACATTGTTGGAAAGGATTTCTATTTTGAACAAATACTGTTTCTTTTTACTTTGTATTTATCAAAGAATAAAAGTATCATAGGTTTCAAAAAACAATATTAAGCAGCACTACAGTTTCTAAACTCTCTAAAACAACGGGCCTTCTCTAGTGACATCACTTTGTCGGCCTGGGCATGAGCATGACATCATTAACCACGCCCCTCCAACAGTCAGCGTTCATTTCTAAATGAAACTCCTGCTTTACTACATTCAAATAATTCAAAGTAGAAAAAAACACCCTCTGAAATATGTTACAATACAGAAATAAAACCAGTCGCAAACGCAGATTAAAAATCTGAATGCAAACCTTTTAACGCAACTATTTAAACAAGTTGAGGTTGATTTTTAAAACAGTACAGTACCAGTAGTACCAAAGGTTTCCACTTGAAGACATTTGTTTCCCATTAGTTTCCAATGTGGCCATTTTTGACCGTGAAGAGTACAAGTGTGTCTTTTTCTTCTTGATTTCTTCTTTTTCTTGTGTGTGTCCACTTAGCCAACTGTGACCAAGTTTTGTACTATACCGATGAAGCAAACGGGGTTATGCGTGAACGGAGAGGGCTTAAATTCAAGTTGCTTTGAAAACAAATCTGCTGTAATTCTATTATCAAATTTACATTACTGTTGACTGTACATGAAGAAAGGAAAAAACAAATGGCACACGACACTGTATGAAACGGCACAGGCACTAAATAACGAATGCGATGTGTCAGGATTTTGCATTAGCCTTTCACATGGAGGATAAACATGAGAAAGGCATGCGGCCTGTTGGGTAACGTTTCAAGGTTGCAGTAGCATTTGTTTGGCAGCATGTGTAGCTGAGGAAGGCGACTGTGAAGTGTGAGAGAGTGTTTTGGGTTCTGCGCGTGTGTGGTCTCGGGCTCACACAGCTTTTGTGGCTCTTTCTGTTTATTCATGGCTTCTCAAACACATGCAAGAGACAGCTGTTACTCCCAACCTCCACGCAGGCCTCACAAGCCTGGGGCTGGATTTACACACACCAGCCAGAGAGGTGTCGCTGTATCTGGGCCGAAGTGTGAGGATTTGTGGGTCAGGGGAGGTGTGAGCTGTCACAAAAGAAAAGTTTTTCCGTTAATTGAAGTATGGACGGTGATAGCGGTATCTGTGTTTTTGGAGCCCAACGTGATTTACAATGCAACTATGTTTGTAATCTTCCATTAAAACAGTTTCGAATTTTTCCTTCTTTCATTAAAATGGCCTTGAATCAATTCAAAAGTCTTTTTTTGTTCAGCGGGAGGAATCTTAAGAGACACAGTCTTTACTTTATTACCTTATGCAACTATCTGGAATCTCATGAAACACTGGCTTTTTTCCCATTGAGAATATTTTCCTCTTACCCTCCTCCCGATCCCTTAGTGCTCTTTCTTTCCTGTCTTCCTCTCCTCCCTGCTCCATGTGAGATTGAGTCTTCAAACAATAGATCCCCCTGCCCGCTCATTTAATCTGCATATCACTCTTCCATTGACCATTATCAACAAAATAGCCACCCATACTTAGCATGCAAATTATCTGGTTATTTGGAGAAAGAGAGAGAAAGAGTGGGGCCCAGTGGGGGGTCTGCTGGAGGAGTGTGGGTTTCCTTTAACATAATGGGATTTTAACTGGGGGAAGGGGCTTATTGTCTTTTGGCGGCTCATTGAAACCCTTCAGGTTTTTTGGTTTTGTTGATAAGGTGTACCTGTTAAACTGTCTCAACTTTTGTTTCCAAAATGTTTTGATCATGTTACTTTCTAGTAGTTAATCACACTTAAAAACCTCTGCAAACATGCACCAGGTTTAAACCATCTGACCTAGGAAGAAAGCCCAAATGTAGGCTATATGTGTATGAATATAATTTGAGTGTTTATGGTTAATCTTCAATGAACATTACAATGTCTAATTTAATCCACATTATTTAAAGTTTAAAAAATGTTATTCGAACGTTAATGTACAAACAACACTGTAAGGATGTTTTTAGAACGTTTTGAGATTTTTTGGCAGTATTATGAGTAAAATATTAAGACTGTCAGTTTACATTAAAGAATGTTCCTGATAGCTAGTCTAAAGAAGATTATATATATATATATATATATATATATATATATATATATATATATATATATGTGTGTGTGTGTGTGTGTTAAGGCTTGAAGCAAAACAAACAGCTCACATCAATTCTGTGATACAAAAATTGTCTTATTTAAGATGGTAAGTATTCTTTTAGCATTGGGAATAAACTAATATTCATTACCAGGCAGACATCTTAAAGTTATGGTCAACACACATAGTTTAGTTCTTAATCAGTATGTCAAAATGATTTCTGGAGAATCATGTGACACTGAAGACATCTGAAGACTGGAGTAATGACTTGACTTTCAGGAATGAATTTCATTTGAAACTATTATAAAGAAAAAATATTTTAAATTGTAATAATATTACAAAATGTGACCTATACTGTATTTTTGTTTAAATAAATGCAGCTTTGGAGAGCATAAGAGCCTTCCTTACCCTACTCACCCCAAACCTTTGAATAGAAGTACTTTTCAAGCAATGATGTAGAAAAATGTTAATATCACAATAGTCTCATGTAATGTTCTTGCCAAAATACTAATAAAACAGCATAAAAGACATTCATACATTTCCAGTGAAAGCACATTCACAGACCGTAAATTCTTTCATTTCATTCATTACTTGTAGAAGAGTGTGCTTTAAACTACTATATGATTTGTGGCCCAACACTTTGTTACACATTAATCATCATATGTCTTTTGTCTTTTCAAGTGTTTGCCAAGCAAAGCAACGCTGCCCCATCTTCCAATTTTCCTTCATTCTGACCCATCAAGCATCTGGCTGTGTAGTTTGATATACTATAGTTTACATTACATGGAAGTAGGGCAGCACATGGGGGACCAGGCCAGCCACTGCCGCCATCAAATACACTAGAGGTATTAGGCTGGATTTCCTGCTATATTAAGTACACAGACATGGGGCTCAGAGGAGCGACACAAGGGGCCCGAACATCACTTTTGATGTCTCGGTTCATGCAAGACGTTACCTGAACAAAATTAGGGAATGTGAAAATATAGTTGTGAGGGACTTTGACAGATTGATCAAGCGAGGAGATGCCCATGGAAGAGACTGTTGCTTGGTTGCGCTTCGTCTCAGGTGGACTGTCAAAAAATGTATTTTAGAGAGAGAAAGGAGAAAAGAAAGAAAAATAACAGAAAGGAAAAAAAGGAAAATTTATTTTAACTATTTAATTAGATAAAAGACACGTTCATTTTCTTTTGCATAATATATATGTGTGTACTGTGTATATTTATAATGTATATATAAATACACACACATACATGAATATATTTATATTGTAAATACACATATTTAATATATAAACAAAACCTATTTTCTTGATATATATATATATATATATATATATATATATATATATATATATATATATATATATATATATATATATATATATATATATATATATATATATATATATATATATATATATATATATATATATTTGATAGGTATTGTCATTTTTAAATCTTAATAACTAAAATCTGTCACGTTATGTTTTAGAAAAAATGTGAGCATGGGGCCAAAAATGTCCTTCAAAATCAACTCCAGGATGGAAATATTATCCCTTTAATAACAATAATTAAGAAAAAATCTGACACTGCTCTGTATCCATTAGATTGTGTCTAAGCACTAAGTAATCTGTGGTCAGATTCGGGCCAACTGGAGCGCTACTCTTTCCTGCATTCCTTCTTGCTCTCACCCCTGCTTTCCTCTGAGCCTGATTTTGAACACAACCACCCATTTAGAATGAACCTTCCCTGTGTTCAGTCAGCAGAGCGCCGCTGATGAAGTGTATCAGCAACAGGAGTGTGTAAAGATACTTTTCCTCCATTTGAGAGAGGATTACTATTTGAGAGCTGACCAAGTCAAATGTATACCGACCCATTAGCGGTGCTGTACACAGACACAATGTAGCATGAGGTGATTTTCCTAAAATGGAGCCGCCTGGGTATCTGTGTTTGACTTTCCCGGTCTGTTCTCCCTCGGACTCATGCGCTGCGAGCGAGGAAATGAATTGAAGGGCTTAACAATGACTGAAAAGCACCCCAGAAACAGCTGCACATTATGAAACACCTATTAACATTCTTTTGTTAAGTAAGCGAGTATCTGAGAGAGAGAGAGAGAGAGATAGAGAGACAGTCACATGGATAGACAGACACACACTAAAGTATTATTCTGCTGAATATTTTCCCCCGTGTTAGTTTAGTCACAGGTTGCAAATATATTGCTGTACGGCAATGAAAGCCGGGATTATTGAGGATCAGGTGAGTTAACAAGTTAATGAGCGGATTAATTCAGAAAACATTCTTGGCGATGGCAATCATGTGAGAATTCGATCTTTGAATGACTTTGAGACTTTTCCATGACCTCTTTTCTAAGAAGTCCGATTTCCAGTTAACAAGTGAAAAAGCTAATAAATATACTGTAAAAATATACTGTTCAATTTATGCAGAACTATGGTTGCCAGAAATTCATTGTAAATAAATATTGTGACAATATTTTCATTATCATGTATTTTGCAACCCATATGCATATATTTAAGTTACATTATGTACACATACCAATCTACTTCAACTCACTCGAAGATAAGAAAAAACACTATCAGGTATACATGATGCTAAAATAACACAAAAACATTAACTAAATAATTGGTAATGTAGCACAACAAAGTACATAACTGATAACAAAATGAGGATAAAATAATTATTTATTCAAAATATAATCATATGTGATGTGTCATGGTTCTATGTTCTTTCTCCGTTATTCTGAGTGAATTATTTGGTAATTCATAATTAATTTACAATAACAAGTAAAAAAAAACACATGTTTGACAGTATTTTATAGTAAAATTATATATTGTAATGTTAAACCACGTTTAACTGTATGTGTTAAAGTAATCCAATCAGCAGTTTTTCTTATTTACATTTACATTTTTATTACATTTTATTTCATGTTACAGTGAGGCTGAGATCAAGATGCCATAGACCACCCGATCTCATAAAAGTGCGTATATGCCAAGTAAAAACAAAAACTTGTGATACTGATAGGCCAAAATGGATTTTGGTGTGTTTATGCTACATGATGCGTAGGATTAGGGTTGTGGGGTCAAACGTGTTTGTCAAATATATGCCAAAGTCCATTTTTGCGTATCAATACAACGAGTTTTCACGCATTGTACTATTTACATGCATTTTCATGTGACTGGGCTCACTTAGCAACAAGATTAAAACACCCGAAGAGTTTTGCATGGGCACGCATTCTCTTTCTTCAGAAAATGTAAATAGCCCATCTAGTTCTATTGTTTTTACAATTAACTAATGTGCCCCCCTCCCCCTCTGCCGAAATACAGTGAACAGTTATAGACTAGGTTAGACTTAGTTATCAGTCCGGGTTTAAGTTAAACCAGTTTCACACTGGACACATACACAGTATTTAAATGTTGTATGAGCAGCATGAACTTTTATTTCTATAGTGAAATTTCTATACTGCGCAACTGCTAATCTTTTTATGTGATCATGCATGCAGTAATGTCCAGAAAAAAAGGTTTTGAATTCGTTTTCCTACTTATTCGTACTTTACTGAGCAGTAGTTTGACTGATACTGTGCAGGCATGGAGTGCAAAAAGGTGGGAAATACAGAGAACGGTCAAAGCTATGCAAATATGCATACAGTATAATAAACGAGGACTAAAGAGAATATACATCAACAGGAAAATAAAGCCAAAATCATGACATTTTGATCAATCCTAACCAGAATGCATATTTGCCTACTGTTAAAAAGGAGTAACTCGAAACAGTTTTTTTTATCCTCAGCATTTTTCGAAGCTTAGATTGTCCTTTTGTTATAGATAATTATATCACTGTTCATTAAATTTCATTAGTTGTTATTTTAGGCTAAACAGATGTATCTCACCTCTCTCACGCAGCAAAAGAAAACCAAATGCTTCTTTGGCACCATGAAAGCCACAATACAGTGTTAGGAACGACAAATTGTTGTCAGAGAGTGTCTGTGAGAGGAAAGAATAGAGAAAGAAAGGAGATAAACGTTGCAGTAATTAGGTGTCAGATTTGGCTGGATCATCTGTGTCTTTTCAACCTGGGATTCCGACATAGCGCTTCTTATGACCTGGTGCGATATCAAAAACAGTTACTTTCAACAGTTTATTTCAACAAAAAGAGTTTTGCTCAAACTCTTCTGCTCTCACGCAACCTGATTTCTTTGAGGCTTTCTTTTAGATGTGAGTCCACCGTTGAGTCCAAACTGCTGCTAGAGAGTTCCCTGAATCGGTTCTGAAGTGATATTGAAGGTCTGGTCAAATACTGTGCATTTGCGTAATTAATTCAGTAAGAGATAAGGAATGCTGACAGATGGATAAAATATTCTGTTGAATGTGAAAGGGACAGACAAATGTTTGTATAACAGACATTGGATCCAGATATCTTTCTGGCAGAGATGTGGATAAGCAAAAAGAACAGACATAGTTATAAACATATCTTTAAATTCGTTGATTAGGTTTATTTAGACTCTGATTGCTATCAAATTCACTTTGCTTTTGAGAACAAGCGCATTGTCTGTGCTATTCAGTTAAAAGTGCACCAGAAAATAGAAAAACTATTTGAAGCATGACTGGAAAAAAAACTGTTTTGAATAATATTCTCTTAACAGCATCTGCTATATGCTTTGCGTTTGGCTTAGACCATTATAAAAAAGTGTCTTGCAGTGTGTCGCCCTATGCGTTTGTCCTGGTTTCGTCATCAGGCTGTATAAATCTACAAGACTCACATACCACTGAGATTTATCAACATCTCTGAGCTCAAACATCACTATAAATATGGCCATTACAGCGGTGATATGTCACTAGTTTGGCGTATAGGTTTCAATACTTGGCCAGCAATTCCTCATAAACAGATTTCTCATTAATCAAAAGTACACATGCATAGGCTTTCTGCCCATTTTCAGGTTACAAATCACCAGATTTAACTTTTCACAAGTTGAATGTGCTCTTATATTTGTTTGAGAGTAATAATTCAGTCCGGCTCCCACTTCATCACCAAATGGCTTTATGATCCATGTGGCAGAAATCGCATTCAGTTGAGGAGCCTCTGCTATAAATCCATTAGTTTAACTGTACAGACATCTATTTCTAAGGTTCTTGCACTCGAATCCCAGATCGCTAAAAAAAAAGACTGTCCCTCCAAATATGACCAAAGACATTCTAAATCACCTTGGCGACAAAGCGTTTACTTTGAAGCGCAGAATTATTGCGCTCGTTCACTTTCGGGTCGCAAGATTCCAATACACATTCATACATTTAAAATAAATTAGAAAATTAATTTAGGAGAAAAAGAAACCACGATCCCACCCTTTTCTAAAATATTCCTTCCGATCCAATAAGGAACGCTGCGCTAAGAAAAACACATCTTCCCATTGGTGGGAAGGTACGAGGTTTCAAGGCGCCCCGCGGAGAAGCGCTGGGGACGGTGAATGAAGGGCTGCTTGAAACCGTTTTATCATTACTGTGGAGCAATGTGGAGTCAGCGTATCAACTTTACAGAGATAGAGCTGCAGATTCAACAGGAGTGGCGGAGAAAGTTTCTTACATTGTGTTGTAAGGGAGAGGAGGGCCGAGCTCAAAAGGAGGCAGATGTTTGGGGATTCTGATGATGAAATATGTGGAGTAGTCTCGAAAAAAGGGGTCATGAATACCTGAACTCAAAAAACTCTGAGCTGGAGGATAGTTTGTGATTTGCTTTGTAGCCTACGAGTGGTCAGACACGTCTGGAGCTCCGGATCGGATTGGAGGAATATCCCATTGTAGCACAAGTTCCGCGGAAATTCTTGTAAGTTTTCATTTGTTTGTGTTCGGTTTTTACGCAACGGTGGATGAAGTTTAGTGTTTTATGCGGATGGATTTAAACTCACGACTTGGTTTTAGTCTGTGAAATGTTCCTTTGTTTAAAAGTTCCCCGAAACCCGTTTTTGCATTTTTTTTAACGTTACAACACCTACTAAACGTTTCATGTTTTGTATTATTTTCTTGTATGTAGTACGATAGTGACTTTATCCAGTTATTTACTAGTACTCCATTATTGCATACTTGTAGTTATAAATTTCCGACTAGCCATTAAACTTATTTAGCCATTTACTTTTTGCATTTCTTTTGTCTGGTAACCAATTGAATTTTATCATTGAATTCTATGGAGTTGTCTCAATTTAAATACTAGCTTACTGGTTTTGCTCACTAGTCCCAATCGCTTTATACTCGTCGTATGTAATTATTAATCACTGTGGCTACTTTTATAATTACAGTTAAAATGGTCTGTTCAGTTAGTACTAAGAAAACTGGAAGAGGTGCTAGTAACTGTTTAAGCATAAAAGAAATAAAAAAAATAAGTGTTACTTAATGAAGAGGTACTAGTAAAACTAGAATAGGTACTTGTCTGAAGTGAACAGCTGATATGTATTAGAAGTTGATGCATTTCCAGTAACAAAAGAACTTGCCAATGCTTGTGGAGTGACTAATTGAATAGATAGTTTAGAAAAGAAACGGCGACTTTGTTCATACGTTTCCTGTAACAAAAGAACTTGGCATTGCTTGGTAAGTGATTAATTTAATAGTTTAGAGAGGAATTAGCCATTTTTTCCCTGAAATTCTTAAAGGTACTAGTCATTATTGGATTACTTGTAGTTTTAAGAAATGAACGTTAATTCGCATTTCTATGTTTTCCAGGCAATCAAGGATGGCGGTACGTGAAGTCATTCCATGGCTCGTATTCATCACAACACTTCAGCTTGGACTGTCTTCCGCCCAGTATCACGGGGAAAAGGGTATCTCCGTCCCAGAGCACGGGTTCTGCCAACCCATATCGATCCCCCTGTGCACAGACATCCAGTATAACCAAACTATCATGCCAAACCTCCTGGGACACACCAACCAGGACGACGCAGGCCTGGAGGTGCACCAGTTCTACCCCCTGGTCAAAGTGCAGTGTTCTCAAGATTTGAAGTTTTTCCTCTGTTCCATGTATGCGCCGGTCTGCACAGTTCTAGAACAGGCGATTCCTCCCTGCCGCTCTCTGTGTGAGCGCGCCAGACAAGGGTGCGAGGCCCTCATGAACAAGTTCGGCTTCCAGTGGCCCGAACGACTCCGCTGTGAGAACTTCCCAGTGCACGGAGCCGGAGAGATCTGTGTGGGACAGAACAAATCAGACCCAGACATCCCGACGACAGACCCCGCGCCTTACATACCGGACCCCTTCACTCCACGCGTACACGTGCCACGCCAAAGTCAGGCTTTCACTTGCCCTCTTCAACTCACAGTCCCTTCCTACCTCAATTACCAGTTTTTAGGGGCGAAAAACTGCGGCGCCCCTTGTGAGCACAAACAGCCGCACGGCCTGATGTATTTTAAGGAGGAAGAGGTCCGATTCGGTCGGCTCTGGGTGGGGATCTGGTCTATCTTGTGCTGCGTGAGTACCCTGTTCACGGTCCTCACTTACCTTGTGGATATGCGCCGGTTCCGTTACCCGGGACGCCCCATCATCTTCCTCTCCGGGTGTTACTTTATGGTGGCGGTGGCTTACGCGGCTGGGTTTTTGCTGGAGGATAAGGTGGTCTGCATCGACAAGTTCAGGGATGACGCTTATAGGACTGTGGCTCAAGGGACTAAAAAAGAAGGCTGCACCATTCTCTTCATGATCCTGTATTTCTTCGGCATGGCCAGCTCAATCTGGTGGGTGATCCTGTCTCTCACGTGGTTCCTTTCTGCTGGAATGAAATGGGGCCATGAAGCCATCGAAGCCAACTCTCAGTATTTCCACCTGGCAGCGTGGGCCGTCCCTGCCGTGAAGACCATCACCATCCTCGCCTTGGGACAAGTGGATGGCGACCTTCTGACCGGCGTATGCTACGTGGGCATCTACAATGTGGACGCCCTGCGCGGATTCGTCCTCGCCCCCTTGTTTGTTTACCTCTTCATCGGAACGTCTTTTCTTCTGGCTGGATTTGTCTCGTTGTTCCGCATCCGTACCATTATGAAGCATGATGGCACCAAAACAGAAAAGCTGGAGAAGCTGATGGTGCGTATCGGCGTTTTCAGCGTCCTCTACACTGTTCCGGCTACTATCGTCATTGCGTGTTACTTCTACGAACAAGCGTTCCGTGAGCAGTGGGAAAAAACCTGGCACATGCAGACGTGCAAGCGTTTCGCCGTGCCTTGCCCGGCCAATAACTTTGCGCCAATGACTCCGGATTTCACTGTGTTTATGATCAAGTACCTCATGACTATGATCGTAGGAATCACGTCAGGATTCTGGATCTGGTCTGGAAAAACTCTACAGTCGTGGCGCAAGTTTTACAAACGGCTGGGCAACAACCAGGGCGAGACGACAGTGTGAACTAAACTTTGGGAGAAATACAGGTCAATATTGAAAGGAAACGTGAACTGCGGTCAGGTCACACTTATTACGTTAAACCATGCTGATGGTAGAAGACACTGCTGTGTGAGCCCAGCATGATGCTTTTCTCATTTATAAAGTGCCCAGACTTTGCCAACACTTTTGAAAGCACAACTCCAAAGAACATGCATTTCTCCAATGGACTAAATCTCAAAATGTTTTTTAAGCCTTGGAAACCCTACTAATGATTTTAATGGAAAAGATGGCAGAATCTTTTACAGTTTAATGATGACTTTGGGTATCAGACTACGCCACATTTTATTTACCCCGTGGTGGCCAAAAATGTCTGCAATTTAGTCTTGTGCCTTGCAGTACCGATCAATTCCTGTCGTTGAATGAATGTCTCTCTTGTTTTTTTTACCACATTTTTGGTCCTTTTCTCATAGATTACATATTTTAGTATTTGGTTGCACATGGCCATTTATTTAGATTTTAGAACTAGTTCAATTTAATGTTCTTTGGTCACGAGTTGCTTATTCATCCATGTTGCCATATCAAGCCAGGTCTCATGAAGTAATTTAATATTCTGCCATTTTAAAGGCCTTAGCGAAAGTGACTGACAGGATTAAAAATGTTTAGCCGAGAAGTATGTACAGGAGAAAATGTTACCCTATTTCGTTATTTGTAAATATCACATTTCTGTCAAAAGATGTATGATGTATTTAAGCAGATGAATTTTGTTTAAGGCCTTTTTCGATTTCACTTAATAAAGTGATTAGATTTTTAAAAGCTGCTTTTGGCTGGATTTCGTTTGCACAAATGGTAACCCGTGTCGATGCCCAGATGACACTTTGATATTTCCCCCAAAACAGTTGTTAGCAAGTAGTTGAAACTGATAGCCGCATAATTTACTACAACAACAGACCTCAAGTGAGCAGCCCTCCATGTGTCTCGAGTCCATTAATGGTTTCAGTCTGTAGCTTGAATCTAAGAGGGGAGAAGAAAGGACAACGACAGAACAAGAGTCAGGGGGTACTATAATGGGGAAAGAGTAAACATTTCTTCTAAGACTAAAAGTGCCTACAAAAACAGGATATAATCACGAATGGTGTGAAGTTTGCCACCCTGCCTCTGAGACAACAGGAAGCTCTGAGATGCACCAAAGCACAAGATCTCTTCCTTTCCTCTCCAAATGAAACTGGATCCCGCTTCATTCTTTAGGGTGAGGGAAACGCCCCATCCCACGTCCCCTGCTCCTGTTTTTTTTTTTTTCCCAGAGAGTTGGGGGATGTTTCTCTCTAAGGGCATTTGGAAGGTGATGGGGGTGGGCGGGTTACAGTATCTTCGAGAAAAGATACTGTACTAATGATTTTGAGAGGGAAGGATCCAGAATTCTTGCATTCGGTATCTGGAATAACACGTTTCATCCGTGTCCAAATGGCACAGGATTATGATTACATGGCAGTGATCCATAATGCTACAAACCGTCTCTGTAAAACGTGTTTTTAATCTGCGTTTTGAATAATATCGTTCATAAACAAAATTAAAGAAATATTCATAAAGTAACTCAGTGGTTTTTCCAGTGTAATATGATTATTTGTGTGGGTACGCGCACCCCAGTGTCTGATTGGGTGTGTTGGCACTCGCTGCCTCTGGGGATGTGAAGTGTGTAAAATTCACAGCGTGTGCAGCCAAGAAACGTCCATCACTTGGATTGACAGTTGGGTTTATGGAATTTTTTACAACAGTGTAAACTGCCACTGTCTGATTTGCTTCCAGCCAGTAAACGCTCACAAACACACACATGTATGTTCGTAGCATTAGAGCAGTGCTTTTACTGAGGTAAGATATGGGGCATTCTTAGGAAAAATGATTTAATATATATATATATATATATATATATATATATATATATATATATATATATATATAAATACATTTCATATAATAAAAAAGTGCTGTTGAAATTGCTAGTAAATATTAATCAATTTTTAAAAATCATTAGATAGCTGCAATTTGGGTACTGCAAGCTAATTTTCAGAGCTTGTTTTTATAGTTCAGGCAGGGACGTAGGAGAGAATTAATTCAGAAAGATAAGGAGCTAAACCATGACAGACTTTAAAAACAAGAATCGTACATCTGAATACGACAGGAGACTGAGAGCCAGTGTTATTGCTCTATAACCAAAGTGACGTGGGTTGTTTTTTGGTGAATGTGAGAACATGAGCAGCTGAATTTTGGATTAGTTGCAAGTGATTAAAGTCTTTGTTGGGTAGACCATAAAACAAGGACTTACAATAATCCAGACACAACGTAATAAACACACGAACAACAAAGTACATGTAAAACTAGAAATACAAGATCTGAAATAGTATTTTCTCGTGCAACTTGAAAAAATAATATAATAACGTACATTAAAAAAGGACCATATCGTTCAAAAAGAGGTACATTTCTCGTAACGTCTTTATCAGTATTTCATAATGTGTACACATTGCCTTGTCAAGCTCAATAGTTCAGCCCTTTTGCGTGAATATTGTTCTTGGCACTGTAAATGTGTTTGACTTTTTTGCTAGATAAGACTGTTTTCGCTGTCATTTTTTGCACTGATCTTAAATTCCTGTAATATTCAACACCGAAACATTTAGAAGTGCTGACGTCAAACATATTTTGAGAGATGAATGTCACAGATTATTAAAATTATATTGTGTGATTTCATACAAGGCACACCGGAGTTCAACTATCATTATTTTATTTAGATATCTCTTAAAATGATCAGTTTGTAACTTAAAGGTTATGAGGCTAAAATAATGCAGCACTTTAGAGTTGGACATAAAGCTAATGATAAATATTGACACTTTAAAAGACTATAATCATAAATTAGGACCCAGAATAACAGTATTGTCCATTAAAGTAGGCATGAAATGAAAATTAATTTTAAAAATGCAATTTACAGAGCTTACAGAAAATGTTTCATCCATGCACGTGTTTAAAGTGAAAAATGCTTAACATAAAATTCAAGTTGTTTAGCTTTCTATAATTCATTTTACTTGTATGTAAATCCCAATACAGGAAAATTTTTTTACTGTTTTTTCTCTTAGTAGTATTTGTTGACCAGATTATTACTTACTGTATGTCTACGGCTGGTTGGCCATGATATCTTGGCCTTAAAAGTGAAAAACATTATTTATTGAAAGTTTAACGCTAACAGTGAAGCCACAAATGCCTCCGTCTCCTGAGAATCGCCAGTGTATTAGTGCAAAAGTCAATCCGAGGGCAAACTCGGATGTATTTGCACAGTTTTTCTCTGAACAGAGGTGTGCAATTCGACACATGAAGCACGTCTGAATTTATATTATACAAGAGGCTAAAGCAAGCTCTGTTTACATACCACACCAGTTAACAAAAGAGCCCACAGGTCCTCTGAATATGGCCACACCTTGACAATTTATGGTCACCCACAGCCAAGCCTATTGGGTTAACAGCTACATCTGTGATGAGCATTTGAGTACATTTTTGTGGAAATCTGTTACCTATTGTGTGTCCCAGGTGCCTTCCACCTCCTGAAAGAAACATGTTTTCCCAGGTAACTGCATACCCTTTATAGGAACAGTCTTTCAATCCCTTGAGATACAATTACCTGAATTTGTATCGATACTCAGGCCACAAACAAAGCTATAACCTATGTTTTTCAAGGTGTTAACATTGTTTACCCGTGTAAAGAGCTGTCTCAGCAGATCACCTTGATGGTTTAGGTATCTTATGTCTATTCTGTGCTCTCTCCTTGACAGAAATATGAAAAGGAAGTTGACGGTGGGGCTGCCCAGGGAAACATTCCTTCTTGATACATAATATTTCCCTCAGTTCAGTTCAGTTTCCCACAGTACAGATCAGTAAGTATTTGTGCCAGAAATACTGCTACACTTTGTTCTGCTCTTTTTCTCTCTGTTTATCGGGTCTTTTATCTGTAAAGGGCTCATAAGTTTATCGTTCTATTCTCTCTACTAAAGTCCAATTATGTTGTTGTTCAATGTTTTTGGTTTTTTTTTTTGCACCAGATAATCCTTAACTTTTTCTGCTTTGCGTATAATAAGCAACCCAGTGCTGCCCTCTGTAGGTCAGGTGCAGTACTGCTCCATAGTAATATTAGTGCGCATGCGCCAAACACGTTGAGTAGTTCGTTAACCGTTCGAATTATTTTGAATTTATATTCGAGTTTTTGTCCCCGACAACAAAACGCAGATTTGCGATTTTTAATTAGCTTCACACAAAACAAGCCCTCTTTACACGCGCTGTGTACAGTGACATTTAAAACGATCGAACTGTCGACGGTGAGACATTTCGCGCCAATTTTTCTTTACAGTTCGCGTCAGGTTTTACAATTACCTCAGCTATTTTTTGTATAAAAGGGTTTACTCCATTTTAAAAACTATTGCATGCAGCCTACCGCAAACTCTTTATCATTTGTAAGTGAATCAAACATCTTCTGAATCAATAAATGATCACAGCAGAGGCTTTTGTTGAAGTAAGATATTTCTTAGCACTATGTTCGGCAGACGCTCACACAATTTGCTCCAATTAGTTTTACGGCGTTAGGAACATTATTATGCAACCATACCTTCTAGACCAAGTTTCTGAACCCCAATTGCATGTGATGTGCATAAATATAGGCCTACTCATCTCTCTGACTTCCAGAGATAAAGAACGAGCTGTTTTTGCAGATTAGCTGTATGGTCTTTATGAACTAGGGAGGAGCTTTAAAAGTTACATAGTACAACTCTTCAGGAAATGTTCCTTGTTATACGATCCTTTTAAAATGCGCATATGCAACACAGACATATACATCCTTCTAATGCAAGCTAAACTTAATGAAAATATGAGCTCATAGGTGATCTGCACCCTTCCCCCCTGAATAAACACACGCCAGCCCTCCTCGTTTTTTTGCGGGGCCTCATCTGGTAATGTTTAGGGTTTCGGAGGTGCTGTATCCCAGGCACAGAAATCGGATCATCCCGTTGGGGTTCGGCTATAGCGGAGGCCCCCACAGCAACACTTTGTGCCTAACAACCAGCACACACATTATTCATGCGAATTCTATGCATTGTTTTAACACTAATAGGATACAATGCATCGGTGTTTGCACACTTTTTGTCAAAAAGTCTTAGTCTAAGCTAACAACGATTACCTTAGTAAAATTTTTAAAACTCGCTTAATCTCAAAGGGGAAACCACCTTGTTTTATAACGCTCCCTAAGGCATTTGTATGGCTCATGTAGCACCACATGAACATTATTTATAAGTGTTCCCTTACTTTACAAGAGCCTCATTCCATCCCTTTCGCTTTTGTATATTATCTCTCATTTTCTTTCTCATCACTTTATCCACCCCTTGCTGTTTTTTCAACACCATGTTTCACTCCCAGACCCCTCTGTTTCAACACACACACACACACACACACACACACACACACACACACACAATACACTCTCTTTTTCTCCTGCTTTAATATCAGACACGTAAAGTAAACAATGTTTCTCTACAGCATAGTAAGGGTCTTTCTCCCACCACACCAACATGCAGCCAAGCACGACTCTCAAACTTTGAATCCTTCTGTGTAACACGGAAAACACACCGGACAACAGGAAATATTGTTACTTTTGCAAAAAAAAAAACTAATCACATTAAATCATTGGTTTTTAAATTTTTCTTGCCATGACCAGCTGGGAAAAAAAGCTTATTTTTGCTCCGTAAGATCACATATGTTTTTAAAATTGCATTACATATATTATAAATTACATATATTTTGTTTAGATTATTTTAGTATAGAACAAAAAATACATTTTATATTGTTTGCACTACCAAAAAGAACACATTAAACAGACAAAATATAAACAACAATTTGCATTTTTCCTAAGTAGAAGTGTTAATACATTTTGTTGTATTTTTTTATATACTATTTATTTGATTTTAAATGCTTTATTATTAATTTATATATACTTTTGTACAGACATCCTTAAATTGGTTTTGGTCTGGTTTTAAAATGACAAAAGCGGGGAAAGACAATTTTTGACATATTGCATTTTATATTTTATTTGCTTTGCCATATGCTGCAATTTATTATTTTACAATTACTTTTTTTTTTTATAAAGTGAAAAATAAATCAATGATTTCTATGGATTTTTTTGTTATACGTCTTTCTCAATCAGTTAAGACTTGCTGCAAAGGTGTTGCTGCCATCTAGTGTTTCTAAAATGAAAACATTTCCTATTTGAAAACACACAAGTAACCACAAACCGTTTTATGACACATTTTATTTAAAAAACAAGACAAAAGCAAAGTCATAATTCTTCTATATCCACAAAACCATCTGGACCAAATTCCCCTCCCCTCTCGCGGAAAAATTAAAAAATATGAAAGTGTAAAAAAAGGAACAAGAGTACAGTGACACTGTTGCTATATTCATTGTGTATGTGAATGACGCCCCTGAGTACTAATCAAACAACATAGTTACCCATTATTTTCAGGTTTGAAATCCATTATTGTGGCTAAAAGGGAGCCAGATATCCAAGACCGGGTAGAAAAAGAAGGTGACACGGATTCAGACAGGGGTACAAATTCTAATACATTAGACAAAACCATGCAAAAACACAATACGATGACCTCCCTCTTGCGATTCATAGTGTGTCTATATACTGTACAACTGTACACAGTTGTTGCAGACACATGCAAGAAGAACGAATAAACATTTTAAACTTTTCTAATATCAGACAACAACTGCATATAAATAAGCATCCCACAATGTAAAATACTCAAAGGGTTTCTATCACATCATGGCAGGTGTGTTCACTACAATAAAATGAGCCGAAAACAATTAAATGTGTAAAAAGGGTCTAATGAAAGCTGAGGATTGACAGAACATATAACCATGGCCAACTACACGAACGGCGCTTTAGTTAGCAATAACAATGCAAGAACACTAAAGCCGGCATCCAAAATTCGTCTTGATTGAATTTAACAGCATAATCTAACGGGGTTTTTTTTAGCAGCAAAGTACAGATAAACAGACCGTCCTCATTCAGCTCAGGGCACAACACAACATGTCATATGTGTCATTGCAGAACGTGACCAGAGTCCTTTATATTTATAAAAAAGCGGGATGAGTTAGCGAAGAAACAGACGTGGGATATGGCTAGAAAAACATTTTCCGTTGTTCCACCCGACTACTTCAAACACAGCAGCCCTGACAGATTATCTATTTGATCCAGATGGTTTTTCTGCTTCCCTTTGAGGTGACGGCAAAAGGAAACAGATGAAATACATGTCATACATACAAAATTAAGATAAAAATAAAGAGCGAAAAAATAAAGGTCTAGTCATTCCGACAGCCACCGGTCTGTTCCTGATACACCTCGATCACATCCTCGTCTTCCATTCCCAGCTGAAACAGAGATGAAAGAGAAAGACACACTGGGTTTGAGTCAAGTCTTCGTGCTCTTGTGCACCTGAAGTAGCTTAAAGCAGCTGATAAATACTGCTCTAAAACGTTATCTTGTAGCAAGCTTAAGGGGGAAAAAAAATCCTCTGCAGTGAACAAGTGCCATCAGAATAAGAGTTCGTAGTTTAAACGGCTGATAAAAACGTCATGCAGATGTTAACTAATGGACTGGAGTTTTGGAGTTTCTGACGGCACCCATTCACTGCAGTGAGCAAGCGATCCTAATCAATGAAGAAACAAAATCATCTACATCTAGAATGGATCATTTAATAAAAACATAGTTAAAAAGAACAGAACTGTTCTGAAACAGACATTTTTGTAGCAAGTTTGCAATAATAAATTACCATTTTAAATGATTACAAGTTTTTTTTTTTATATTCAGCTGCTGTTTTTATATATACACATCAAATACTTTTGTACATGGTGGATGATAGCTTTTTTGACATGAAATGATAGCTCATTTGGCTAGCTTCTACCTTTATGCCAAAATACCACAAGGTGTGACTAGATGTAATGCCTCTGACATAAAAAGAACTCATAAATAAATAAATAAAAACAGTAGGCAATTACAGTACTTTATTATGTATTTAATTATGTACTGTACCTCTTTGGGGGTCTGGTTGTCTGCAATTCTCTGTCCCTCGAAAAGAAACCTTAGAGAGTTCATGGGTACACCCTGTATAAAATAAAAAAAAGTCAAAGCCTGAAATTACAAAATTAATATACACAGTTTCTAGTATCTAAATGCATGTTAATTCTACTGCAGTGCTTACTGCTCAGGGTTCCTGCAGTACATTTGACATTTCATTTCTAAAAATCCAATTACTTTTTTTATTTTATTACATTTATTTTCACAATAGCAGCACAATATGCTAATAATGTTGGCTATACTATACGTACTATATGTGCATTACCAGGCATTATTATCATAATCTTGTCCTCAACCATAAAGTATTCATCTATGTTGCATTATATCATATTCAGTATATAATACAGTCTTTTATACAGTGAGATTTTTTTCAACATGTACTTACACAATGAGAAAAACCTAAAACCAGCATATATTCACTTCTGACACATTGGTTTAACCTCTTAACACTCGGGAAAAATGTTTTAGAAAAAACTAAAGTTGGTGTTTTTTAATGTCTTTACATTGTTTAGAGTATTTAAAATAATCAGCAAAAGTAAAAGTTATCTATTATGCATACGTTCTGCCATGTCCTCGTTTGAGGACATCAGGAGTCAATTTTTTTTAAAATAATGAAAAGACATAAATGAATTTGCATAGGCAAAGCACTGAATAAACATGCTTTTAGTCCTGGTGTCCACATATGAGGACATGTACGAAACTTGTCTTGTAACTTCCTGTTTTGTAACATATTTTGATTTGAAACCCCATAACATTTTCCTTAAAGGTTGATTTATGACACACAATCAAACAATTTGACAGATTTAAATAATTACAAAATATTATAATATTTCTATAAGAGTGTCACAAAATGAATTTCGGACATTTTTGAAGACCCAGGAGAGAGAGTGGTCATGGTGAAACAGCCAATCAATTGGTATCTCTTAAAAGGCCTGAATGTGCTCTTTACAGGACACCCAGACTTAAAACTGGGACGTGTATAGTCTCCTAGACATTTGCTAAAATGTAATGTCCTCATAGCAGGGTCTTGTCTCAAACAACAAAAATACGGTCTGTTTTAAATGACTGCATGCTCTCAAATGTTATGGCTGGTTTGAGTGACGTGGAGGCATCAGCTCATTCATTTAGTGAAGTTCAAAAGAGACTCACTCATGGAAAAGAAACAGAATTATGTAATGAAAAATCGTGTGATACTATCACTAAACCTTTGAGCATATGAATATTTTTTTAATTCATTTTTTACATCATCAGGGAGTAGTCTGAAAACTAAATTCCATACTACATAGGCATCATGAATAAAAACTTTTTTTTAAAATAATTTGATCATTTATTTAGCATGGGGACATTAAAATGATTATCACTATAGACCAGCTGCTGAAAATATATGAAAATAGAATATTACTTGTTTTACAAATCAATCAAATGTTTGACAAGTATTGTAGATTTTTGTTTTGTTTTTTAAATACCCGATCAAGAAAAACTGGAACAAATGTGTGCTGGTGATGACTTACCTGTCTCTGACTGTAGGATTCCTTCAGCTTCTTTAAATGTGTCGTCATCTTCACTTTAAAGTGAATTTCACTGTTGTCCTGCAAAAGAGAAATGACTAAATTGCACGTTTTGTCAGAATGACCAAACTGTGTGATTGTGAACCAGAAAACCTTTCCATTTACCTGACCGATCACTTTCAGTTTAATGTAATCTCCATCTTTCTTCTCGCCTCCATCACTTGAGGGCTTGGTCTCCTGGTAAAACAAAAGAGAGCCTTTAAGATTCTGTATGCCATGTTTTGTTTTTTCCCCATTCAAGGCCATAACTGTAATTCTTACTCTACAAGACGATTCAGTAAAACATTTCTTGGATGTATTACATTACAAAACAGATACGTTCAGCCTGATGCAGTTTGTTTGCTCGGTGTTTTATTGATATATCCAGTCTATATTAAAAGAAACTAATGAGCTGTGTTTGTGTGCTTTGACTGTAAACATACAACCTGTCCTACTACAGTATCGCGGACTTATAAGGCGACCACAAGACCAAACATAAACCAACATGACCAAAATGTAAAACTTGACCTAGTTGTATCATCTAAAATGAACGCAGAAATAGTGGCTCAAATGTGCAGCATGGTCCATCAGCCGAAGCCAATATGAACTTTGCTTTCATGCGCCCAGAGCTGCTAACTAGCACCTAGGCTAAGTGAAAGGTTTAAGGAAGAAATTGACATAATTTTCAAGTTTATAAACTCAGCAAACGGGACTGGTGTGCGAAACTCCGGAACCAGCGACATTATACGGTTTAAAACAGTAAAGCATGACTTTCCCATCCACACAGTCAGTTTGCCATGAAAACACAGACAGGCTAAAAGATGGGCCCTCTTATTTTCATTTTCTACAAGTCCGTCTCTCTCCTTTCCCCTCACAAACAAGTTCGATTCTATAAAACAGGGTTAAACTCACCGTGTCTGACATGATATTCCGCAATGTACAGCCCTTCTTGAGATCACGATCGCTTGATTTAAATAACGAACTGTAATGTGCAGTAATGTGAGGTTTTGCTACCAGCAGACTCACAACACAGCGCCGTTGGCGTCATTGGAAAAGGGGCGGGATTTCCTGTGACGCTGGGTCGTTGACCCAACGGTGTTGTTTTTCCTCACCACGTTCTTTCTGATTGGTTCCATTCGCCTTCGGTGAGGATATTGTTGGATAGCTCGGTGAAACGTGGGCAGGCATGTACGTTATACCTGTTTAGAATATTTTAACAAAGAATTTCAAAAGATTCACTAAGGATTAAAATAGTACCCAAATAGTGTTCGAAAACAACCACTTTAAATTTAATTGTGGATATTCAAAAAACATTATAAACAAACAGAGGAGGAAATCCGTACATTGACAGTTATGATTTGGTTATTTTAAGTGAAAAACCTATACATGCGGTCTTTTATAGTACAACGAAGACAACGTGAGATTCCTGCAGTTCAGGCGACACTGCACATGCGCGCAATTCATAGGCAGTACTGCGCATGCGTGTACTGTCCCCATGTGGACCTCGTGGAAAAGCGACTCCTTGTAGCGGAAGGCTCTCAATGCGAGCTGCGCGGCGGTGAACTTAATTTAGAGCAATACAAACAATCAAAATGCTAGTGTTATTTGAAACTGCCGCTGGCTATGCCATTTTCAAGGTAAGCAGATTTGTTATGTTGTTAAAATTGATTTAATTTGCAGACGTGCTCTTTGACTTTTGGATTACTGTTAGCTAGCCAGCATAGTTAGCAGTGCTATCAGACCAAATATTTTCAGAAAGTCGCGTGTCGAAGCTTTTGCGTATTTTCGTAAATATACGTGCTGAGGTTTTTTGCGTGTATATACTTAACGAAATTTTGCGAGGTCGGTGAGTTTGGGGCCGGCGTGTGTCATGTGGCCTGCGCCGCTGCACAGCCACGTTGTGTCTCTGAGAGCTCTTCACCGTCTGTTCTTCGCCTTAGGACCATTTTTAAACGAATCAGTTGTAGATAACGTCATTTAGTTGTCGCACAGAATCTTTTAGAGCCGAGCAATGCTGTTTTAAGCAGCTATAAAAGCTCTTTAAAGCGGCAAGTCTCTACTGGGGCAAGGGTCCACATGGTCGCTCGTGTTGAGCACCGTATGCTTTGAGTTTTTTTTTTTCAGTAATGACAGATAGGTGGATTTTGACCGTACACTTTTTGTTTTGTGCAGGTCCTGGATGAAAAGAAACTCCAGCAGGTGGACACCCTGTGGAAGGAGTTTGAAACTCCAGAAAAAGCCAACAAAGTGTGAGTGTTGCACTTTTTCCTGAATGTAATTGTGTTTTGGGTAAGAAGTGTCCGTAATAATAAAGCAATTTTGTTTATGGTAGAAATACACATCTTCACACGTTGATGGGAAACCTGGAAAATGCTTTTTTGCCTTTCAAAATAATTTGTTCAGAATGGAAAAATATAAATGTGTGTATGTGTGTGAAATGTATAGTTTTAAAACCCTTACTTTATCAATCTCTGAAAATGTATTTTATTATTACATATTATCAGTAACACCCTGTTTTTTTTGTTCTCAGTGTAAAACTGAAACACTTTGAGAAGTTTCAGGACACAACAGAAGCTCTAGCAGGTAACTACAAGCACCTTTAATGCTTTTTATTCATGTGTGCAAAGCTGTTTCGCTGTCCTTCAGCTGTGTGTCTGGGATGTATTTGTATATCTGACTTAAGCATGAGGTCAACGTCACTACCACTGAGACCACAGATTTCACTTAATTCAACTGTTTCTAAATATGATTAAAACGTAAGACAACATTCATGCATTGGTTATCTTACTAATTCTTTTCTTTCGCCTACCGATATCAGCGGCCACGGCAATGGTGGAGGGGAAATTGGGGAAAAGTCTGAAAAAGGTTCTCAAGAAAGTTGTGGCCAAAGAGGCTCACGAACAGCTGGCCATTACCGATGCAAAACTAGGAGGAGTCATTAAGGTAAACTGCAGGTTTTCTGCGTTTTAAAAGAAATAAGTGCAGGCCAGTTCTACAAGCTGTGATGATAATGACCTTTGCGTCATGTTGCTGAAAATTCATGAGGCTTTTTTGTCACTACCTCATCTGAGCTTGTTTACATATCATTTGGTTGTCGTAGAGTTATGGTTAAACATCTGGGGGGTGTTCCAGAAAGCAAGGTTAATTTACTATCTGCTAAACCCTGAACTCTCGGTTGATCAGCCTAAACCTTGCTGATAGTATGCTGGTTCCAGTCACACGAAAGACATTCTCACCAGAGCAACAAAATGATGAGTCTCTATGGAAACAGCTCGCCATGCTGTTTCTTCTTTCTGTTCAAAGGTCATTTACAAACTTGGTGCAACTTGTGGTTGTGCATTTTATTTTTTTCTTTATTCTTTGATTAAGAATGAAATTGCATCAGACAATATATTTATTATTATAATTGAAAATGCAGATCCATAATGTGAGATAAAATATAAATTACCTTGTCATAAGTGTTGTCTTCTGTATAACTTATAAATGTATTATAACCATAAAAAAATCATTAAAAAATATATATAATTTTTATTTTTTAAATTGATTTTGATTTTTTTTTTAGACATAACTTATGACAAATGCATGTATGATTGAAGGAAACACAACCTACGCCAGAGCAGGTTGCTATAGCTAGTTGCATGCCCTGAAAGCTACCTCTGTTTTTATGAACTAAAAGTTGGTAATCTGCTTCCTGTTAAACACATGAGTATGCTGCTTTCTGGAACACCCCCCAGGCCTGGTAATTTTAAGGCTATAACTACATCTTTGCCGTTTGTGCACAGCAAGTCTCTTTTAGCTGAGACTCTTTTTGCCCCCTGCAGGAGAAGCTGAGCCTGAGCTGTGTTCACAGCCCTGCTGTGGCTGAGCTCATGAGAGGCATCAGAAACCAGATAGAGGGGCTAATCACAGGTCTTCCTGCCCGAGAGATCAGTGCCATGTCTCTCGGTTTGGCCCACAGGTTAGTTTACAGCTAAAAATCAACAATGAATCAACTTCTGTTCACGTCAATGATTATTTCTTGCTGACCGATTTCTCTGAGGATACCAATCAGCATTCGTCACTACCACTGAGACTCACTGAGCAGATATTCACATTATTTTCGACATTATTGGTTTTACGCACCGATTGACTGGTTTTCCTTTCATATTTCCTCTCAGTCTTTCACGGTACAAGCTGAAGTTCAGTCCAGACAAGGTGGACACCATGATCGTTCAAGCCATTTGTAAGACATGTATTTATTTGTACGTGCTTGAACCCACGTGTTAATGGGAAGTGCTTAAAGCAGCTGTTCACCCTCTTGCTCTCGCACCCACCTGCAGCTCTACTGGATGATCTGGATAAGGAGCTCAATAACTACATCATGCGCTGCAGGGAATGGTATGGCTGGCACTTCCCAGAGCTCGGCAAGATCGTCACAGATAACCTGGTGTACTGCAAGAGTGTACGCAAGATTGGTTAGTACATGCTTGTAAGAATTTTGTTGAGGATGTTTGGATCAAATTTGTTTGGTGCTTTTCCATTTTGTTGAAAAGTCTAGATGTCTTGGAAGGTCTAAAAGACGCAATTAAATGGAAAACAAACGATGTTAGATCAACAATAACAGGTTTCGTCAACCTCAGATCATCTAAGATGGAGATGAGTTTGTTCCTTAATTAAAATTCAAGTTTAGCACTACATCACTTGCTCACCATTGGAACCTCTGCAGTGAATGGGTGCCGTTATGATTATTCAAACAGCTAATAAAAACTTAATCTATAAGCATTCCAGATAACTCCAGTCTATTGTAAATTGACAAAGTAAGTTTTCAGCCAATATTTACTTTTGGTTGAACCGTTAATGCTTTTAATTGTTTTAGGAATAGTATAAAATAATGTAAACATTTTAAATTGAAGAAGTCTTGTTTAAAATGTGTAGGTGACCGCACAAACGTGGCATCGCTAGATTTGTCTGACATTCTACCAGAAGAGATTGAGGCAGAGGTTAAACTAGCTGCAGAGATCTCGATGGGAACAGAGGTGTCCGAGGAGGACATTGCCAACATCATGCACCTGTGTGACCAGGTCTGTTGAACGTAAAAAAAAAAAAAAAACTTAAAATATTTCAGCTTTTGGTTTTACATGATCCATTCCATTGCAATTGTTAAAGAAAATGCATCTTCTTTACTGTATTTATGTATTTTCTCTGTAATATCTAGGTGATCGAAATATCAGAGTATCGCGCACAGTTGTATGATTATCTGAAGAATCGTATGATGGCAATTGCACCCAACCTGACAGTCATGGTGGGAGAATTGGTGGGAGCCCGTCTCATTTCACACGCAGGTGAGCATGCTTTGAGGAAAAAAAGAGGGAGAACAGATCAGACATGTTAACTAAGTGATTTAAAACCTGGGAAAAAAAACTCTTGTTTCTCATCAGGATCTCTGCTGAACTTGGCCAAGCACCCTGCATCCACCGTTCAGATTCTCGGGGCAGAGAAAGCTCTGTTCCACGCTCTGAAGACCCGTCGGGATACACCCAAATACGGTCTCATTTATCACGCCTCTCTGGTGGGGCAAACCACAGCCAAGAATAAGGGTAAAATCTCCAGGATGCTGGCTGCCAAAACGGCCCTTGCCGTCCGGTACGATGCCCTGGGAGAAGATACCAATGCGGAGATGGGAGTAGAAAACCGAGCCAAGCTGGAAGCACGACTACGTTTCCTGGAGGAGAAAGGGGTTAGTTGATTAGCGTATATAATGTATTTTTGATGGATTTGCAAGCAGTGATGAAAATGGCTTCATGTCACACTCCTGAAAATCCAGTGTGGGTCATTAAGTCACTATCTCTTCTGAGCTTATTTGTCTGCTTTATATAGTGTTGTTGTATACAGCACTTCTATTATAAGGCATACTAAAGCAAAGCAGCACTATATACAGTCAGAAGGATAAAACCTTGACAAATCATTTTCTTTTTTTGTTTTAGATGAGACGTATTAGTGGTTCAGGCAAAGCTCTGGCAAGGACTGATAAATATCAACACAAGAGGTGAGTGTTTGTTCATCCACATTTAGATCATACTGCAACCGTTTTGGAGCAGTAAAATGAGTTTATTCAGGGAGTATGCATTAATTTACCCAAAAGTCAAACTAAAGACATTTAAAAGGCTACGTAAGATTTAATTTCTTTTGTTCTTTTGAACTTTCTATTCATTAAATCTTGAAACAAGTTAAAAACAATTGTATTGTAGTAATATTTTAGAATGTTGCTGTTCTTTGTATAAATAAATAAAAAAAAACTTTTTTTCCCCCAAAAACAATGAAAACATTTCATAAAACATAAAATATGCCAAGGATTATGTAAGCTTATTACGGTTAAAATGAGATTGTACTAAAAAATGAAGTAATTTTAAGTGTCATCCAAACGTTATTTAAATGCAGAAATTCTGTATTTGAATGAAACCCACAGAGTTCACTTTTGCCTGCTACAGTGGGTTTTTGTAGAATTGCTTGCTTTAAAAAAAAAAAAAAAAAAAAAAATAAAAAATATATATATATATATATATATATATATATATATATATATATATATATATATATATATATAAAGATTCTATTTACTGATACAGGAAAGCTTTAGTGATATTTCAATAACATTTAATTACTAATTTGTGCCATACTTGAATTGTATTTTTTTAATTGAGTTGTAAATTGTAATTTTACTTCCTGCCAGTGACGTAAAGGTATACGACCCATCTGGTGACTCGACGCTCCCCACCGTCTCAAAGAAGAGGAAGATTGAAGAAGTAGAAGAGGGTGAGGGGGAAGAGAAGCCGGTGGAGGCTAAAGCTAAGAAAGTAAAGAGGGAAGCCCCCACAGAAGGTAACTGTGCAGCATAACACAGACATAACACTAAATGGTGTTAAATGCAGATGAACATTAACTAAATACTACAAACAGGACAAACAGAGACGCCAAAGAAGAAGAAAAAGGAAAAGAAGGCAGAGGAATCCAAGCCAGAAGAGGAGACGGCCGTCAGCCCAGCAGAGGAGGTGAGAGGAGTGGAAAGATTAATTCATCTCTGCTTGATGGTGCATTTAATTCCGAGTCATTTATGTGCTGATGTGGAGTATTGTTTTTAGTTCAGCTTATCCAGCGCCCAGTTTTTACATCTAAGCTCTTAACATGTGTGTTGACTACATCTTACTGTTTCTATATGTTACTATTTGTTTTATAGACGACAAAAAAGAAAAAGAAGGAAAAGAAACGAGCAGCTGAGGAGGAGCCGAAGGAAGAGGAAGAAGAGCAAGTCACTCCGGCAGAAGAGGTGAGGACCATGATGCCAAATGTGCTTTTTAGATTGTTTGTTTTATTTTATAAAACTTAAAACCTTTTTTTTTTCTTCTCACAGACCACAGAAAAGAAGAAGAAAAAGAAGAAAAAGCCTAAAAAGGAGGATGACTAGATGATTTGGACACTTTTTCCATGAACTCTGCTGTATATAAAATGACTTTTATAGTTTTTGGACATCATATGATGGTCACATCCCCTTTTTGTGTTTCCTGCCCAGCTCACAGTGAACAGTTTCAGTGGACTGTTATTCATTAAAAAAAAAAATATATTTTTAATTTTAGGACGTTTTCTCTCAATAATGCTTGATTGCAAGAGAAGATTCCTTAAGACTTCTATAATTTGATGCTCCTCATGTGTTGAGTTTACTGGATCATACAGTTTAGTTAGTCTTTTATAAGTGAATGTTTTTAGTT
Source organism: Puntigrus tetrazona (assembly GCF_018831695.1). Classification (NCBI taxonomy): domain Eukaryota; kingdom Metazoa; phylum Chordata; class Actinopteri; order Cypriniformes; family Cyprinidae; genus Puntigrus; species Puntigrus tetrazona. Next base: position 4,363,495 of record NC_056704.1, on the reverse strand, counting down.
TAAAATGAGGATGGGATTACATTATAAAAGGAAAAATCAGTGAGGAGTATGTTTTGTGGCTTAAAACTGAGTCATTTGTGTCTCAGGATTATTAAATACTGTATGTTTCTAGCATGTTGGCTTTCGGGGGTTTTTTTGTCCTTCATGGTTGAGGCATTATACAAAGAGTACAATTGATTTGTAGTTTAGAAAGTTTGGTCATTTAACTTCAGCCGTGGCGCTGCTTGCCCAAATCTGCAACACTTGATCTTTTTTTAATTAAAAGCTTTAAGATTCAAATCCAAAGCACTTTGTTTCCAGATGATCTCAATCCCAAAGAGGAAATAAGATGCTGCTTACAAATGTATCGGAGATGAGGCTCCAGGCCGTGAGGAAATTTAGCCAAATCTTAGGATGGAGTACTTTCTGTGTGTGTGTTTGTTTTACATTCCTCTCTGGTTCCTCCTCTATCTTTGTTCCAGTAAGATCAGGCCAAGTCAAGAAACTTGGCCAAAATACAGCATAAATTTAGCCAGCCATCAGCGTGTACTAGGTCTAATGAGCAGGAGATAGAGCAGCTATTTTGATTATCTCTCTAACATGAGAGGAAGTGACAGAATCTGGATATCGCTGGGCCTCTGAGCCAAGACCCAGTAAATCACAGCTCTTAAAGGAGAAAGCAGCTCGTTTTTAATACTTGTAGGCAAAAAGGCATAGAACTTGGTTATTAATTTTCACTCAAGCATGAAATGCCAAAATATTACAACACATTCAGTTTTTTTGCCAGCAAATGCAATGGCTGAGATTATATTGGAAAAGATTCGACGTTAATTTAAACTGAATAATTTTGCTTCTGGTGGTCTCAGAAGATATATATTGGTTTAGCAAAGCACATTATTGGGCTTTAGCAATCTACCAAGGGTACTTTTGTAAACTGAAAAAGTAAAACTAAACCAAACTGTTACTATTATCTCACGTGTCACAAGCAATCAAACTAACATTAGCCATTCCAAGTTTATGCTTTGAACAAAAACAGATATGCAGAGCAATGTGATAACAGAAAAAAAGAGGAGAACGCACATCCTTTGCCTAAACAACAGGTGAAACTTGCATCTTGTGATCAGTCTACCATAAGTCACACCCTTATCATTTTTCATTTACGATTTATACGGAAAAGTGAGCAGGACATTATAGTGACAATAACCATGATTATAGTTCAATAAGAAGAAAAGACATCTAACAACCAAATTAGGCTGCATTTATTTTCATACAAATCAACACACATAATTAGAAACACAACTTGTACAGATTTATTTAGTAAAAAGCCCTGAGTGCTTCATCTATACCTATATATATATATATTTTTTTATAATTTTCATTTCCATACTGATCTATTAATTCAGCTGAAACTAAATAATATAAAGAAAAATATATATAAAAAAAGTATTTATAAAACTAATAAAAACAACTAAATTGGAAAATGACATAAAAATAAAACAAAAAAATCGACATCGGTGATTCCCAGTCTTTTTGACTCTATTGGCTCTCATTATAGAATAGAAAAGAATTGAGTCAGATTGAAAATACAGATTTGTACTTTAAGATATGGAGTATGTTCTTGATGTTTTATTATAAATGGGAAACTGATTACATGGTTTAAAAAAAAAAAAAACGAATTAGAGTATGTTTATGCAACTTGTATAGGTGCTACTATTGTGTCAGGCTGACACTTGGAGCCCTTATTTTGTAAGTGTTGACATGTTTATCCCACAGATCCCAGAATTTCCTCAATTAGTTACTGTGTCCAGCATTATCACTGAAAGCAGATCCATTCATCTTCAGCTTAACGATGCTTGGTGAGAGCACTCCTTAAATGGTGCGAGTGAGTTTCAGTGGCAGAGGTTCTAACTCAGCAAACGTCTGCCCTGATCCTCTGGCCACGTAACCCTTGCCTTAGTAGCGCAGTTCTCTCTGGTCCATTTTGGCTATTAACATGAGAAAAAGGTTTTATCAGGAACGTGGACAGATTTATTGACTTAGCCTTGACCATTTCTTACGGATGGGAGCCCATGTTTTGCAAAGCTCTGGAGCTCTGGATGTAACAGAGGACGGTCGTGTTGCTCACCACGCAAACATTAGGGTGGTTCATGTGTTGGAAACGCTGTCTTTCTAAAAAGGGCATTTATTTAGTAAAATATGCAAAGTATAATGCAAGTAAAATCTAAATCTAGATCTCAAGTGCTGAGAAATAAGCTCCTGATAAATCCCGCTTTCATTTATATACATGCGATTGTTAAGAAAGGCTTTGGATTTGTAAAAATGTTTGAATAGATGACCTTTGACGTTTAGCAATATTACTCTACGCGTAATTGTGTTTATTTTATAACAAAATAAATTCAACATGACTAATAAAAGTGGTGATGTCCCTCTGGAATTTTTTTTTCTGCTATCTTCTACAGCAAAGAAGTCTCTCAAAACACATTTTCATCAAAGAATCATATTTTATTCTTGTACTAAACCGTGATGTTTTTCTCACGTGGAGCTAGTTGAATGCATGTTTAATGCTAATATGGCAGTAGCCTAGTAAAAGGTTTTGTGTTTCAAGGGAAATTATTTTTGTATTAGTTTTATGATTTGGGATTTGAGCAGTTAAATAAATGAGAAAGAAACTGTTTTTTTTTGTGTGGCTCTGCTAAGCTGCTCGTGATTGAGAGGACATGGGGGTTCTCCACTCATGTGTGGTTGCCAAGTGTTCCCTATAACAATCCTCCCTTCCCACTAATCAAGACATTCATTTTATTACTATCAAGTGCAAAACATGCATATTAAACCCAAACACTCAAGATACAGACAGTCAGCAGAGATAAAGTGACCTGTTCATTTAGTTATGCTCTAAAAGAACCTGGAGGAATATTTTAGATTAAAAGTTCTAAATTCTAATTTCTACAACTATAACTAGAAAGCTTGTGTGTGGGTCAAAATCCAAAATATACCATGACCTAAATTATTTATTAATTTAGTTTTACAACATGTATATTCTTGTACCTATATTAAAATTATCTTTTTATTAAGCATTTTTAATAATAATAATAATACTAGCAAACAAATTGTGAAAAAAACATTTTACTTCATTAAAGAGTTTTTAAAATGCAAATGAACACGGTGTGTTTGTGTGTGAAGACTTTATTTTCAAAAACAGATAACAATTTTAAAAAGTTATGTTTTTTTCATTGTGCATTCCAATTAATCTCAATCAAACTGCAGTTGGTATATTTTAATAAGGTTAAAAAATAACAAAAACATACAGCTAACTAACACAATAAAACACAATAAAAACATGATAAAATATAATAAAAACCATGCTTTTTGAAAAAAAATATATATATATATATATATATATATATATATATATATATATATATATATATATATATATATATATATATATATTTTTTTTTTTTTTTTTTTTTTTTTGTAGATGCTTGATATATTTTTATATTACCAACATATTTTCTCTCACAACTATACACCGGTGTTTAATCAAAATAAAATAAAATTATGTGGAAATATTCAGTATTTGTGTGGTCAAGGTAACTAAAAAAATAGATCATATTCATAAAAAAGTATGCATCAGTGTTTTCTAACAATTGGTAAGTATCTCAAAATCTTGTCAGTCCTTTAGTCTGCTTTCACCTGGGCACGATGCTTCCTGATTGATCTGTGCTCCTGTCATCCGCTCTCCTATGTTCCCACAGTACAGAAGAGAACGCATGGGCCATTTCTGTTAAAGAAGAAAAAAAAGTCCATCGCTTCATTTTTCACCATTTAAATACGCAAGATACTGAAAACCTAAAATAATGTTTCGAAAAAATATCTATAGCACAATATATCCATAACATTTTCTTTCTGACTGTGTTCTTTTACATATTGGCTTTAATATTAATCATGGTTCACCTTCACAGGATGCAGGTACTCGGCTCTCTGCAGGATGGTGTGGTCCCCCAACATCCCACCCTGGTCCAGGGTTTCTGTCAGGTGGGCGATGTAGTTAGTGGCCAGGACCAGGACGTCCAGTTTGGAGAGTTTAGTGTCTGGGGGGACGGAGGGTAAAGCAGCCTGCAGGCTGTGGAAGGCTTGTCTAAGGTTTCGAACACGGCTCCTCTCTCTTGCTGCATTCTCAGGAGAGTTTTGAGTCTTGCATGCCCTGGACGTAATCGGGCCAGACCTCACCTAACACCCAAAAAAAGGAATGAGGGAAAACTTCTTAACATGTTTTGTGCATCAATAAACTGCTAGTTATGTATCTCTGGCTGTATCAAAAAAATTAACAATTACAGTACTAGAGTGTAGTAGTTACCCATAAAAATAGTGGTGGTATGAAGCAATGTATTGCATGTAATTATGCATAATTAATTGTTATACATGTAATGTAAAATAAAGTGTTACCCATTGCACGCTTTAAAAAACTCCCCCAAAGTTATGAATAAAATAAGGATTAACGGAGCATATTGTACAAGAAAATACTACTTCAGTTTTTCTACTTTAAAATTCCTTGTTTAATTCAATGCGTTTGCCATTTATTTGTGAAATTTGCTAGCCATTTCTGAATGAAAATTAGTTTCCACGCAATTTGTAGTGTATAAAATGATACATTTAATGTTAATAAATGATATTTAAATATACCTAATATAAAGACGTTTGAAAATCTTGTTTAAAAGAGACCACTAACGAAAAAGCTTCTAGCATAAAGCTACAAAACATTTTAATAGCTGTAGAGTGATTTGCACGTCGCACTTACATTTATTAATATTATTTAACATTTGTGTTAATTATTTGTTAGTAATTATTTACAATAATAGTTATCCACTGAAATAAAAAACTAATACGGGACTAAATTTAAAAGCATACAATCACAATGTGTGAAAAGCCATAATATTCACTTTCGATGCACATCTCGTGATCCGAACGTTTGAAATCGTTTTGAGTGCAAACCACTTTTCCCTTCACTCACCCACTTCTTTGGCTCTCGCTGCGTTGTCTGTCTCACGCATGGTTGTGTCCATCTCTGCGTCCGCGCGCCCTTTCCTCCCATCTCCCTCTTCTCCTGTGCCACAGCGTCTTCCAGCGCTCGCTCTGCCATGAGAACCACCGGCGAGACCGCTGAACCAGTGTGTAAATAACTGCATTTGAGCGTTTCCCTCGAAATGCTTGAAGGGGTTCGGCCCTCTCCTCCACCCAAAGGCCCAGTGTCCATCCCCTCCCCTTGCCTTATCTGGTGAGGTAATGTGGGGATCTTCAAGCGGTACGTTATCTCTCACCCTGCCTCCCACGGGTGCTCACTGCCAAGGGAGCAGACTCAGGAGAGTTGCATGGTGTCCCCAGGCAGGTCGGCAGCAGCGGAGGGTCTTGGGAAAAGCAGGGAAGCCTCTCGCAGCTGCAGACCCACAGCAGACGCAAGGCCTTGACCCCTCAGTCTGCTGGGACGACGTGACCTAAACAATGCAAAGTTGCTTTGTCGGCTGTCAGCTTGATGGGTGTTGATCGGACTGCTTGGGACATGTTTGTCAAGGATAACTGGATAAAGAGATGTGATGTTGATGTGTGAAAACATGAAATATTGCTGTTCATTGCGAACTGTGATGCATAAAAGAAATGGCTAAACAATGGCCTTAAAAACAATTAACTGGTAAGAAAGTTATGCAAATGCACTCTTAAATAGTCATACTTTTTTTTTGACAGAATATGGAAAGTTTGAATCACAAAGCGGTTCAGCAGAATTGCGTGGAGTGATGAATCACAATAAAACATGAGCTGTATCGTGATGCACCAGAGCGTCTGGTGAGAAATACAGTAATGAATGCATCTCTACCTCCACAGTGAAACATGGAGAAAGTTTTCACCTGCTGGTACTGAGAGCTGCTTCACTCTGAGAAGTCAGTTAACACTTCACTGAAAAAATGGCTTACTTCAAACTGACTGAAAAGGAGTTATGGAACTAAATGAATTAAGAAGTGACCAAATTGTAAATGAACGAAATTTTGTAAGCAAATTATTTTGTCATTTTTAGCTTGGCACATATATATATATATATCCACAGACATGTCTTTATACTGTAAACTATGTTTTCTACCTATATATATTTATATTTATATTTATATATATGACATATTATAAGACATGTCTGAAGAATGTCCCCATAAAACAGAATATAGAAACAAGTGCGTATATTAATTACATATACTATTATATGAGTACTATGAGAATGCAATGAAACAGGAACAACAACATAGCTGTTTTGGTACAGGATTGTACTTAATTTTTGAAAATATCTTAAAGACCCTTATAATATGTTCCACCTCCTTTACGCACAATGCAGTTTCAATGTAGTGAAAATATAAGTAGGCCACTATGTCTCACTATGTGATCACTTTTCTAACTAGGAAAACATCTGGAGCAGTAAAACGTTTCCATTCTTCATCGCAACAACCATTCTTTCACTGATAGCCAACTCAACTCAGACATCACCAGTTGCAAGCCATTTGTCGTCTATCGATTACTCTGTGATCGACTGCCGTGTCTTCATGCGCACGCATTGGGAACCACATGGTGGCAAAGTGGCTCCGTAGAGTGAAGTTCGCCAGTAATCAGATGTGTTTTCTGAATAGTTACAGTCTAATAAGATAAAATGTCGCAGGTACAGGCGCGGTTCTTCACCGAAAACAAAAAGTGAGTACACTGGGTGTGCATAATACAAACAGCTGAAACGTTTAGCTTAGCGAGATACAAGATATGTGTGTGTGTATAGCGAAAATAGTTTCTTTTTAAGCTGTGCTCAGAATTATGCGGGTATTTACCTTTATTGTTGAAGATAGGTAGATGTAGGCTGTGTTTGTACGGGATGTAAGATGTTGTGCTCATGCTCTTCTCTAGGTATCTGATAGATGATGTCCCGTTCTCCATCCCTGCTGCCTCGGAGGTGGCGGACCTCAGCGGGGTAATCAACAAACTGCTGGAAGCTAGGAACGGTCAGCTTGTTTAACAGTCTTTCTTTTTGGGCACGTGTTTTCACTTCATGCCATTTTCAAAACATTGTGTAGATACAGTCTAATAATAAGATTAGGAACGTCCCATCTTTCTCGACTTTCTCCGATCCTCAAGGAAATTAATCAATGTGTTGGTTGTTTCTGTAATACAGCAGTGCTTAATTGATTCTATTTTTCTTCTATTTGTCGTTTAATTAAATGAACTTGACTCATGTTTCTTTTTACAGATGGACACAAACATGTTGAGTTTGATTTCCTGGTTAAGGGTCAGTTTCTCCGCTCTTCACTGGCCAATCACATGGAGACAGAGAACATCTCAACGGTATGCCAATGCTTTTAATGTAGTGTTTTCATTGACTCGTCATGCACACGACAATTGTAACACATCAGATTGCTTGACAGTAACACACGGTTTCCGACAGACTATTTAAGATCGAAATGAAAGGAATAGTCAATCATCATTTACTCACGCGTTCTTCAAACCTGTGAGATGTGTGTTTATCTTCGGAACTCAAATTAATATTTAAAGTTAAACGATTTCTGTTTTCAGATAAATGTTTTATAAACTGTCTCTTTATTGCAAATCCTGGAAAAAAAATAGGACAGCCGATTTCAACATTGTTATTAGTAAAATAAATATTTGTGATAATGATAATTTGAAATTGAAGTAAATCACTGCTAAAATTTACTTTTGTCATCACAGGAATAAATGACATGCAAAAAAACAGTTATTGTAGATTCAGAAAAAAAAAAAAAAAAAAAGGACTTAATCCGTATGAATTGGTGTAATTTTTTAACTCTTCTCAGTCTGTGTTTTCTTTTTTTATGAAAGTGAAACAGTGATGAATAAAATTTGAATAAAATGTATTTGTAGATTGGTTAAATGCTCATGTGTGTTGTATGTGTGTGTTTACAGGAAGAAGTGGTGGAAATCGAATATGTTGAGAAGTTCACGGCCCCACAGCCAGAGGAGTGCATCATGCACGATGACTGGATCAGCTCAGTGGAAGCAGATTCTGAATGGTGCGTTTCCTGCAAGACCAAACTAAAAGTAGGAATCGCTCCGCTTGGACAGGTTTGTGACTGATATGTAAAATTCTTTCCTCTTCCCAACTCCCAGGATCCTTACAGGCTCTTACGATAAGACTGCACGGATTTGGTCTATGGAAGGGAAGGCGGTGATGACCGTGGCTGGACACACTGATGTTGTGAAGGATGTAGCCTGGGTGAAGAGAGGTTAGAATCTGTTCAGTACGAGATGAATGAGAGCTAACGATGCACTAGGTTTCTGAATTTGTCAGTTCTTCTTCTGTTGGATGTTTCCGTGGCTTTTAGACGGTCTGAGCTCTCTGCTCTTGACCGCATCTCTGGATCAAACGATCATGTTATGGGAGTGGAATTCTGAACGGAACAAAGTGAAGGCCCGACACTGTTGCCGTGGACACGCAGGAAGTGTAGACACAGTTTCCGTCGACCCCACTAGGACGAAGGTTTGTGTGTTTGCTACTAAACACCATACGTTTAGTTCTCTAGACACACTGTATGCGTCTCTCATGCGCTGTTTTCTCTTTAGTTTTGCAGTGGCTCATGGGACAAAATGCTTAAGATATGGTCAGCAGGTATGTTTTCTTTAGAACGTGTTCAGTGAGATGTTTAATTCAGAAAGACAAGATAAACATCCAACTTCAAAAAAAGAAAACTACGAAATGTCAAGTACTTCTTTTAAAAAAAAGTTGACTTGTACAGGTGAGGTCAAAAGTTTACATCCCCCTTTCAGAATCTGCGAAACGTTAATTATGAGTTAAGTATTAAAATGCATGTTATGGTTAATTTAGTACTGACCTGAATATGATGTTTGACATAAAACATGTTTGCATATAGTCCACAAGAGAAAATAATAGTTGAATTTATAAAAATGATGTAATTTGTTGAGCATTTTTGTTTCAAGATTCAAACTCTTATTGGTGCTCTAGAAGGAAAAAACCATGCATTAGGAGTCAGCGGTGAAAACGTTTGAACAGAATAGAGATGTGTACATATTTTTTTTTGCCTTAGTATCATATTTGTTATGATATGCCCTTATTAGGCCCTTTAAGCCCTTATTAGGCTGCAGAAGATAGTTACATGTTTCCCAGGAGACTTGTAAAAGAGCAGATTCTGAAAGGGGATTTAAACTGTTGACCTCAACTGTATTATTGTTGTCCTCAGTGCCAACAGAGGAAGAGGATGAGATGGAGGAACCCAACAGACCGCGTAAAAAACAGAAAACGGAGCAGATGGGGCTCACGCGGGTTAGTATCCATGCATGTTCTTCACTCAATAGCTCATGTTATTAATTAATGCTTTGCACATTTATAAATTCTTGTTATTCCTCTTTAGACTCCCCTCATGACTTTCTCTGGTCATAATGAGGCAGTGTCCTCTGTGCTCTGGACGGACGCTGAGGAGTTGTGCAGTGCATCATGGGATCACACCATCCGTCTATGGGATGCAGAGACTGGTGGACCGAAGGGTACAATAGTGAGTGGCGACAGTTCATCATAGAAATATATTAATAGATCCATTAAATCCATTTGTTTTGTTTGAAAGCGATTTAATTTTTTCCTCTAATAAAAATTATTACATTTTCTCACATTCTGAATTTTCATTGTTGTTCATCCTAAATAGTTTATAAAAACATTTATAAAGTTACATGTATTATATAAACTACTTACAAAAGATCATAATTAAAAACAAAAATGTATTATTGTAAATGTATACTTTTTTTCCATATTTAGTATTTTTTTAATTGTTTATAAATAGTAGTTAGAATAATATTAATAGTTATTATTATTATTATTATTATTATTATTATTATTATTATTATTATTATTATTTTTAAAAGAACTATGCTAATTATTGAGATGAGTTAAGGAGTGTTCTGGATAAATGAAGTGTGTCACCAAGCATAAAATAATGACCATCTTCGACTTGTTTCTAAAATATTCTCCTACTCCTGCATATTAAGTTGGGTCAGGAGAATGTATTTTTAAAAAAAAAGAAAAACATACAAACTGTACCTTTTAAGGACTGCTGGATTTACAGACTGATGTTCTTGCATTGCAGACAGGCAGTAAGGTTTTCAACTGTATCTCATACTCTCCTCTGTGTCGCCGTCTGGCCTCGGGCAGCACAGACAGACATGTGCGTCTATGGGACCCAAGATCTAAAGGTGACTGTCGCCTATCCCGTATAATGATGTCCTTTCATACTGAAAGTTATTTTCATTGCTCATATTTTTCATTTTTTCCAGACGGCTCTCTAGTTCTCCTGTCTCTAACGTCCCATAACGGTTGGGTGACGGCGGTCAGGTGGGCTCCATCTCACGAGCATCAGCTTGTTTCAGGATCTCTAGATAATGTGGTCAAACTCTGGGACATAAGGAGGTGCGTGACTTACAAACCAAGCCAAAACCAATCTGTTCCCATATATCTGTCCCTAACAGTCCTGCTTTCTTCTTGACAGCTGTAAAGCACCACTCTATGATCTAGCTGCCCACGAAGACAAAGTAATGTGTGTTGACTGGACAGAGAATGGGGTACGACAATCCATCCAAATACTCCTCTGTTTTACTAACACTGTTAGAAGGCCCAAGAAATCAAATCGGTTGATCACACCGAGATAAATATTCTGTGTGATAAACATACTTTAAATTAGATAGTAAAATGTGGGCAAACTTTGATGTTACACTACTAGCGTATGTTTCTAGTATGATTTAACATGCTGCTAGAATGTAGTTAGCCCATGTGAGTTAACTTTTTAAATTGTATTTGAATGAAAGCCGAAAAAAGTTTACGTTTATTTACATTACCGTAATTATTACATTAACAAAAATTGTTGCAAACAATGAATAGAAAGATGTGCAACGTATTTTATATATGACACATTTTTTAGTTTTTTATTATGTACTTATCAGCGTGGATATCAGGGCCAAAGGTGTTTTTTTTCATGAAAAAGAATTGTTTAAAACATTAACTCGTACTAGAAATGGCTCTAATGAGAACTTTTAGTCTAGGGTTTTTTTAGGATATGTCTTTTATCTACTTCCTGCTTCAATCGAAAATGCATCAACAATGTATGTTAAGTTATTTCATGGGGTTTTTAACTGTAAACTTGATGTGTATTTTTTTTGGTTCTAGCTGATTTTGAGTGGAGGAGCAGATAACAAACTCTACACATACAGATACTCGGCATATGTCTCGGATGCAGGAGCGTAAAACACTCCGGTGTTAGTTGTCGTTTTACTTCAGGATCGCCATGGGAACATAAACAACAACATCTTCTGCTGTATAACCAACAAAATATGACATTGGAAACCAGCTACAAGCATACAACAAAACCTCACAGCCTTACAAGAAACAAACGCATTTCTGTGCAAATCATGCGTGAAACCATTCGTACATTGTCACATTAAGTTCAGTGGGCGCTTTGCATGAATGGTTTTAAGAATAATTTGTTCTAATTCGATAAGCTTCTGTTCACTGAATCAGGCCTCGTTCAATGTGACAATTTACACGAAGGCCTCGCCAATGATTTACACACAAATCAATAAGTTCTGCTCATGTTTTATAAGAAAGGAACAGTCTTGTGTTTTTGTTCACAGTGGTATTTAGTGTTTAATGCTCAATACGTCGTCACGTGTCAGGTTTACTCCGCTGCCTTTTCATAACAAATCTAAGTTTGTTAAATTGCTGGTTACTCGTGTGGTAAATTGTGAAGTGTTCTGTAGTTTTAATAACTTTGAATTTGAAATGAATATATTTTCAGTGTTCCTGTCACTAAATATACTATTCCAGATATTGTTGATCTTTGGATTGTATTGAAGTGTAATAAATTCTAAATTACAGTTAAAATGGCGAATGTGTTTAGTTCCGAGTATTTGTTTTTTTACTAGCGGTCGGTGAACGTTCATCCGGCAGGTGGCGCTAGAGTTCTGGGTTGGTTTATGTTTCCAAACGTTTTATCCGTCGAGGAAGAGCCTGCTAGATATGGTCGCTACGGCAGTGACGTCCTAAACAATCCTCCTGTATTTTTGTATTAAAAATGTGTTAAACCACCACTGTATTCACAACAGGAGAGGGTTTTATAGGGCTGACACCATGGGGAAGAAAGATAAGAGTGATAGAGGTAAGATGGATGCCGCGTTTTAGAAATAAACACAATTTAAGCAACGAAGTTTGACGGACCGTGCAAGCTCTGCTGTTGTGTATGTTTAACGAATGCAGCAGAAAACATAAGATTTGAAGATAACTATGAGCTTAATTGTGTTCAGAAGTGATATCATATGAACTATGTTATACAAGCAGGCTCCTCAATAAGGAGTGCTTAGATTCCCTTGTGAAAATAAAATGCTATCATCTGTGTTGCACTTGTACTTCCTTAGTATATATATATATATATATATATATATATATATATATATATATATATATATATATATATATATATATATTAAAAAGGTGTGTATTTTAAATTAAGAGCATACTTGCGGATAATGTAGTTCTAATTAAATAAAATGGCACTTGAAGGTGCTTAAAAAACTACACCTTCATGAATGTTTGTAAAAGTACATTTTACGACAATGTCAATTAAAAGCTTATTATATTTTGATAATCTCTTGTCATGCTTTAAATTTTCATGTGTTCAGTGCAGTGTACTAAAGCATGCGAATTTGGTTGATTTACTTGATTACTATTTTAACTTTTTAAAGTTTTTTGATATTGCGTTTAAATGTATTTTAAATGTACTAAATTGTACTGTAATTGCAAATTTGCTATTGAAAATGTTATAAAAATGTATTGCATACACGTTATAACGGAAATTACATTTTAGTTTACTATATAGGTTTGTCAGCGCTTTCAGCATTACATTTTAATTATATTTCATTGGCAATGATCGTAATTATAAAATTTAATAGAAATAAAAGGGTGGGTCAAAAAATTATAAAGTTCAATTAACAGCATTTAATAAAAAGTAATTGTCAAAAAAGACATTATTTTCACAGTCGCACTTAAGAATATGCTTGAGTATATTATTTACATTATAGACACTCTTTGTAAAAATCTGTTAAAGTGTAGATCCAGATATTGTTTCTAAATGCTATTAAGTTAAACTGTTGCCAAAAACACTTGTGGTTGTTGTTGTTTTTTCACTTTAGATAAAAAGTCCAAGAAGCGTTATTATGATGAGGAGGAGGATGACGAAGAGGTGATGGGCGGCGAGTCTCAGGAGGCTGTTCCAGCAGCTGCAGGGAAGCAGGTGGATGAATCCAGCACTAAACTGGATGAGTATGGAGCCAAAGACTACAGGCTACAGATGCTTCTCAAGAACGACCACACTTCCCGGCCCCTATGGGTGGTAAGACTAAAGATCCTTGATTTATTAGGCAGTTACAGAAGCTGGTGACTATCCCATTATGTATGTGTCTGACTGTTGTAGGCTCCTGATGGTCACATCTTCCTAGAGGCTTTCTCTCCCGTGTATAAATACGCTCAGGACTTCCTGGTGGCCATATCAGAGCCAGTGTGCAGACCCACCCATGTGCACGAGTACAAGCTGACGGCTTACTCTCTGTACGCTGCTGTGAGCGTCGGCCTGCAGACCTCTGACATCATAGAGTACCTGCAGAAACTCAGCAAGACCTCCGTGCCAGACGGCATAGTACAGTTTATAAAGGTGTGTTGACAACCACTCCACGCTCTTAAACCGATGCACATTATGGCTATTGTTGGCACTCTCATAAATTGCTTTGTTTATCTTTTGTCGCTTAGGATTAAAGCATCTGCTAAATGCATGAATGTTAGAATAAAAAAAAAGGTATATATCAAAGCCACTCTTTTACTCTCTCTGTTCTCCTGCAGTTGTGCACCGTGAGCTACGGTAAAGTCAAACTGGTCCTGAAACACAACAGGTCGGTTCATTCTACTTAGATTCCTCTTCCATTGCTTCTTACTAAAGAAAGGTTAAATAATTAGTTATGTATTAGCATGTTGTATATTGCTTTGCTCGTGGTCTGTCGAATGTTTATATGTTAGTTCTGAAATCTGATTTCAGATTAGATTATTTCTATAACAGGAAGTTTGGTGTCAAGTGTTGGCTTCGAATATTAAGATTGCATGTACTTGATTCTGAAACATAAATGTAAGTACTGTTTAAAAGTTTGTGGTTGTAAATTGCCATGCGCTCACAAAGACTGCATTTATTTGATCAAATATACAATGAAACAGTGCTATGGAAAAATTACAATTTAAATGTAAATGTTATCTATTTTAATACTGTTTTAAAGTGCAAATTTTTTAATTCTCAGTGTCATATGATCTTTCAGAAATAATTTTAAGATACTAATTTGATGATTATAAAACTCTTAGTGGAAGACTTTGCAGCTGAATATTTTTAGTTTAGGATTGTTTAATAAATGGGAAGTTAAAAATGGCATTAATTTCAGATATATTTTGTATTTAGTAAATGTCTAGATCAGTTGCGTCCTTGCTATATAAAATTATTCTGTTACTAAAAATTGTACTGACTACATGCGTCATAAAACATGCACTGTGCAACGACTACATGGCATTGATAGTGCAGATGGTTGAGTTTGTGTGTGTGTGTGTGTGTGTGTGTGTGTGTGTGTGTGTGTGTGTGTGTGTGTTGAGAACAGGTACTTTGTGGAGAGTGCGTTCCCAGATGTCATTCAAAGGCTTTTACAGGACACAGTGATCCGGGACTGTCGTCTTCGGTCTGCTGAGGGTGAGGAGACTGAGCTCATCACCGAGACCATCTCTAGCAAATCTGCAGTAAGTGTGAGCACAAAACATGTTTATTGGGTGAAAACATCAAGACACATCTAATCTGGTTCCATTGTCCTGTCCAGATCACAAAGTCTCAGCAGGACAACGGTGGACCGTCCACCTCCCAGCCTGCAGACGGTCAGCGCACAGGAAGTCAGGTGCCGGAGGACATCTTCAGTTACTACGAGCAGATGGATAAAGAGGAGGAGGAGGAGGAAGAGACCCAAACTGTATCATTTGAGATCCGTCAGGTGTGTAAATTACCTAATTGGATGTTAATTTACCCTGATTGTTGCTAATTTTTTTGTTGGAATGGTTATTTAGTGAAGATTTCATGCACATTCATCTAATTCTTTCTTCATGTTTGTGCTGGACTTGTTAGGAAATGATCGAGGAGCTTCAGAAACGTTGCATTCAGCTGGAATATCCTCTCCTGGCTGAATATGATTTCCGTAACGACACGGTGAACCCTGACATCAACATGGACCTGAAGCCCACCGCTGTGCTGAGACCATATCAGGAAAAGAGTCTGAGGAAGATGTTTGGGAATGGCAGAGCTCGATCTGGAGTCATCGTCCTGCCTTGTGGTAAACTATCTCTCTTCTTATGTACAGTGTTTGTATCATTTCTTCCCAGAAGCAGCTGATGCCTAGTCCTGGGCTGTAGAGTGCTGTGAATCCTCACCCAAACTAATCAGACAAAGACAAAGAATATGTAGTTCTAAGATGTTGTAATATGATTTGAGAAGAATATGAAATGAGCCATTTGACTGGATATGTATTTTTAATTGTTATTAATGGAATATTCATGTTCTAAATTATGCATAGAACCTCAGTGCCTTTTGTTTTTAGAAATGCACAACCTCTTTATTTTACTCAAAAGAGGCCTATTAACTGTAAAACTGTAAAGTGAATAATAACATTTTACTGGCCTAGAGGACAAAAATCTATACATTTTAACAATGATAAGAACTTAAACTGATTTTAATGTAAGCAAATACATTATTATATAATTAATATATTATTTAAATATTTATTTTTGAAGTAAATGTTTATTTTTTATATATATATATATATATATATATATATATATATATATATATATATATATATATATATATATATAAATAATTGCTTGAAATATCATAATCACTTTGTTGTTGATTAGTCTTTCATTTCAAAACCATTTTTTCTTGTGCTTTCAAGACACAGGTCATTCTTGCAATTTCAGTACAATCTATTTTAACACAGCTTTTAAAAACTACAACCAGACAATTTAACAACCAGAAATTGCACCTTAATACCATACAAACCAGCTGTTTTAGTTAGCAAAGCCTAAAAATAGATGTACACGATCAACGTTTTAAAAACTACATTACCAGAGTAATTTGGGACGCGCTTTGAATGGTATTATCGAGATAAAACGAAATGAATCTACGTTGAGGTCATTAGTTATTCCTCTGTTCTGTGTCACAGGTGCTGGTAAATCACTGGTGGGCGTCACTGCTGCCTGCACAGTGCGTAAGCGCTGTCTGGTGCTGGGAAACTCATCTGTGTCAGTGGAGCAGTGGAAGGCTCAGTTTAAGATGTGGTCCACTATTGATGACTCCCAGATCTGCCGTTTCACTTCTGACGCAAAAGACAAACCCATCGGCTGCTCTGTGGCCATTAGTACTTATTCTATGTTGGGCCACACCACCAAACGCTCATGGGAGGCTGAGAGGGTCATGGAGTGGATGAAAAGTCAGGAATGGGGGCTCATTATACTAGATGAGGTGCACACAATCCCAGGTAGGTTTAGCGTGTGAACGTCACACAACATAATCGCAACTTAATATCAAGCGAGAAATCATGTTATCTGTCCAGTTTTTTTTGGGGTCACTTGGATTCTTTTTTTTCTCATTTGACAAACTCCACCTACTACGAAATTTCTGTAATTTCAAAACCGACGACCAATTATAATTCAGTACGCAAATATTGTAAAGAAATCAATTTTAAATAGGAAATATTTTAACAATGGTACGTTTTCTTTTTGCGATCTTGAAGGGATATTTCACCCAAAAATGAGTTTTTCAACTTGAAAAAGTTCAAAAATATGAATGAAATCAAAGTGTTATGTGATGAAGGGATTTATTTAAATCTTTTATTGCAATTTGAAAACACACACATGCATAATGATAATCAAATATGGTAAACAGAAGCAGAAACAATGAGGTTGTTCTTAACATCAAGCTCAAAAGTTTTTCCCTCTCTTTAAAACTCTTTTAATCTGAATTAATTCTAGAAATTTGTGGAGAAGCAAAATTAAATTTAATATAGGAGGAGTATCTTTTGAGTTTGAGTATTTTTGGAATTTTGTTGTTGCTCAGCATTTCAGAACAGCACTGAGAACAAAGAAATTATTAAAAAAAATGTCACCCTGCAGCACAGAACCAGTCATAAGTAGCATAGGTTTATTTGTAGCAGTCAACAATCCATTTTATGGGTCAAAAATCATTAGGATATTGTAAGATCATTAAGATAAGATCATGTTCCATTAAAATAATGTAAATGTATCCAAACTTAGTTTTTGATTAGTAATTTGCTTTGCTAAAGACTTCATTTTGTCAACTTTAAAGATAATTTTTTTCTCAATACTTAGATTTTTTTTTCCCCATCCTTCTCTCTCAGATTTCAGATTTTCAAAGAGTTAAGCCAAATATTGTCCTGTCCTAACAAGCTGTACATCAGTGGAAAGCTTATCTATTCGGCTCTGATGATGCATAAATCTCAATTTCGACAAATTGACCAATCTGATTGATTTTCTGGTCCCTGGTCACGAAAAAAATATCATAACATAAATGAAAACGATACAGATTCCTGACTTTGTTTGTCTTGCAGCAAAGATGTTCCGTCGTGTTCTGACGATAGTCCAGGCTCACTGTAAACTGGGTCTCACTGCCACGTTGGTGAGAGAGGATGATAAGATTGTCGATCTTAACTTCCTGATTGGGCCGAAGCTCTACGAGGCGAATTGGATGGAACTACAGAACAATGGTTATATTGCTAAAGTCCAGTGTGCTGAGGTGAGGGTTTGAAGTAATAATTGTCCTACTGAAACAATTATGTAACCGGAAAGAAATCTAACATTTCTCCCAAAGTACAGTAAAGACAACAAAAGATCTTTTCTTGTGCGTTTTACATAATCTGAACTTAGGTTGATGTCTGAACCTTGTCAGGCAGGTCACCGAGGTGCATGAAATTGTGAAACATTGTGTTGGTAGGTTCTGGAGCATGATGTACAAAGAACATACAGTACAGTTATTCAATATTGCCTCTAATTTTCTGATCTTACTAAACAAAAGCTGAGTAGACCTTTTAGCCTTTTTTATGTGCTGACTCATGCATTGTTCACTGTACAAAGAACATAATGCTAAAAAATCCTCTAATGCAAAGCATATATCACATTTCTGGTAAACCATTTAGCTGTTGCGAACAAGTCAGCAAGTCAAATATATATTTAATATAAGGCTAACAACTTTGCAGAAAAAGTAGAAATTCTATATTCAGTGCAATTTTCCTAGTCTTCTTTTTATTATTCAGCTGCAATATTTCTAAAAAAAGAATATCCGGTTATTCTAAAGAAAAAAAAAAAAAAGAAGAATTCCCTTTTATAGATCTCAACAGCAAAATAAGTAGTTAGAAACTTTCCTTTTTGTATTTTTAAAAATATATAGATACGATTTGCATGCATATAATAACTTTCATAAATGTTTTTAAGAAGTTTTAATTGAATTAAAGCTTTATAGACTAGTGACCATGACCATATGTTGGATAAACCTTTTGAGGAACTAAACCATGTAGCTTATTTGAGGGGTGAAGCGTCTTAGAGGGTGAAAATGTAAAGAGCGGTGTGTATTGTTGTTTTGCGTGCTTTAAGCTTGAAGTTCTCTGTGTGTCTAGGTATGGTGTCCCATGTCTCCTGAGTTTTATCGTGAATATGTGGCTATTAAGACGAAGAAGAGAATTCTGCTCTACACCATGAATCCCAATAAGTTCCGCGCGTGTCAGTTCCTGATCCGCTTCCACGAGCGGAGAAACGACAAGATCATCGTCTTTGCCGACAACGTCTTCGCTCTGAAAGAATACGCCATCCGACTGAACAAGTAATCCCTTGACACGTTGTAAAGCTGTAGCCGTTGCCCACTTTTCAGTTGCTGCTCATATTTAAGCATTAAGCATTTTTCCCTTTAATTAGTTTTTTAAGCGTGAGACATTTTTCAGCTGAGAGTTAGAAACTATGAACCAAAACGAACGAGCTTCACGATTTCTAAAACTTAGATTAAATAGAAAAAGATCGTTTGACACATGCGTGAATGAACTGCTTGTGCTTTCAAACATAAGACTTCATAAACTACTGTAAAATTGCACGATTGACCGGAAAATACGCCACTTATGTCTGCTATTCACACAAGCAGCTTTTCTTATTGATCAAACTTTCTCAGTGCATTTTTTTTTGTTTTTTATACAGAATTTAGCGGTTAAACGTCATTTCTAAAAGCTTAATTTACAATCTTTTAGGAGGTCATGCCGTGTCCTTCTTCAAAAGTTTAAGCAATATTGCTAAATGCTTTTTCTTTATGCATAAAATGAATGAGATTTTTTTGGGCATTGTAGTAAAAAAAATCATTTTTTTTTTCTTTTAATCACTTTAATCACTATACAAAAGCATGTTAAGAGTTCAGAAACGTGCAGTATCAACAAAGTCATGAACTTACTAAAAGCTGCTAAAGAGCAGCTTACACAAAAGAGCTCAACACACCGCATGAGCTCAAATGATCCACAAAAACATCTTTTTTTTGCATGCTTATCCAAACCTGTGTTTGTGCCCGGACAAATTCTAGAAGGCAATTCTGTGGCCCTGGCGCAACCTCTAATCAGCTTTACTTTGCTGTTAATCACCTTTAACTTGGCAAATGAATGGGCTTTTCCTCGTAAAGTGTGCAAAGTGTGCAAAGTTTGTTTGAAAGGCTAAATCTCATACTGTATGGGGGCATTATAGGACTCTGAGGGTTTGTGAGGTAAAGTTTGCACATTTCCAGTGGTTCTTTGTATTTTTATTTATATTATTTTATCTTTTTTATATATAATAATGACTAAGTGCACAATAAGATTCTTCCGGAAATATGCTTTGGATTTTTCTTATTTGATCCTTTGATTTGACGTATTATTGTTTTTACGTATTCTTTTGCCAATTTAAACTTGTGTGAAAGGTCAAAGGCCAATTCTTCTACATGCTCAAAATTATATATATATATGTAAATAAGTACACACTCTCTTTTGTTGTCTCTCATCAGACCATATATTTATGGACCCACATCTCAAGGAGAACGTATGCAGATCCTTCAGAACTTTAAACACAATCCCAAAATCAATACCATATTCATCTCCAAGGTAAATAGCCTACCTCTGCTCCCTTTCCTGTGAAAATGTAGAATAATATTTCTCGTTTTAAACTTTTTATTTCCGCTGTGTTGTCTTCAAAGTCTGCAATCTATGTCAGTAAATAATGCTTTTCATTTTTAAGTAGCATTTAATTCAGTCTCAACACTACTTTTACATAAAAGTTGGTGTTTTGAGCCTTTAATTCCCTTGACGTTCCAACCATATTTCAAGATAAATACTTCTACAGGTGCTTTAGAAGTGCTAATATGCCTTTTTTTTTTTTTTTTTTTTTACCATAATCTTTTTTTTTCGCATCAACTCAAATACTCTTGTTCTGTTTAAACCTTAAACAACAATACATCGTTAAATTTCTAGCAAACAAACAATCCATTTCTGAATGTTGTCAAAATGTAACCTTTGTGTTCATGGTAAAGTAAATCAAGCAATAAATAATCATTACTTTTGTTAGTTAACATTTTCTTTCATTATTCCACTTTAGACATTCTACTGACGTTAACGAACTTTGTAACTACATGTCGACTAGCAGTCATTAGCATATTACAAGACATTTCAATATCTAACACACTGTACAATATAGTTTAACGTAAATTCCTAATTTCCAATACTGAAGTTTAAGCCCTAAAATGCAGTTCAAAGGGTTCGTTTTCTCAAAAAGTCAAATTCTGTCTGTTCCCAGGTCCAGAAAAAATCTCATGCTTAGTATCTTGTAACATTTTGATCCACAACACACAACATATTACTGACTAAACATTGCACGTATATGTCAGCTTACGCTACTAACCCTAAACTTTTCCTAACACCCTACTCTATGAGTTACTAGACATGTAGTTGCACAGTTACTTTTAGCTAGTGAAATATTCAAAGTGGACTATTAAAATAAAGTGTAAGCAAACTTTTTTTATTTAATGGAGATTTTACATCCAGCAAAGGATTTTAAATGTTCATGTGACTGTATCAGAGACACTGAGACACTGATCTGAGGAGTGCTGGAATGCTGTTCATTAACTTTAGATTCTACCTTAATGCAAATGTTTGGAAATGATTGCGTGGGAAATGAGATGCACGTGTGCTGATATGATTGTCTGCAAAAGTCAGGCAATTCAAATAAGATTAGAGCAGGAAGGGGTTTGTTATGTAGACTCTGCTTGCATTTGAAGTTTCTTTTAAAGATGTCCTAAAAAGCCTTTGGATAACCAAAGATCTTTCTTTTTTATCTTCGTTAGATGTCTTTGCCTTTCGTTATGTCATTCCCATGCAATGTTACCAGGTCCAGAAACGTAGCAAGGACATAAAATACTTAAAAATACTTTTAAAAATACTTTTTATGTGCAAAGAATTTTTTCAGCAGTTTCCAAAGTTACCATCTTCTGCCACATTATATTTTACTGTTGTTCTTGCGACTTTTCTGGACCTGGGAACAGACAGAATTTGCATTTTTGAGTAAACTAACCCTTTAAAACTACATTTAGTTGTTTAGTTGTAAACTTCAGTATTGGAAATTAGGAATTTACATTAAACTATATTGTACAGTGTGTTAGATATTGAAATGTAACGCGCCTTCTGGACACAGTTTTCTTCCTATTTCTTCCATGTTTCTGGTTTCACATTAAAGATTCGGTCAGGTTGACTTTTACAGACAGCAGGTTTGATTGTGGTTTGATACTACAGTGATAGTATGGCTGTCTTCTTCCATTCTGATTCCGTCCTCTCTTGTTTTCTTCTGTCAGGTAGGAGATACTTCATTTGACCTGCCGGAGGCAAACGTGCTAATCCAGATCTCCTCTCACGGTGGTTCTCGTCGTCAGGAAGCTCAGAGACTGGGCCGAGTGCTGCGAGCCAAGAAAGGTAACAAGCTATTGGAAGTCAACATTTTGAACATCATCATGGGGTAACTGGACTGACCATTTAGACAGCCAAGTTCTAAATACTTATATGCTGTATATTAATTTAATACATGCATTCTGAGATGATCTAGAACTTGAAGGAATTGCAATGTTTGCAGATGAACCTTTAATGATCATATGATCATTTTTTTTTTGCGCAGGTATGGTTGCAGAGGAATACAATGCTTACTTTTACTCACTCGTCTCTCAGGACACACAGGAAATGGCTTATTCCACCAAGAGACAGCGCTTCCTGGTGGACCAGGGATACAGTTTCAAGGTTTTAAGGCCGTACTTTGACTGCAAACACATGAATTTTGTTATACTGATTGAAAAGGGTAGCAAAACTGGGTGGTGATACCATGTGTGTTAAGTCTCAGTCTGTCGCATCTTTTCGTCTCTTTTTAGGTGATCACAAAATTGGCTGGGATGGAGGAGGAAGACCTGATGTTTTCCTCTCGTGAGGAACAGCAGCAGCTCCTACAGAAAGTTCTGGCAGCATCAGATCTTGACGCAGAAGAGGAAGTTGTGATGGGAGACGTGGGAGGAAAGCCACAGGTATCTCCACTCGTTCTTGTTCCTGTCTGTAACCTCATTTGTTTGCTGGATGTGAGTTGCTGTTTTGATCTTGATCGTTCACCACTGAAAAAACACTGGTCTGTATTCGGATTTTAAGATTTTGTCATTCTTCTTTGGAACGTTAGGAAAGATAGTTAGTATGATCGTGCTGCTTTCTTCAATGCAAAGAAAGTGATTGGTGATTGGCCAAAACATAGCGTGTATGCTTTATTGCATATTTTCTGAAGCAATACGTGAGGAACAGGCTAAATTAACCAGTTATTTACTGTTCACGGAAAACGTCCTCTTCTCTGCAGCTACAGTGTTATTTTAGTATTATTTATGCACTTCTGTAGTGTTTATTGATATTTTGAATCACCTTTTTTACTTATCAGTTGTCATTTTAAATTTGGTGTATTTTTTTGTAATTCAACTTGCTTTCGTAGTTTTTGTTCTTTAATATTACTTTTGTTTTTCTTGAATTAATTTTGTAATTTTAACACTTTGACTTCAGCTTATTTCAATTAATAACAATGGCATTGCTCTCACATTTTGTTTCGCCACATATTGTTGTTCTATTGCTGTGTTTAGCAATTTAATTTTAAGTCTATTCCACACTTCAGACATCTAATAGTCGTATGGATTACTTTTATGTCAGCTTTTGATGGTGATTTTCTAAAAACGTTAAATTAAAGAACACAGAAGCAACGTGTCATTTACATTTCGACCAACGCAGTATACCAATCGAAGCTCAAATTAGCACAGAGGCAAATAAAAGAAATAAAGAAGCCACAGTATGTTGAAAACGAAGGTGTAGTTAGTAAATTGAATTGCTTGATAAATTTAAATTCTCTCCCGTACATTTTGCATCTGAAGGGAAACACTACAAATGCATATTCAATAAGGTCAGGTGCAAAAATAACTGTCTACACATTTTCAGCACTAATTCTTCACTGCGCATCTGCAGTAAATCCTGACAGTGATATTAAAAGATGGTTTGCCCTTGTTCTAGCCCTTAGTCTCCATTCACTTTTGCATATTATCTGTAGAATACAGTTTCTTTTCTCCTCAATGAAAGAGAAAAAGCCAGACTTCTAATGTTGAAGCCAAATCAAATGTTCAGGTCAACCGAGAGCAGTTCTTTATCCATACGGCCTCAGCTTATAATCTTTTCTTTGACGTACATTCAGTCATTCTATGGAACGGGTTAATCTGTATTTGCACGTAAGTAAGGCTTTATTTTTTTTTTACTATTGACCTGTTTCTATAGTTTTCTCGCCGTGCTGGAACTATGAGCTCCATGTCTGGTGCAGATGATACCGTCTACATGGAATACCAGACGTCCCGCAGCGGCAAGTCTTTAGTCGGCAAGAACATCCATCCTCTGTTTAAACGCTTCCGCAAGTGAACACGCTCACGACGCGACTGATGTATTCAGGCCAAGACAACACACTTCCTGGGACGGCAAGCCTCGTGATACAAGGCACTTCACTGCTGCTCATCTCAGAGCCATTTAAAGACTGTGAGGAGGAAGCAAAACTGGTGTCATTTCAGAAAGACTGGGGGAAAAAATCTAATATGTATAGTATTACAAACTGGATATTTGTAATTATTAAGATGATTTCTTTAAATTTGTTGTGAGAAACTGATTTGTAAAGAAGGAAGAAGTTTGTACAGTCTGTAAAAGACAAAACGAAGTGTACTGGTAAATGTACTTTATCAAATAAACTGCTTTGGTATATAACAAGATTCTGTACATTTCTGTTATTGCATTAGGTTTCTCAAACTATCTGAACATTATGCATCAATCTTAGCTATTTATTTGCCTTCATGAAGATGATACTGCTAGTTTGTAAAGCGTTAACTAGCATTAATGTGTATAATGAGTAAAGAATAACAGAGTGGCGTGCGTTCATTTTTAATTCAACAGTATCTAGTCATTTGTTTTAAGGTTTTTCTGCATAAAGATGCTTTTGTGTGCAATTATTTAATTTCAAATAACTGAGCCAATGAAATGCAGTAATTGGAGAGAGAGTGTTTGTGAATCACCTGAGCCCGCTGCTCTCTAATTTTAGATAACAAAAAAAATATTTTAGAAATATTCACCCAAAACTGAATAGCTTCCGTCAACTTATATTCCCCCTAAATATGTCCCGTACCTGTGCGAGTTTCCTGTATTCTGTGGAACATACAATAAATAACCAGAAGTTGCTGTTCTCTAGTGTCATGCATAATATTTAAAAGAATACCAGCAAAGTCAATGGCAACCAGAAACTATACAGATTTCTTTTTCTTTCATGCTCCACATAAGATGGAAATGCTTACAGGTTTTGAAACAACTTGTGGGTGAAAAAATGAAAATACCTTTTACTCTATTAAAATTAAATGCAATGTAACGTAAAAGAAGTACCTTAATGTGACTAACAAGCCAGTTAACCGTGCTTCGTAACTCTCTTTTAATACCGAGGTGGCCCTTTTCAAAGTTCTTTCAAACTTCCACTTTCTTTGTCATTAAAAAGCATGACTTAATATGTCCCATCATTAGTCCATACAGTTTTTGTACGGCGCAAGGGTGGATTATTGAGAATGGATTATCCCTTTAACTTTAATTGAGATATAAAGTGAAAATAAAGCCCTGTTGTTTACCTTACTGTAGATCTAATGAACGCAGTGGGGTTTTTTTTTGTGCCTCCAGACGTAATCCTCTTCTCAGTGGTGCTGTAGATAACCCACTCCAGCCAGATATGTGTCCCCATGTAACTTCATGTGATTTGCTGTCAAAGTCTCTCACACTAGGAGAAATCCGGAATCCCCATTCATTTTAATCCCTTTGTATTAGTTTGTAATCGTATTATGGATGGATATTAAAAGAACAAGCCTCATATTCTTCAGTGTACCAACTGAATGGCATAGCTGGATTTTAAGTTTGTGTGTTGAGACAATTTAAAGCAACTTCCAGCACATATACACTTTATGTTTTCGCCACCAATCGAGCAACAGGAAGAAGCAAATGATCAGACGTATAAAATAAAATACGCATAGTAATGCCAACAAGACGTTTCAGGCTCGATTCCTGAAAAAAAAAGAAAAAAGCTACACGTTCATTCATGTACAGACGGGGGGGTTTGAAGAAGTTTAGAAATAAGACTGCATAAAATGTTTGTACTAAAATTGTTAGGCTTCAAAAACGGAACAGAAGCGTCCCTGAAAATGGAGTGACTGTGTTTAAAAAAATGTTTTAATTCCTAAACATTTCATATTTTTGTTTAACCCTTTAATCTTAAAGTCAATCTGGGCATCATATGCATGTTTAGTGCTGTCAAATGATTAATGGTGGTTAATTGCAAGTTTTTGTTTACATATATATATATATATATATATATATATATATATATATATATATATATATATATATATGTCTACTGTGTATATTTATGATGTTTATATGTTTATAAAATCAAGCACATGCATGTGTATATATATATATATATATATATATATATATATATATATATATATATATATATATATATATATATATATATATATATTTATCCAGGCAGCGTAAACATATATTGGCTCAGTGGGTTTCATTTGAGCACATGGCCGATGATTGAGTTCAGCAGCCATGTGCTCCGTTGACTTGTGTTTGTGTGAACACACGGCTTTTGTTTGTTGCCGTTTCTCATGTGCTCTTTTGTTGCTCCAAAGGATTGGTTTTGCCCTTTGTCACCTCTCTGTTTCTTCATTTGCTTTACCAGCTCCACTTCGTTACTTTTCCTCCCCGCGTTCTGTGCCAGATCGTTTTCGTGCCCGCTAAAGCTTTTCACCCAAGTCCTTTCCTCTCTTTGCACGCGCTCCTAACAAAAAAAAAATCAGCTGGATGATAAAACAATTAATCGACTGAGATTAAAAGATTAGTGGATTTTGATTATTAATATGATTATATTGTGGTGAGAAGCCTCATGCACCTGCGATTGCTGAACACTGGTATAAGGACG
Organism: Puntigrus tetrazona; assembly: GCF_018831695.1. Lineage (NCBI taxonomy): Eukaryota > Metazoa > Chordata > Actinopteri > Cypriniformes > Cyprinidae > Puntigrus > Puntigrus tetrazona. Next base: position 4,336,764 of record NC_056704.1, on the reverse strand, counting down.
CAAAGGCAAAACAATCTTTCGCAATTGTTTTGGCAAAAGTGAAGTTTTGGAACGGTAGTGTTTGGGGCTTTTGCCTTTTAAGTAACTAGATCCGCTTAGCTTGGAGACTACGGTTTTGATACCAAGAAAGCATGTGCATTTTCTGAGAAAGGATAATCGGTGGGCTTTCCTTCTGTGTTTAGTTAAAGTGATCAATAGTCTAATATGAAAGATAAAGATTAAATGAAGGCAAGCAACTGAACACAAAAGTTCTTTTTTAATTAAATCAGTGATTCGTATTTAATCGTTAAGATGAGAATCTGGCTTGAAAGCATATTCTCTGAGCTTAATTTTCTCTTTTTGTTCGGAATACAAGGGGCTTTAAACATACAGCGGGGTCCGTGAGTCTTTTCATTCAGTCTTAAGTTGCTTCGTAAAAACACAAAAACAACATTTAATGTATGCATGGAACACTTAAGAAATTAGCCATTTAGATTATGCAGTTTGCAATAAAAGGAAAGGAACAATAAATGTTACATAACAGGCTTTACAAAAAAAAAAAAAAGAGGGGTAGGAGGAGAATAGGGTTCAGTAGATGGGTATGAGGGGATGAATCCCTCCTTTTTTCCAGGACTCCAAAAACAAGCCTGTGGAAAAGCTGCCAATAGTAGGTCTATCCTACCCAGAGCTGAGGAATGTTCAGACGGGATCTGCATTAGTGTAAAGGTTCTTACCTCATATGCCCCCAGACAAAGCGCCTGATGTGACACACTCAAAAAAAAAAGCACAAAGCTGTCACCGGAGCATTAAGGTAAGACTAAAAGGCACATCTTTGTACCTTTTTGTTGCCCTTAAATGGTACATTAGCACCTAAAGGTACAATAGGCTACTTTAAAAGTAACCCAGGTCTACGGTAGGCTACGATAGGCCTATATTATTGAAAGTGTGCCACATAGTGGCAGCTTTGTTTTCTGAGAGTGCATGAACTCAAAAAACGCATGCACTAATCAACATAAAACACGACAATAAAATTACCAATCTAAGATGTGCAAATAATAAACACACGTGGTGATAAAAACGGCAAATCTTATTTTTACGGGGCCCACCACCAGAGGGGGACAGCATTTACAAATACACAGGCCCTTCAATATTTCCTGATATTTTATGCTGTATCTTAATGGTAGCACTTTATTTTCAGTTCTGCTCCTCATGTACATACTTATTGTAGTAATTACAACAACTAGGTAATAACTGGGTACTACTAACCCTGAACCTACCACCTTAACCTAACCCTACACCGTGCAGTTAACTTATAGCTTATTATGGTACTTTCTTAGGCAGGTACACGTACAGTGATCTTAATTATATCTTGTCCTAATAAATTCTGCAATTCAATATTTCAATGTAGGTCAATTCAAATGGTTTTAAAGTTTTAAAATAAGATTTTTAAAAAAGGTGGCTTTACTGTGGCTTCAGTTTTAATTGTGAAAGAGTTTGAGATGAAATGTAAGATATATATATATATATATATATATATATATATATATATATATATATATATATATATATATATATATATATATATATACATTTGTGTGCATAATAAAAGCCCGTCATTAGCTAATGTCTAGTTTAACTAGGCTACTTTCGCCATTGAATAAAAATATTTACCATGGTTACGGTAGGCTGACGTTAAGTGCAACTTTAAATACTTCAATGTAAAGCTTTCAACGGACGTAAATTCGTATATTTTCTTTAAACAATCATTTAATGCCAGTCATAATGCCGGTCAACTCAAAGACTCAAAAATCCCCACTTTATTTTGCAAAAAAAAAAAAATCACTACAGCTTTTCGTCGCACACGTCCACCTTTTTCATGCCAAGGCCAAACTCCAGTGTCCAATCCCCTTCGCTGATCCCACACCTCTCCTGTGGACCTTTAAAAAGCCGCTGCGCAGCACGCATCAATGCGCATTCGCTCCAGTCTGCGAGCACCTCCACTTCTACAAGACTCTCTTGAATTCAACTTTGGTGGCAGGTTATAAAGTTTTTGAGATGGCTCTTCAATTCAACATTCTGCACCTGGCCCGCAAGAGCCTGCTCCAGGAGTCTTGCAAGCAGTTTCTCCTCCAAACCCACGGGCTGCACAAGTCCGTGGCCAGCGGCTCTCTGGAGATCGCGGCGCACAGCCAGGAGGACCTGAAGGAGGAGAACATGGTGCGTCCCGTCGCCGAGGAACAGAAGGTGGCGAGAGTGAAGACCCTCCAAGAGATGCCCGGACCTAGCACTATGGCGAACCTCGTTGAGTTCTTCTACCGGGATGGATTCAGTCGCATCCACGAGATCCAGGTGAGTCTGCAGCGGTCGAGAGGGACCAGCGTTACGCGTTAGCCTACTATTTGTGTTTGCATTTCAATGGTTTCCGCAAGTGTCACAGTTTTACACCTTCAATACACGTTCAGTGGAAAAGACCCAGACGCAATCACGCAGACTCCATACGGTTTCATTTAGCAAAAAGTCCACATATTTAAATTTCGTCCACTTTATGCGTTCTGCAGCCTATCCGCTGTGACTTGATCTCCTGTAACTTTTTTATTTTTTTTATTAGCTGGCACAAGTAAGTGCCAAAATGGCCAATGCTAGCAATTTCTGTTGCACAAACGATAAATAAACTTTTTATTTGCTCGGAACACAATCAAGACTGGGCTATGTAATGTGCAGAGGGGACACGTGAGGTGTTGGATTACTTTTGGAGTTGCATAAACCGGCGAGTGCAGTCTCCACCCCGTCGGCAGGGTCAGTCGCAAACCTTATTTTATCTCAGGCACCGTTTGCCTGAACGATCAGTTTCGGACTATATAGCATGCAATACCGTGTCACTGCCACACACGTCGAGAATGCACAGCTATAAAGATTGCCAGCTGTCCAATATGGATTTGCGCCACTCAGATATGAATGCACAGGAATAGGTTTTTTGTTATAGGCTACATACCGAAAAATGGTAGTTTTATTCAAGTCAAAAATATTCCTGGGTTTGTCAAAATTGCAAGGCATGCCCTTCCTATTTAACATTCTGTGGAACACTGCCAGTGAAATTCAAATCCTCCTGCTTTGAAACGGTCCAAAACTCCCAGTGCTATTGCAAAAGTTCACATGCATACATTAGGATCGGTTATGTTGTGCAACGAAGACGTCTTAGCACTGTGAAAGATGAGAAATGTCTTCCAGGATTTTTCTAGGCGAGGAGACACAGAGGTGCCTTTGTGTTGTCTTAGTATGAATGGTATTAATGACTTGAGAAGGGGGATGAAAGTGGGCAAGCTCGTAGCCAGGGCCGTATTTGCAAATGGCTTTAAGTATTTGCAAATGGGCCATCCATACTGGGAAATGTCCTCCTGTGCATACTGAGCATTCGAGTAAGCCGCATGGTCTTTATAGCGTGCTGTGTCACGATTATGTTGTTTCCATTCTTATTTTGATAAAGCATTTGCAGTTTGAAGAAAAGCCAACATTACTTCACATACAGTACATTACTAACTGGTGTAAAGAAATGGCTGTAATGCAGATTAGCAAATGACAATTAAAAAAAAAACAGTTTGAAATGTTTTAAATGCTTCTTGTAGCTGGAGCATTCTCAGAAGTATGGGAAGATCTTCAAATCTCGATTTGGACCTCAGCTGGTGGTGTCCATCTCTGACAGAGACATGGTGGCACAGGTTCTCAGGACTGAAGGTGTGACTCCTCAGAGAGGGAACATGGAGTCCTGGAAGGAGTACAGAGATTTGAGAGGAAGATCTACTGGACTCATCTCAGCGTAAGTACATGTGCTTTCTTAAAGAGTGCTGCAGTCTAACGGTTAAAATCTGAGCTGGTAAACTTGAATTAACTAGTTTTGAGGAAACTAAGATTCAGCAAGGACACTTTAAACTGATCAATTAAATGGTCTCTGCTAATAAATATGTAATGTTTTCTGTCTACAGTGAGGGTGATGAATGGCTGAAGATGCGCAGTGTTCTGCGGCAGCTGATTATGCGACCCAAAGACGTGGCTGTTTTCTCCCCTGACGTCAACGCTGTGGTGACCGACCTGGTGGAGAGAGTGAAGACACTGCGTGGCCAGCAGGACGACAGACAGACTGTCTGCAACATCAATGACCTGTTCTTCAAATACGCCATGGAAGGTGAGCCTGAGGGCAGAGTGTGCATTTTTGTGGTAAATTCTAGTAGTGTATTAAACTGATATATTAAGCTTAATGCTTTGATGACAGGATTTTGCTGTCAGACAATGTGACTTGGGGTTTTCGTTTCATAGAGGTTTGATTTACTCCCAACAATGCAGTGGAGATTTTTTTTCATTAAGAATCAGGTACCATAGTGATCTTCCTGGAAAGGAGATTTGGAGGCTTTGTAGAAATGAAATTCAATCCAGCTATGTAGGGAGTCTGAGTCTGGGAATTAACCGTGTTTCACAGACAGATAAGATTTTTTCACATTCATAAATGTGACAATGTTGCAAAATCATCAATGGTGAAACAACTTAAGTTTAGCGTCATTAATCAGCTCAGTTCAGATCAATAGCAGTGTGAATGTTGCGAAGTTCATCAATGAGGAAACAGCATTTTAAGCTATATAGCAGCTTAATTCAGTTCGATATTGAGTTATTTCAGTCTAAAATGAAGCCGCATTGCAAAGTTAATCAATTATGATTTCAGCTATAATGTAATTCTAAAGAAAGTTTTTGTTTTCGTTTTGAATTAGATTACTGATGTGGTTTTGAATATGAATTATTAAAACACATTGTTGAACTCTTTCCCAGGCGTTGCAACCATTTTGTACGAAACCCGCCTGGGCTGCTTGGAAAACGAAATTCCCAAGATGAGTCAGGAGTACATTGCGGCGCTGCACCTCATGTTCAGCTCTTTCAAGACCACCATGTACGCCGGTGCCATTCCCAAATGGCTGCGCCCCATCATTCCCAAACCCTGGGAGGAATTCTGCAGCTCATGGGACGGCCTCTTCAGATTCAGTAAGAGCAGAGGGGTTTAGTGTCTCCGTGACAAAGTTGTTTTTCTACAGCTGCTACAGTTTTTGTGTTAAACGTTTGTGCAAATTTGTGCTTTAGGCCAGATTCATGTGGACAAGAGGCTTTCAGAAATTAAACAGAAGATGGAGAAGGGTGAAGAGATTAAAGGAGGGTTGCTGACTCACATGCTGGTCACCAGAGAGATGAATCTGGAGGAGATTTATGCAAATATGACAGAAATGCTTCTGGCTGGTGTGGACACGGTAAGGGCTTCTGGGAAAGAGATACGGAGTCATTGCTTCTAAACTTGTGGTTCGTGACACTTAGTAACCCAAAGTTTTGCTGCAATATCTCCAAACGGTGAATGTATGTGTGGTGAATTAAAAGGCCAAACACGCTGTATTGAGACAGCTGGAGAAGGGGTTGCGTCTAATGGTGATGATAAATGAACCTTCTCATTGGGAAAGCAGCTCAAGGCGGCTTTTTCTCTTCCTGTGAACTCATTTCAAATGGTCAAATCGTAATGGGTGTCCAAGGTCTCTGTGGAGACCTCTGTGTTCAGCTGACCTAACGCTGACCTCTCTCCATACATCTCGCCCACAATAAACAAGACCTGCCAAGACTCTCCCATTTCACTGATGTGTCTGTTGGCATCCCCTCCTCTTTGATCTCTCCCTCTCTTTTTCTTTCAGCCTTATGATCACATTTGCCTTTGTGAGCCAAAGCCGCTCATGTAATCTTTCCCTCTCAGCCTGTGTGTCTCTCCACCTTGCTTTATCTTCACTTCTATGAGGCAAGGTGACTGTTTTGGGTTCTTGCTGCAAAAAGAATTAATCACCCAAAACGAAAAAGGTGAACGTTGTGATCGCCGGAGCTGAACGCACATGACAGCAGACGTTTTAGGCCCAGATTTATCTGGGATAAAATAAATGATGAATGGAGAGAAGCATGGCAGGTCTTTCGTTACAAGATAAAGGGGGGGGATACTGGGGGGAACACACAGGGATACATTGGCGGGTGCACAGGTTTGGGAGAATCTGTCCATGGGAGTCAACCAGTGGTTATGTAATAAAAGTGCAAAGCTGTAAAACAGAGTAGAGCAGTATGAATGCATTTATAATGTAATCCCACGATAAGCAATGTTATGAGGTTATTGTTTTTAGTCTCTAATAAGTCATCAAATATTCTTCTCTCTACAGACCTCTTTCACACTGTCATGGAGCACATACCTTCTGGCAAGACATCCCATAATCCAGCAGGAGATTTTTGAGGAAGTCGACCGAGTGCTGGGTGGGCGTGTCCCAACAGGAGAGGATGTTGCTCATTTGCCCCTTATTAGAGGGCTCGTCAAAGAGACACTCAGGTAAGCTCCGCCCACCACCAAATTCTCATTATTTATTGCAAAGTTGATTGAGTTCAGGGCAGAAACACATTGACCGTTCCAAAAACAAACGGTATTCAGAGTATTATTGCATATGCATGAACACCTCCCTCTATCTCATGCAGGCTTTTCCCTGTTCTGCCTGGAAATGGACGCGTTACGCAGGATGATCTGATCGTAGGAGGCTATTTCATTCCTAAAGGGGTAAGAACATATATTTAAGCATGAATTACTTAAACAACAAAATAATTTCTATTAACACGATTTAACAATTAAAGTAATTCTAAAAACAAGACTTGTGATATCATGAAGAACTAACATCGACTACCCTGCGTTCGCAGACTCAGCTGGCTCTGTGTCATTACTCCACCTCTATGGATGAAGAGAACTTCCCCCTTCCCGGAGAGTTCCGTCCGGATCGCTGGATTCGCAAGGACGCCTCCGACCGTGTCGACAACTTCGGCTCCATCCCGTTCGGCTATGGCATCCGCAGCTGCGTCGGGAGGAGAATAGCCGAGTTGGAGATGCATCTGGCTCTCACACAGGTGCTTGTTTATATACGTCTCCAAACTCAGCATCAAGCAAAGTTACAGTGGTGCTATTATTACGTAGATTGTTGCAGTATTGCTTAGTATGTAATTCCCTTGTCTAATCTGGTGTGTCGATGTTGTTCTCCGTCGCAGCTCCTGCAGAAGTTCCACATCGAGGTGTCTCCCCAGACCGCTGATGTGCAGGCTAAGACTCATGGCTTGCTCTGCCCGGGAGCACCCATCAACCTTAGATTTGTGGACCGAAAGTAATCTGCCAATACGCTGTGTGTGAATTTTAACCATAATCCATAATGTGCTTCTTGGAGTCCAAAGACTGTTAGTGTTATTGTGTATTATAGTAGCTCTTCCAGCTTTTATCCAGTGAAGAGCGTTGCTTTTATTTATGTATGGAGTGCCTCTAAGACTGTTTTAATAGTGCTCTCGTGTGAATGTTTATAGCCAATCAGAAGACCAAATATTGTTAAAATGTTTAGAACAGGCACTATTTTAAATAGTCAAATCAATGCGAATTACTTGGAGAATTGCATTTAAAAACAAGCACAGTCATATGGTCAAGAAGACCTTGTATATAGATGTTTTACTATTAAATTAGCTTTAGTGCTAACCTCATTATTTATTTAACACTATACGCTTATGTAAGCTTACGTTTAGGTTACAAGCAGAAAATTCCTAAAGCAAACATGAGCGAGTAAATCCTATTACAACTACAAAGCTACTTTAGAAGAACGTGCTAAAATCCTGTCCCGTGGACACTAATATGGAGAGAAATACTGTGTAAAGAAAACACCTCAAATCACAGCGGCGTCTGTCTTGATTTCAGTGTGGCTATAATCATCTGATTTGTTATTCAAGAGCGATGATTTTGTGTTGGTTCCGCTAAAACTCTTCAGTGGAAAACACCAAATGCAAAGTGCTAAATTGTGCCTCTTTTTTTTTTTTTAGTGCACTAGCCTTATAGGCAATAGATGGATAATGGGAAATGGTGAAAATGAACTACTTTTTTTGGACAAGATGAATGTTGTTTTTGAAGGTTGTGAACTTACTTAGTATTGCAAGTTACTGAATTTTGTACAAATAAAATAACTTTGAAGACCTGCTGTGTTGTTTGTATGTTGTTCGTTCCATTTAAACACACCATAGTCTTTGTAACACTTACCTGAGCTATATGAAAATAAATAAAAAATGGCCTCTTAGGCAAACAACTTATTTGACAATAATAGTGTTGTTAAAATGTAATTTACTTAAACTTTGACGCATTACTTCGTTACTTCAGACATAAAATAAATGTATTCTATGTAGTGGAGCTCTATGTAGTTCATACCTTTATCCACCAGATGGCAGGATAGTTTAATAAACAACGTCGGAAGAGCTCTAACAATTAACATATATTCTAACAGTCCAGTCAATCATAAAGGTCTTGTTTGCCATTAGCGGCATAGACTGAAATATCTAAATGACAAATAATCGAACGAAATACGCCAAATATATGCTGCAGCGTGAGGTGCATTCGCGCACGCAGCAAACATGTGCCTGTGAATCGAATGCGAGACGTTTAGCAAGAATTCCAGGTTCTGATTGGTCAGGAGGAAGCGTACCACGTTCTCTGATTGGCTGGAACTTGACACTGCGAGTCTCTGGCCATCCGAAGCATTAATTAAATGACAGTCGCTAGATGGCGCTGTGGAGTCACGTGAGTTGTTTGAGTCAAAGGACAGCGGTGCTGTTCTAAAGTAGTGTGTGTCTGCGTGTGTTTTTAAGTGTACTTACTATTTAACACCTTTTGCTTAATGTGTCGTACGCTCTTTTGGATTAATCTTCTGACCAGACCCTCTAATGCTTACGCGTTGCTATCGTCTAAGTTGGTAAATCTTAATATTCTTCTCTCAGTCTAATTGACAGCAGTTGATCTTCGGCAGGTCGAGCGCGTTGAATCTTAATGTAAACAAACCCCGGTTCGCGGTCGATAATTTGCCGTTTTCATATACAAACTCGTCTGGAATAACCGTCAGCGGATTTCACTAACCTGTCAAGTGTGTTTGAGTCAGCGGGAGATGATTCGGCCGTGTAGTCAGGCCTTGGACTAAAGTTGAAGTCGTTTAATTGAGTCTGTCAGAGTGTCAGATTCGTTGCGAGGCCTTATATCTGTGGATGAGGAAGTGAACGGACCGAGCTCACCCAGGTGATCAAATGCTTTTTATTTTTATCTGTTTTACTATGGGACTGCATAATGAAGACATTTTAATCGGAAACGCCTGTCAGAATCTCTCTGTTTGCTGTTAAAGCAAGAAGCGGCTCGTTAGCATCTTGGCGCAATGCTAATTTTGGCCTAGAGAGCTAAGCGGCTATCTATGTTTACTAATATAATTTAACGTTAGGCCAGTAACGTTGGTTATATTTAGCATTGTGTCTTGGTGCAGACGAGACAATATTAAGCACTGAATGCCATTGTGAGCTTAGTACAACTATATTATGTAATCGCATTTGGCTTCTTTGACAAGCCATAGTTTTGACAGGTGCTAGCGAGCTAAACTGTTAGCTTGGGTATTAGCTTTGCGTGCCGTTAGAATGTATGTAACGCACATGAATTAAAATCGTATTTTGTTGTATGTCATATTGTGTGTATTTTGCCAGCTGTTGCTATATTTTACTTAAAGTGTAATACATAGTCGTGAATGGGCTAGAACCTTGCCTTGACGTACGACATGGTCTGATAAGCTATTTATCTGTAGCTTGATACTTACTTTTATTTTAGATGTCGTGTTTTGTGTGTGAGCCTAAGTCAGGTACCTGTACATCTGTCAAACTAGCTGCTGCTATCATCTAGCGTTGTTTAGTTCAGATTTTGACTGATATCTGCTGAAGTATTGTAGCTGGGTCTTTTAAAGGAACAGTTCACCCAATTTATTTTTACATTTTTTTTAAATAGTTCTCACCCTCAGGCCATCCAAGATGTAGATGAGTTAATTTCGTCATAGAGACAGATTTGGAGAAATATAACATTGCCTCATTTGCTCACCGATAGATCCACTGCAGTGAATCACAACTGTGGATCATAGACTCATATTTTGGCTAGAAGCTGTGATTTAAAGTTAAACCCCTTTCTTACAATCATGCAGCCTTTTACTTCACAAGATGCCGTGTGGTTTGCTTGTGGGTTGTTGTGATCAGTCGCTGATCAAGTGGTTTTTTTTTTCAAAAATGTTTTGCTCTTGGATGGCCTTTCAGCAGTTATTTTTAGGTGAACTGTTCCTTTAATGAGAGGCTATGATTCTGATTTCACATGATAATTCTGAGTACTCATTGTAATTTCATATCCAACAGCATTGCCACCATTTTGCCATGTTCCACTATGTTCTTTACTCAACTTTGAGGAGTTGATACGGAAAGGAGAGGGAAAAGTCTCCCCCTCACTTCCGTCAATACAACCAACGTCAGTTTTCAGGAGTGATGATATTACTGGACCAAGGTCGAAGTGCTGCGAAGTACTCTTCCGCCATACATAATAGTTATCTTTTTTTTTTAACTGTGCACTAGAGTAATTAAGTGCACGCACTGGGACGGGAGAGATCTGTATCAACTTGTTTAATAAGGGAAGAACATAGTGCAATATGGAAGAACGGTGGTGTTTACCTTTCAGGGTTACGTTTTTGGTATTATGTGCTGACAGAAAACAATTTGGTGCCACTGATTTCACTGTAGTCTTAATATGTAATGGTTTATTGTCACTTGACACATATTTCACCTTAGTCACATTAAGATTGTTTTCTTGTACAGGAGAAAGGATCCCATTTCATGGGTGAATCCTCTTTCCTTTACTCCTGGGTGAACCGGTGATCTGTCAAAATGGGTATGTGTTCAGTTTTTAAAAAATCTATTAGTTGTACAAAGAATGTAATCTGAGTTCATAATGGGAATATAATAAGAATATGTTGTAAAAATACCTTGTAGATGAGCAGGAGGCCCTGAATTCCATCATGCAAGACCTGGTGGTGCTGCATCGATCCAGTCGACCATCTGGTCTGCCTGACCTGTCCAAACCCAAGGCCTCCTCTCCTAAGAACCAGGTCTGCATCAACTCTTATTGTTACTCACATCAGCTACTGTTTTTTCCTCATCCTTTTTCTTTTTTCTTTTTTTTTCTAGGAAGCTAAGACTGTAGCCTTATAAGTTATATTATAGCATTTACCACTATCTGTCACTTGAACACATACAGAGAGAGCGCATCATGTAAATGTGACCACAGGTTAATACAGGTGATGACAGTGACGTTGTTTAACTGTACGCAGGTCTTCATGCTAGAGGGATAGATAGTAAAATATCTTCTTAGTGTGTGCCAGTTCTTATTGAGATAATCACTTTATTTACAACCAAACTATTAGAACCAAAGTGTGCCATGTAAAATGCAGAATGGCGAAAAAGTTTTCTGAAACTTTAATCCAAATAAAAAAGAATTTAAGTAATACTTATTTATACCTTTATGTAAAGGAAAAATATATTTTGTAAAAAAAAAATAATAATAATAATAAAAAAAAAAAAATAAAATAAATAAATAAATAAAATATATATATATATATATATATATATATATATATATATATATATATATATATATATATATATATATATTTTTCTATAAGAAACACTGTTAAAATGTCTTTATTAACAAAGCCATGATAGATTTTCATTCCTCAAACTAATCTATCAACACAGTCACAGGCACATTTACAAAGTGCAGTATATCATTGAAATATACCTATCAATGCTTATTTTCAGTTGTACACACACATTATTGTAAATATACATTTCTATCGGATATTGTCTGTGTTGCCTAGTGCTGTTTCACTGTTGTCAATAAGAAACAGTATGCATTTATAAATGGTAAAACAGTTTTTTTTTGGTCCACAGAATGATGTAAGGGTGAAGTTTGAGTACAGAGGAGAGAAGAGGTAATGACCACAATTCCTGCTTCTGCTCTAAATCACTTCCTATTTTTAGTAGTTCCCTCTAGAGGTTTCTCTTAATTAAACCTGTCCGACAGAGCCCTGTAGACGCTGTGTAATGGATGTTGTGTTAACTGGTCCAAACCTGTCTTTTTATTCTCACCTTTATTCACTTTGCATAAGATGTTTTTCTCTATACCACATTAACTTCTTTATATAGTTAGTGGATAAGTGATGTAGTTTCGAGAAGTCACATATTTTTTGTGCTTCTGTCCCAATGCGTGTGTGTGTATTTATGCAACCAGACACTGCCAGAATAGATGCCATGTTGGAATATTAATCAGTGATTTATAGATATTTACTTTTGTAATTTTGTGATATGATCACCAGTTTTAGGGGTAATGCATTACAAGTAACAAGAGTTAGACATTTTGATTTCTTTTCTCAAGGGACTAGTGAAGTTATGCATTACTTTTAATTTACAAATTCACTTTTTCCTGTTTATTCTCCTGTCACCATTTTAAGAAAAATTGGGAGTGAGGCACTTCTATTAGCCCGAGGCTTATTAATTTCACTGTTGGTTTCAAAGGGCCTCTACAGTTGCCAAACATATAACTTTTATGTTTTTATTAAAAAACAAATAAACAAGCAAGCCAAGCCCAGGTGACAAGGAGTAACAAAATAAGATTTTTGACTTTTGGTCTATAGCTTAGAAAGCTTTAATACAAACCGTACTGTGTAGTTCTTAGCCTTAGAGAATGCATTTGGATGAACCATTTGCTTGATTCTATCAAAGTAGCATGTGATGGTTTGGTTTATAACATCATATTATGTGTTACTTTAGGATCCTGCAGTTCCCTCGACCTGTCAGTCTTGAAGATCTGAGCGCCAAAGCTAAAGTAGCATTTGGGCAGAGCATGGACCTGCATTACACCAATAATGAGGTAAATAATGTGACCGCTTTGTTATATTTCTGACATTATTTGAATGTTTTTATATAAGCCTGTGTTCCTTTTCTCTTGTCCTCTAGCTTGTGATTCCATTGAGTACTCAGGATGATCTGGATAAAGCCGTGGAGCTTTTGGATCGATCAGTGCATATGAAGAGCCTAAAAATCCTGCTAGTGCTCCCCTCCTGTACTCAGGTCAGTGTGCATTATAAACTGCGTGCTAGTCTGAGACCTGTGCCCTAATCTAAAAGATAAATGCAACAAATGTTCTTGTGCTTTTAGAACTCTGTTCCCAGTAAGGACCTGTTGCCAGCTCACGAGAACTTGGACAACACAGACTTCAGTGTTGCAGATAAAAAGAACATGCTGGCACTCATAGGTTGGTTGTAATCGGTGGATTTGAGAGAAGTCAACACGATTTTAACCTCACTTACTTTCTTAACGCACACTTTTGCCACCATTGTGCACAATTCATCGAATCTTTTCTTTAGAAGATACAAATGATTCATTATCTTTTAATATAGTGACTTGCTCTTCTTCTGAAATGACTTTCTGTTAGGGTTGATGTGACAAATCACTTTCTTTTTTCATTCCCATACCTTGTTCTACCTGAATCCATTCTGTTTAGATTCCGAATGTACGTAATGTGTTTTTTGCTCTCTTGTTTCTTCCACAGGTTCTCAGTCAACCGATCGTAGTTCTCCTCCTCCAGGCTATATTCCTGATGCTCTTCAGCAGGTGGCCAGAAACGGCTCTTTCACAAGCATCAACAGTGAGGGCGAGTTCATACCAGAGAGCATGGACCAGGTACAGAGTCTTACATCTGGTGGAGCTGATGTTGTTTTACTAAGCAGTAGCATAATCAGCCTGTGTCTTCATAGCTTATTTATCTTTTCCTGTCTTTCTCTCTATAGATGCTGGACCCTTTGTCTATGAGTAGTCCTGAGAATTCAGCGTCAGGCAGCTGTCCTTCACTGGACAGTCCACTTGATAGGTGAACATATAACTCACACATACTTGAAGCCCACAAACAAACTATCACTGAAGATGGTGCTTTGCCCATAGACTTCCTTTTTACAAATGCATTACTGAAAATGTGATCTCAACATTCCTTTAGTATGTGAGGAAAATAATTAAACAGAGATGCATCAATTCCAATTTTCGTTTTCTTAGTTTTGTAAGTGTGATCTGCTGCTACAGATTTTTGAAAAACTATCATTGACAGCATCTAGAAATTTAACTCAAAATAACATTTAAATAATAAAATTATTTATTAAACAAATATAGTGTCCTCAGTCTGGACTAAAATAAACATGTAACAATCAGCCTAACTGGCTGGGCTTCCAAATGTTAAATTTGGTAAGATTTTACTGTGTGAGTGATGTGTTAATTAAAATAAATTGATCAAGATGAAGTCGATGTGCAGACTTGTTAATTCAAGGGGTTAAACAAAAATATAACGCATGTATTTGGACAAGTAAAACTATAACTTGCCCCTTTAAAAAAAAAAAAAAAAAAAAACTACTTAAAAAGAGTTAATCAAGTCCTGGTGTTCCTCCACAATTTACTTTGGCTCTACACAGATTACTAAAAAAGCTAACTTCACAGTGAAGAAGTGACATATTTACATGTGGATGTGAGTGTAAACGTGACATCAAATGGGCTGGCTGAGGCCCCGTTTACACTAGTGTTTTTTTCTTTTTAAAACTCGGCTTTTTCTACGGTTACTTTTACTACTATTTCTGAGGATCATGCGACAATGAAGGCTGAAGTAGTGGCTGCAGAAAATTCCCTGTTTTTTTATCACAGGATTAAATTACAATTGTACATATATTAAAAAAGGACAATTTATATTGTAATAATATCACAATATTACCGATTCACCTTTTTTTTTTATCAAATAAATGCTTCTTTTGATCAAATAAAGACTTCTTTGAACAGTAATGTACAGTTCCAGCTTAGTAGTTAAATCATTTGTTTTTGATGGATCTCTTGTAGTGATACCTACCCTAAATCCCGTATGCCTCGAGCACTGAGCTACCCTGATAACCATCAAGAGTTCCCTGGTAAGCTGCTGCTGATCTTTCTGCTTTAATGTCACCTGAATACTAACGTTAGATAGACTTGGAAAAGCAATCTTGATTGTTTCTGCTCTGTTTCACAGAGTACGATATACCAGTGTTTGAAAAATCAGGGAAGGGAGGAACCTATCCAAGGCGATATCCCATCTCGTTTGGTCTCCACGACTACAGCGACGGTAAAGTCATGTTGGACCTAGACCATTAACAGAAGCTTATGTTTCCAAAAAGCAAAATCAAGCCAGCATTCTCTGTTCCTAAATTCGTATCATCTTTCTCCACTCAGGGCGAAAGACCTTTCCCAGGGCACGGCGGACACAGGCTCATGGTTTTCGTTCTCCAGTGAGTTTCAGCCCAACAGAGCAGCAGAGCCCCAGCACTAGCAGCGGAAGCAGCATCTTTACTCCTGAGCTAGAGGAACCGGGGCGCAGACGCCGTGGCAGCGACATCGAGCCCAGTTCTAACCCCACTCTCTCAGTCATGGACATCAGCCCTCCGAGCCGCTGTGAGTGTATTTAGGTTTAGAGGAAAGCATAATGTTTTTGGACCAGTGCTTTGTACTAACATAGTTTCCATTGCGGCTGATCTAATGTAAACTTCAGGTTGACATTCAGATGAATTGCATTGCACAAAAGGATGCTTCCTACTGTGTTGGAAGCAAATAATATGAATGTGTCTTCATTTAACATTTTTCTGTCAATAATACTGCAGTAGTGATCTTCATCCAATCATAGTACTGTCACACAAAATTTATTAACCTTCTAGAAACAGTTTTTCTGAGTGCATTATCTATAAAACTATTTTTATATAACAAATTCAAGAAGACATGGACTAGAGAATAGGTCGAAAAACAGGGGAAACTCTGTAAAGTGTGTTGTTCTCTGTGTAAGTGCCTGTTTTATTTGTTTATAGCTCCTCGAGCTCCCACAAACTGGCGCCTAGGGAAGCTTTTGGGGCAAGGAGCATTCGGGTGAGTGTTTCTTTGCTATGACGCAGATACCGGCAGAGAACTGGCTGTTAAACAGGTGCAGTTTGACCCGGATAGCCCAGAAACCAGCAAGGTGAACATTTGTTTTTTTCCAGGCTGTTTTTTTTACAGCTAATGTGGTGCCTAGTGAACCTTTGCGTTTATTGTGGTTTGTATGTGTGTTCAGGAGGTGAGCGCTCTGGAGTGCGAGATTCAGCTGCTGAAAAATCTGTTCCATGAGCGCATTGTTCAGTACTACGGCTGTTTGCGGGACACGCATGAAAGAACTCTTTCCATTTTTATGGAGTACATGCCTGGGGTAAGTATGTGCTAATTCATTTGAACGCACATGTTCTTTTATGCTTACAGAGTTTTCTAAAGTTAATGTGTTGCCTATTTTGATTTCGCTACATTACAGTTAAATCGTAATGTAATCATAACAAAGTATATATATCATTGGTAAGGGTAATATCCTAAAAAGATATTTTACCACTTTTTGTTGTTAAAAATGATGTAAGAGACTCATTAATGACAAGAGTGCTCCTTAGAACATATACACGATAACAGGAGCACTGACTTTTGAGACAAATTCTTTGTCGTTTGCCTTTTCCCTATCACATGTTTTAGTAATGATCATAAATTACATATCATTTGAAAGCTGAAGACTGATTCATTCTTAATCTTAACTTTTTGTGTGTCAACTTCAAATTGAATTTGAAACACAACTTTAGACACATGGCTTTAATTATATATATATATATATATATATATATATATATATATATATATATATATATATATAAGGGACCAACTTCAGGTCTGTATTCAAAAGCATTTATAAATTATAATAATTTAAGTTTGAATAATGCACACTTATGTCTGTTCAAAAATCATTTTTATGATATATTTATCCCTTTGCAATCAGGAAAACTACTTCCAGTAAGGATTGTGTAGATTATAATTTTGATTTTGTGTTCAATAGGGCTCCATTAAAGACCAGCTGAAGTCTTACGGTGCTTTGACGGAGAACGTCACACGCAAGTATACACGTCAGATACTAGAAGGCGTGTGCTACCTGCACAGTAACATGATCGTCCATAGAGATATCAAAGGTGAACCATCTGCATGTAATGTTGTCAGTTACAATGAACTGAGTGTTATTTTGTTTTGTTTTTATACACGCACAGATGCAATGCATGTAGCATTTAAATGTTTCAATCTTCTGTGCTCCTGGGCATACATTAGCAAAATATTCACACTGTCTTTGAAGGAAACTCAGTCAGTACTATTGTTTTATTGTGCATGTATTGACATTGTACACTTTAACATAGAACAGTTGCTTTAAACATTTTTATATTTCATTTATAATCTCATCTATTCCTTCCCTCCATGATAATTTTTTTTTTGTTTTTTTTCATTCATACAGGTGCCAATATCCTTCGGGACTCTGCAGGTAACGTGAAGCTGGGTGACTTTGGAGCGAGTCGGCGGCTTCAGACCATCTGCCTGTCTGGAACGGGCATTAAGTCAGTGACAGGTACACCTTATTGGATGAGCCCGGAGGTCATCAGCGGAGAGGGGTACGGCAGGAAAGCAGATATCTGGTAAGTCCTTGAAGTATGCTTGAAATTAAAATTCACTTGCATCTTGCAGTTTTTACCTGCATTAATATATCATAACTTGATGGTCAAATTATAGATATCTCCAATCAGTTACTCTGTCCCTCCAATCATCCCTTTGTTAGCAGTTCACTGCATGTTTATGCTCTCATCTGTCTGTTTTCAGTCAACAATTGGTGGGTAGAAGCAGGTTTCTGCTGAACCGTTTCAATATTCTGTTTAACTTGAGTTATATCACAACATTGAAGAAAAAAAGAAAAAAATATATTTGTGTTTCATTGCGACTTTAAATCTTTCAAGCTGAAATTGTGATACTTGTGAGTCTCTATGATAAGGATGGCCCAGGGTCAGTGTAATGGATTCTGTCCAGTTTCTAGCATTATGTAAGAACACTATGAGCAAAGATTGTTGACGTTTTTGTGTCTCACTTCAACTTTAGGGCCTTTCGCACCACGTATTTTAATAATACCCAAAGTAGTTGTGAAACTACCCACTTTTTGTTGTTCACACCACAGGAATAAGGAACAGTTTTAGTTCCAAGACCGATGTTTGGAGGAACTAAATTAGCTTCTACTTCATAGTAGGGTCTAAAGCAGTTCTGTGGAGTATCAGTGACATAAGTGTACACTGATCGCCAAAAGGCATTTGAAACACCAGTAACCTGGCATTTTTAAAAAGCCATGTAAACATATTTACTACAAGAACATGGATGTTCTTTTCTCAGCTTCGATACGTTCTCATAAAAGAATTTAGTCTCTTTGCCCAACTTTTTTGCTCTTGCAATCATGTAATTCCTCCCTGATTCCAGGAGCATTGGCTGCACTGTGGTGGAGATGTTGACCCAGCGGCCACCCTGGGCGGAGTATGAAGCAATGGCAGCGATTTTTAAAATCGCCACACAGCCCACCAACCCCACTTTGCCGCCTCATGTGTCGGACCACTGCCGCGATTTCCTTAAACGGATTTTTGTGGAAACTAAACAGCGCCCACCTGCTGAGGACCTATTACGGCACACTTTTGTCCACTAGCCACTCCCCCTTCCATCTCTGACCAGTCAGAGACTTCCATAAGTGTCTGTAGGACCATCCCCTTTTCAGACTCAGGCCTGTGAGCCTCTACTCAGACCAGAGAGCATAGCGAAGAGGGCCGTGGCCTAATCTCTCACCACTGCTGGAGCAGAAAGGTGATTTGGAGCAGCTTGGTTCCGTACGAAAACATTGCACCTTAATTTCACTATCGGTACCCCAAAACAACTTGAGGATGTTGTCTTTTAAAGGCTTTCTGTTATTGTTTTTTGTTTTTTTTTATGTTTTGATATCCCCCATGATTGTGGAGAGCCTTTGCTCTGGGGAGTCCGGTTGGGTTCTGGATGCACTGGGTTAATGCAGGAAGATCTTGGAATGTCAACCCCAGAACGAGGCAGGTACGCCAATACGCTGCTAAAGGGTAAAAGGAAAAAAAATGAAACGGAACAGAATAGATGACAGGATGCATGGGACTCTCCAGCCCGGCTGTCATGGCTTCTAAAAGTTCTCATTTTCTTGCACAGTCCTAAACATACACACACACACACACACACCCAAACACGCAAACTCTGATGGAAGATCTTACTGTAGAATATTTACTCACTATGCTGTACAAACATTTGCGTTTGCTGAACTCTCTCTCACCTTCTGATCACAACCACACACCGGAGTGTATTGGCTCTCTCTAGTTTTAGGATTCGTCAGGATCTTGTACCCGTTTCTGCTTTGTTTCTGTTTTTACTGTGTGCCTTTTTACGACGTCTCCTTGCTCTTTTTTTGGTATTCTGCTCCGTCTTAAGTGTCCGATCATTTTTCTAGAATTTTATAGGTTTAATGCACAGCGACTCGCAAGTCTTTCTGACTTTGTCTGTACAGGAATTATTTAGGACCGTTCGGCTCTTCATACTGTTTCTAGATCAGCATAAACAACCTCTGCCTTTTTCCCCCCTCTGGCCCCTCTGCTGGCAAACTGATCTCGGGTCAGGTTCACCTGTGCATTCTCTTAACACAGTGCCGTACACTTCAATCTGATCAGGTAGGCAGGTTGAATACACACTCACTCACCAAAGCGGAAAAAAAAAAAAAAAACCCGAACCACACAGGCAGGGTTTAGTGCCTGGACATTTTTGATTCAAGTATAAATCTCAAGAACAGAGAGTTAGATTTGAATAAAGAAATGGATTGCTCTCAATATGAAAGTTGACACTGTAAGTGCACTTCTAGTGAAGACTACAAAAACAGGATCTTTTCTGCTGATATTTTCCATACAAGACATCTGATGTTTCAATTCATCGGAGGTCTTCTTCACTCTAATGTATTTCCATAGGTTTCAGAATATGCAGAATTTCACAAATCCTAACGACACTCAGCACTTGACAGTACTAACGGTTTGCCTATAAATGAACCTCGCTATCCCATGCTGCCTTGGGACAGGACGTTTCACCCGTTCACACTCTATCAAGCACTTGGTTACACGCTTTCTGCTAGTGAACGCTTCTGAATATTTTAGTGACGGTCACGTTGCTGTTCAAGACTCATTCTCTCCTTAACATAGTGCTGTAGTGCCTGCCTTCAGACGTGGGTGATTACGTACCTTCTGGGGTTACCCTCATTCCTTCCTCAATCTATTAGGTTTGTCTTCTTTATTCCTTATGTCACAATCTGTCAATCTTAATTAGAAAGCTATTAATTCTTCCCTTCTCATAGTTTTGAGAGTATGG
This sequence comes from Puntigrus tetrazona, assembly GCF_018831695.1. NCBI lineage: Eukaryota > Metazoa > Chordata > Actinopteri > Cypriniformes > Cyprinidae > Puntigrus > Puntigrus tetrazona. The sequence continues at coordinate 4,316,532 of NC_056704.1, read as the reverse complement.
TACTAGCATAGCATATGCGTGTTAATTTAATAATCGTTGAATGGAACACGATTAAAATATAAGCAGCGATTTCATATTGCTTACTTATAGTGGCCTGAGAATAAGATTAAGCTTCATACTTGTGGTCCGTTCACACAGGACATGTCCTTGTTGTGTTCTCTCTCTTAATTGTTGGTTTGTTTTAACACATGTGGGTCAATGACAATATTTTTTTTTTTTTTTTTTTTTTTTTTAAAAAATTCACAGTATTTTTTTTTAAGAATAAAAAAATTCAAAGTAGACTTATATAATAATATATATATATATATATATATATATATATATATATATATATATATATATATATATATATATATATATATATATATATAAACTTAAAACAAAAAAACTTAGTCTTTAATTATTTTATTTAATTTTTAGTTTTTGAACTCTTGTTTGCTGAATCCAATTCTAGCTAAAACTATCAAGCTGATAGGAAAAGCTTAAATCAGGAAATTATACTTGCAAATCCAAATTTGGCCCTTCAAACCCATTTCTTAAAATATTCTAAAAACTATGACCGTATCTATTTTTGTGACTGGTTTAGGTTGAAAAATAACGTGATGTTAGTACCCCAAAAGGCGTATTGCATTTAATATGATTGCTAAAAAAATTTAATAAAATAAATGTGTATGTTTTACTTAAAATATTTAATATACTTAAAATTCAAGTAAAACATATCAAGTATATTATTAAATAATGAATAAAATGTACACTTAATTATATTGAAGTAATGTTATTGGTTGCATTTATTTATTTTTTTAAGTCATATCTCATATGAAACCAACATGAGAACAAAATCATACTATATATATATATATATATTTTTTTTAATGTGCCTGCTGGTCATTGTTCATTTTAAAACAAAAGAATGCATCTGTAAACTTTTTTTTTTTCAAATGTGAGGAGTGCAAGAACTGGTCCTGTGTGAACGTTGTAACTGTAGCAGCGTAAACTACCCTGGGCTGAAACATTGTGATAACATGAGAGAAACTAGCTTTTCGCTGTCAGTAAGAGTAACTATAGCAACGAGTCTGCATGTGGTAATCGTTTTTCAGATAATATGATTACACTCCAAGCAAACGTTTACGGTTTTCTGTTGGTGAGTAAGAAAGTCTACCTCCATTGTGTGGAGTTACTTAGGAATGATTTCATGCGGCTGTTCCAGATCATGATATCTGGGAGTGAAGGACATGGAAAACCCGCTCACACAATAGACCTACTGTATTAGCAGTTCTCTCTCCGAGGCCCCCTTCAGTCATTTACACACAGGCAGGCCCTTGTTGTTTGCTCTTGCCCCTTTTAACGTCTTTCTTGTATAATGCCATGTGATTTTGGGCCCGCCGTTGCCAACCCTGGGTTGCTGTGGCAGTATTTGAAGGAATTTCTCCACATCCAGTATAATGTGCAAAATTTCTGGTCTGCAGAGTTTTAAAGTGCCAGTTCGTAGAACTAAAGCCACATTTATTTTACATTTAAGCATTACTCGGTAGGATGGTGTACAGACATGCTACACGAAAAGTAGGCAGTGTATGTTTGTAATGTATGTACTGTTCAAATTTTCTTTTTGATGCTGAAATGTTTGCACATTTTGAGACCATGATTTTTACACTGATTTTAATACTTTTGCCAGTGTTCGTCAGTCATTCTGTGTGTGTGTGTGTGTGTGTGTGTGTGTGTGTGTGTGTGTGTGTCTGTAAGCAATGTGCGGTCTTGCGTGTCTGAATGCTTGTTTTCTGTTCAAACGGATGTGAGAGAAAATGGTTGCCCTGGTTACCAGCCTTGTTGGTTAGGTCGGTCACATGGTGTCACTCACTGATGTTAAAGTCTGCTCTCGTATGTGGCGAGTCCATTGCCACTGTTATGCCGCAACTCGTTCCTCAAACAGACTTGCGAAATTAACAGACAAATGATGGCTGAAAATGAAAGCCGAATGTCTAAATACTGACTGGTGCCAAAGAAACTGACTTGGACCAACATGACTGGTATCCTGGAGTTTGTTGTAAAGCCAATTGAGAATCTTCCTACTGGAATGTAATGTCAGAGTTTTTGTTTTTCACCACTAGGTGGTATCATTCAGCTATTTGCCTGTACATAAATTGTTGGATTCCCCCCTCTCTCCAGTTTAACAGTAACGTCCCACAGCTGCAGGATGCATTGTTTGCATATGAAAGTAATTACAGGAAGTTCTCGGTCAACTCAAACAGGCTGGATTCGTCAGTGAAACACGCCACTGCTGCCACTCCAGGGTCATGAATGCACTTTGTATTTGTTTGTGTGAGTGTTATGTCGTCTGAGTGCGTTTGACTGTCTGTTTCAGAGACAATTCTTTTCTGCGTGCCCGTTGAGTGAGATTATTGCCAGCGCACTCAATGCCTTGCGCCTTGTACAACTGATGACAGAAAAGTTAAAAAAATAGAAAAAAAAGTTTAGAACTCTGAAATGTACGTTTTTTTTTTTTGTTTGTTTTTAGACAGTACACTTATCTGGTACAGAACTTATATCTGTTGTTTGTCCTCTTTGTCTATTGTATGAGAAAAGCCATGTTTATAATTCAATTTGGTTTGTGACCAATAAGCCTGTTTATATCAAATCTGTATATCAGTGGTACGCATATTTTTTTTATATATATATTTTTATTTTCAGTTTTTTTTTAACTCGAAATTCTAAGCATGATTGGCATCGTAAAGGCCCCCCGGGGCTCTGTGGTCTGCTGATGGCAGGACTGATCGGCCTATTTGCAGGATGACATCATGAGATTGTCTATGACGGCTGGCACTTTGCAAAAGTGTTGCTAATGATGATGAAAATAAATAATAAATGATATTTATTTCACATTTCATGGTGCTATGTTGATTGCTCGAGACACATGTGTCATGTATGTTTTGTGAACAAAAAAAAAACTAAAGACTAGATTAGTTTAAAATGTTTGCCAAACACTAACTATATCACAACCTTCAAAAGTTGAACCTGCGGAAGCATGTTGAGGTATGTAAACTTTTTACATTTCTGGAAAATATTTGAAATGGAAACCGTTTCAGTGTGAAGTGACGTTAAGTTCTGTGATTTTTAACTTTGAAAAGAGATTTGTAGCTATGTAACCATTGTAACTATGAAAGAAGCAATGAGGAAGGCTGCATACATTGCCAAAACAGCTGATTGTTGGACTGCGAGGAGGAGGAGGAGTTTATTGGCATTACAGCACACTGGCACTCTTGCGTTTAAAACAGGCGAAGGGCTCACATGCATTCGATCTCTTGGCATGTGCAATGAATGACAGAATATGGAATCTGTGCAAATATAGTCAGAGCCACAACAGACAATGGTTAAAATTATAAGGCATTTCATGTGTTTCGGACCAGAAGAAAACAACATCACTACTGAAGAGGAAACTGAGGAAATAACCACTGGAGGAGGAGAAGATGATGACCCTGGTGAGATGGAAGTGGAATTCATCGATGTTGAAGCCATTTTGGACGAGGATGATGGCCTTCAGTACCAACTGCCAAAGCATCACCGACGCTCATTTTGATTTCTACGGTGGATGTCAAAAATGCAAACCGAGCAGAAGCCTTCAAGAAGCTGTCAAGATCAGGCTCTCTGAAACAAGACTTGAAGGTCCACTATTGCTGCAGAGGTTGTTGAAGAGCACTGTAAGCTGTTACAGCCTAATGCAACAAGATGAAACTCATTTTATTTGGCTGTGGAGTGTATTGTGAAAATCCTTAAAGATCAAGGAGAAAGGCCAATAAAAGCGGTCTGTTCTGCATTTCTAAGTTCCCATGTAAGTAGTTAGTCTGGAATTGTGTGGTGTTTTTTTTTTTCTTCCCTTCTCATTTTCCTCTAACCTTTGTGTGTAATTCTAAATGAATAGAATTGAATGCATAGGGGTTATTATTACTGTTTTTGTTTGCTTGTGCTAGGTGCAGTCCAGCAGAAATGAGCTGTTTTTAGGAGAATATACTTCCACAATGAGCCCCGTTGCAAACATGTTACAAGGAGATTCTAACTTTCAGATGGGATGGCTTTGTTCTACCATTTCCACCCTCATATCAAAACTTGAGAAAACAAGAGCGTCACTGAGATTTTGCATCTGAAAGCTGCAGCCATAATTCATCCAAAGTTCAAAACATCTTGGACCAGTGATGACATTCTCAAACTTGGTAAGAGAAAAGTTGTACATTTCCCTTTATTTCCTTTTATTTAAAAAACCATTGACATTATACACGTGTAAAACTTGTCATAATGAAAAGATAATAAAAAAACAATGACAAACCTATAATTGTTTCTTATTTAGGCAATCATTATTGGGAAAATCTTCCTAATTGTGATGCGAGTCTTATGATGCAAGGATTTCTTCTCTAATATCACTCATGAGACATCCAAACAACTGCATACCTATCACGAACAGCGGAAAGGATTACATTGTTGACATCTTGTCCAGCCCTAGCCAACCTGTCGCTGAAGCTGAGCGCAGCCCGTGAAAGGCTTTCCAGTGCTGCTGGGCTGATCTTCACCCCAAGAAGGGGAGCACTTAATTCACACAACTTTGAGAACCAACTGCTTCTTAAGCTTTTTTAGTTTTGACTGATTTGACCATAGCCAAGATTTCTGCCTTTTTAATATTTACTACTGACCTGCAAAAGACAGCGTCATTGTTTAAAGATGTTCAGTTGTTTAATTTCTATTGTTCTTATCTGTGTAATAAAGATCTTTTAAGTATGTTACTACAAACTAGTCAGTGTATTCAGCAGGTTGCTTCAGAGGCATAAGGTATTGCAAGTATTCAGCAATGCAATACTAATGAAACTGCATTGGTTGCCTCACAATTTGCAATTCGCCTCATAATACTGAAGTACTTTTAAAAACAAGCGCTGCTGTACTTTCACATTTCACTTGTAACGGAGTAGAATTTGACCTGAAGTATCTATACTTTCAAGTAATGGATTTGTCCGCCTCTGTATTTATTTAATTGAAAAGTAGAGTAAAACTGTAACATTGTAAGATATTATTTTCTTTACTATGTCCCAGAAATCATTCCAATGCTGATTTGATGAAGAAGAAACCTTTTTTTAACCGGTGTTGAAAACTGTTGCACTGCTTATTGTTTTTATAGGATCTTGCTACAAGTTCTCCAGGATTTTTTTTTAATACAAAGTTCAGTGTAATGGAATTTGTTTGACATGCAAACACATGAATATCTTCACTGTCACTTTAGAAAAATTTAATGCGTCTTTGCTGATTAAAAGACAACATGGCTCATAGGTTAACAAGTATAAATCTAGTTCATGTCAGCGTTTACTAATGCATTATTAAAATCACAACTTTGTTAACTAGTTAATCGACTACTAAACGGTAATACCAGCGTGTTTTTTAATGTGTGACAGCTCCATTGTTTCTAACTCTGGACGTTCCTGACTGCGTCACAAAACCCAGTGAATCTTTCAGTTAGATAGCTTTGTTAAACATCAAAGGCGTTTAATTAGGAACATGGCAATGCTGTCTATGTAGACGGTTCACTAGGTTTTGACACACTATAAATCCCGCCCAGGGTTTGACACAGAAAACATCTCGGTCGTCTAGATGTTCAGATTTCCACTAGGACTCGCGCGAGTCACCATGTTGTCTTCAGCTCTTGTAAAAGCTGATCGTCTCGCGGCTCACGTCGGCAAAAAATACGCGCCATTTTCTGAATTCGTAGCGCGAGCCCTGAAGTCTCAAGCGGGCGATGTGGATTTTCACAGTGCAGCATCGATTTCTGGAAAATACAAAACCATAGATGATCTCCCGGGACCCAGCCTGGCCACAACTGCGTACTGGCTCTTCGTTAAAGGATACGCGGATAAAAGTCATGCAATGCAGGTAAAACAAGTTTTTTTCCCCTCAGAATTTGCAAGTTTGTTCACTCAAACTACTGTGTGACACGAACGACCTGTTTATTTGGGAGTATTTTAACATGTAGAGTACAAAAAAAACAAAACAAGAGAGATTTAATTTAAATAGCATGTATGAAACTTTAGCAAAGAATTGTGACATTGATAAACTAGTCGTGCAGGAACTGGTTTGCTGTTTTTTATGATAAACAAGCATTAAACAGTACAGGCGGAATAGACTGGGGAAATCCTGCCTGATTCTGACAGCTGATATTTCTGGAATGTGAAATCAGTATGGAAAGCCCTTTCAGTATGTATTCCTTAAATCTAACATTTCAAGTTAAGCTTGGAATGAGATTTTTTTTTTATTATTTAGTTGAATGCAGTTCAACCTTTTCTTGGGTTAAAGTCAGCATTGCGTTCATTAGTTTCCACTTGTGTAGTCTCCACTTACAAGTATCATTAAAAATAAAGAAAGAATGCAATGAGTGTTTCATTGCATCTAAATATTTATACAAATGCAAAACTTAAAAATAAGCAAGCAGAAATGACCTGCAATATTTTGGGTGAAGATGCATGTAGATACATGTATATTTATTAAAGAGCAAGTGGGTAAACAATGGCATTACAAAGAAAGTTATTTTTCTTTTCAACCACAAAAAAAAAAAAAAAAAAAAAAAAAAAAAAAAATATATATATATATATATATATATATATATATATATATATATATATATATATATATATATATATCTCTACAAATAGTGTTTAGTACCAAAATATCCTCTTAGTAAAGAAAATTGAATTTAAATTAAAAAACTATTCTGTTTGAAAAATCCTTTCAAATGTATGGACAGTGCTGGTTTGTTCATGAGAACTTTTGAGCGAGATCAAAGAATCCTGTTGCAACTCTGTTTTTCTTAGTTTGAGTTGCTATTTTTTTAATCACAAGCAGGGTTTCCGTTTTAGCGTGAGCTTTAAAGTTGTGACTAGTATCTTTTCCACTTCCACTAGTAGCTGTTATGGTCTTATTTTTAATTATTCCTCCTAGTACTTATCATTGTATCGTCTTCTGCGGTTCAGATATTGACAAGAGTGTGTTTTTTGTCTCTAGATTTACTAGTTGTGATTATTTTATTGTTATGTGATTTACTATGCTCTTTAAACTTGAATGCCTCATCAGTAGACTAACTCTGAGTTGTTTTGATGTGCTAAAAAAAAGACAGGAAATGTGTGCAGATAAGTGTGAAACCCCAAGTTGAATGACTGTTATTACTGTAGACCTGTTCTTGCAATGAATCATCAAAAGACAACACTAGAACGTAATTATTAGCTATTAAAATGTATTACCTTATTTAATCTTATCTATTCCAACAGTTACTAGTATTTACTAAGGTTTAATAATAATAATAATTTACCCTTTTTTTACCATTATATTAAAAACCTTATATATATATATATATATATATATATATATAAAAAAAAAAAAAAAGAAATATATATATATTGTGACGGGAGGAGCCAACGACAGACACAGTGGGCGTGGCGTCAGGACTCGGAGAGGCTTTTTATTAACAAAATAAAAATACAAAATAAAGTGTCCAAGGGGGAAAGTGTCCAAATAAAAGGGGGATCTGGTGTCCTCCTCGTGCTGAGAGCAAAGTGCAGGTTTAGGCCGTGTTCCAGGGGGGAAGGGTCCAGGTAAGGGGCGGAGTCCGGCAGTCACACGCGCTCCCCTTTTTCTGGTCCGGGGCGCGAGGGGCGGCGGCTTCTTCCGCGGCATCTCCGTCGCTTCGTTGCTCCGGGCGGCAGAGTGGGATGAGCACTTCTCGGACGGCGGGGTGAGGTCCATCGCGCACCCTTCCTGGACCCACGAGGACACCAGCGTGCATGCATGGGGGAAGAGACCGGTCTCCCGAGGAGAGGCGCGTACGGCCCTTTAACGGCGACGGTAACGAGGCTAAATCCACTTCAGGTGTGCCTCGTCACACGCCGCCAGACCTGAAGAATACCACGCCCCTCCTCTCGAACACACCCACTCCCGTCGGGAGCCTGGTGAAGGGCGGCGAATAAAGGACAGGGTGATGGTGACAATAAAGAGGAGGGGCAGCCGACTCGTCACAATATAAATACTGTTGAATAAAGTCCTACTAATTTCTGTTATTTTAGTGCTAAAAACAAGGATATATACAAAAAGCTATACTTACACTTCTATAGATATAAAAGTATTTTTGTTATATGTAGTATATAGTAACATGTACTATATTATATAGCAAGCAGCTTCTCTGGATTCTGTTGTAGGAATAAAAAAAGGTAGTAATCACAAAATTGTTGGATAGTTTTAGGAATAAACGTTAAAACAGCTTGCCATACTTGTGGAGATGTTTAGGGCAAATGTCCAAAGGCACATTTAGTAGGGGGTGACGTGTTGTCAGTGGCCGGTGGTCCAAAGGTTGTCGGCATTGGGATTGATAATCTGAATCACCATCGTGTCAAAGAACAGTTGCTGTAAAATATTTTTTATGGAATGCTACCTATGATAAAATGATCCTACTGCCAGATACAAATCACACATGTCGGTGCATCTGGCCCCTGTAAACAGCAAAAGGAAGTTAAATGTGGCCCGCACAGTGTAGCAAATCAGAAAACTTGAAAGCTGGTATGTCAAAACATCGCTTTTGTTTGTTTGAGGGACTGGTTTCTAACTAAAGGGGTTATTTCAGGGCAGTTCAAGTCCAGCCAGGGGAAGAAAGGGGAGTGTGTGTGTTGCCGATAATGTATAAATCAGCTTTAAACCTAATTTCTCTCATGCTGTTCCAAATGTGGTTAAGCTTTAAAACACAAATTGAAAACTTATCTAAATCTTGTATGGCCGTAAGGTAAGCACATTTTATTGTTTGGGTGAACTGTTCCTTTAATCGTCTGGAGATCTCTTTGGGAGTTTGCCGAGTTTGCCCTGGAGGGTCCTGGTCCCCTAGCTTAGAATTACCGCATTAAACAAAAACGGGAGATGGGATTTAAACATTGTATGAAAAATCAAACACACACAATGTTTATTGTGCAGGTGGAGCATAAGCGGCTGTATGGTCCGATCTGGCGGTCACGCTTTGGGCCGTTTGATGTGGTGAATGTGGCGACGGCTGAACTGCTTGCACAGGTGATCCGACAGGAGGGCCAGTACCCGGTGCGGACCGACCTGCCTCACTGGAAAGAATACAGAGACATGAGAGGACAGGCCTATGGCATTCACGTAGAGTAAGCACCTCTCGTCTGCTGTGCCAAACATGTATTTGTTTTCGGCCAAAAGGATGCAAAAGCACCATAAAGTATGATCAAATCAGCCTTTCTGACTCTTTATATAACCTGATAACCTTTACTTAGTTTACTTTACTTTAGGTAGTTAAACTAGATAACCAGGTCAGTGTTATTACAAATCATGCAGAGCACTGTTGTGAATCGCATCAAATGATTAATTGAAAAGATCTGACTTAAAACTATTTCTGGCAGAAGGTCATTTGAGTTTGGGATGACATTTAAAAAAAATAAAGAGTAGAATACTGACTGAAATTGTCTTCTAAAATGTTTTTTTTTTCATTTATGCGTGTAGGTTTAGTCATTTAAGTTCAGTTAAAGTGACATAACAGAACATAAATATATAGGCCTGAGAAAATGTTTTAAAAGAAAACTTGGCACTTGGAGGCTTTTGCATCTGAACTCTGCAAATAAATTAGGACAAACGTATACACTACTATAAAAATCTGTATAAAATAAATATATATATATTTTTCTTTTGAGCAAAGAATACTAAAAGAATGTATCACGATTTCCACGAAAATATGAAGTAGCACAACTGTTATACTGAGGACAATAAGAAACGTTTTAAACACAATATCACAATAGATTGAAAAAAAATTAACTTTGTCATAAAATCACATTTGAAAATGCATTCAAATAGAAAATAGTTCTTTTAATTTATAATATTTTACAGTATACCTCTTTTAACTGTATTATTGATCAGTTAAATACAGCACTGGTGAGAGCAAGAGACTTCATTTAAAAACAAAATTGTACTGACCCCAAACTTTGCGATGAAAAAGTATACCTTTGATGCCGATATGTGATAAATGTACCAATTTAGACTCTTTTTTTTTGTGTGTTTTTCAGCACAGGCCCAGAGTGGTATCGCATCCGCAGTGCTCTGAACCCTAAGATGCTTAAACTGAAGGAGGTAGCAGCATATGCACCCATCATTCACGAGGTTGTGTCTGATCTCCTACAGCGTCTGGAACTCCTGCGTCTGCGCAGCCCGGACCAGGTCACCGTCAAGGACCTCGCCTCTGAGCTCTACAAATTTGGCTTCGAGGGTGTGTATGGATATAGAACGGTACCCATATCCTGGAGCTCTTCGCAGTAATGTTTAAACAAACAGCGTCGTACTCTTGTGATGAGTTTTTATTTTGACCGGGTTTTCTTTCACGCCGCTCAGGAATCTCCTCGATCCTGTTTGAAACTCGGTTAGGCTGTTTACAGGAGGAAATTCCCACAGACACTCTACGGTTCATATCTGCTGTTAATGATATGCTGGCGCTGTCAGAGACGGTTCTTTTTTTCCCCCGCTGGACCCGTCACATCTTCCCATTCTGGAAACGGTTTGTCCAGGCGTGGGATGATCTGTATGACGTAGGTATGCTAAAGTTTAATGTCTGTATTATGGATGCAGAATATGTCATTATCATTTTGGCTATTAGTGTTTTCCTAATTGAGTATACACACATATTTATACTTATACACACTCTCACACACACACACACACACACACACACACACACACACACACACACACACACACATATATATATATATATATATATATATATATACACACATTTATGTATCTGTGTTATATAGAAAATGCATTTAAAAACATGCATTTAAAATTTTATAATTATCTTTACTGTCACTCTTGATCAATTTGCACATTGAATATTTTGAATACAGACTTTTGAATATTTGTGCATCGTCGGTTGTGAAACTAACACAACCGATTGTCCTTTCTTTGTTTTCCTTTGTCCAGCCCGGGGTCTGATTGATAAGAAGGTGAAGGAGATTCATGATCGGATTGAGCGTGGAGAGGAGGTGGAAGGCATGTATCTCACCTACCTGCTTTCCAGCAATAAACTCAGCATAGGAGAAGTGTACATCAGCCTGACTGAACTCTTGCTGGGAGGGGTGGATACGGTGAGAACGTGTGTTTGTTTTCATCTGGAACCACTTAACCAATTAAACGTGTTCCAAAAAACTCTATCTCGCACCACTGGTTCAGTTGTTGTGGCAACTGGGTGTTTTCTAAATGTACCTGCAGAAAACAAGAGAGTAGTTAAGTTCCCGAGAAAGGGAGGAACATGAGAGAAACACACAAGGACAAATCAGAAACCAGAAAGTGAATGCCACCCAAACTGATCATTTCCTTTTAAAAAGAAAATATATAACCTATAACATTTTTAAATAATGTACTTTAAAATAAAAAAAAATGTATGTGTTCAGTATAAAACACTGCATGTTTACTACAACAGAGTGAAATTTTTATCATAGTTTACATTTATAATGTAATTTAAACCGTAAGAGTGATTTTTAACTTAAATTAGACTTTTTACACTTTGTACATTTTTATAATTTTGTTGTCTTTGAAATATAGCTAAAGCGTATTGCCAAAGGTTCTGACATGAAACTTCCATGTCTTTCATTTAAATATATTGGTAATTATGCATTTGCAATGATAAATTTGCAATTAAATGCATGTAAAATACATCAGCTTGGATAAGTAATACCAAATAAAACCCCACTGTTAAGATTATCAAGTACATCACAAAGTGTAGCATGAAACAAAAGATTACAAAAATGTTATGGTTTAAAATGTACTAAATTTGACTTTATTATGAAGTGCTTTAAGATACAAAAACATTAAAGTAAACTTAATTTACACAAGGGTAATGGGATGTATAAAACGGCTAGTTGATGGTTTTTCTGACTAACGGACTAGTCCTGTATGACTCTGAGTTCCTGTGGAGTAGGGTTTGACACCCCTAATATATACCATAGGATGTGATCTTGTTGACACGTTTTTAACGAAGCAGAACTTCTTTAACTGGATGGCAGTCATGACCAAAGTTCTTTTCTACTAAAAACATCTGGCCACTTTCGGCCACTGGAGTCAAAAAAGTGCAGTTGGTATTGCATCAGAAAAGTGACTTACACTAACAAAAACTTCACATTTTGACCCGTCCTTGTAGTTGTGGTTTAGGTGAGTTCACACAGGGCATAACCACCGACAATGTATTTAACCACATTAACTGTAAACATGTCCCATTATTGTTCACAGAAAGAACGCGTTGACGGTCTTATCCATCCATAACTGATACCAACCTTTAACATTATGTACTATGCTTCTAATCTCTGTGTAAATGTCTGTCAAGGTCTCTCTGGGTCCGTCAAGGCCACTATTTATCAGATTTCCAGAGTACTCGGCTAAATTGTATCCCTCATTTAGCAACACATTGAGTTCATAACCTGCCAAGCGGCATACTTTGCTGAAGTCTTAACCTGTTTCTGTGACGGATAGCTGTTTCTGTAGCTACAGATTTGAAAGAGACCTACCCCCTCACCTTCTGGGCATAAATGACTTTGGCAATCAAGTGTTTATATGACGATATCAGCTGTAAATGCAGTATTGAATAAGCCTATTTTCTTTGTCCTTGAAAGACGTCTAACACATTATCATGGACCTTGTACCACCTTGCACGAGATGCAGAAATACAGAACCGCCTGTATAATGAGATCGCGTCTGTGTGTCCGAATAAAGAGCTGCCGACCACAGAACACCTGACGAGGATGCCCTACATGAAGGCTGTCATCAAAGAAACTCTCAGGTGAGTTAAATCCATCCTAGTCCACCCCCAAACACTTTTTGAGGGCGCTTTTCCATTGCATGGTGCGTGCTGATCTAGCAGGTCTTGTGTGTCATGTAGCAAGTTCAGCGATGCAGGTAATGACCGTTCTCTCCAGCCAATCCGTTTACATTTCACTATTTGTTAATGGTAGGTTCGCTTGCAACCTCGGCCGAGGTGGTACTGGAAAAAAAAAAACAGGTACTGTACCCAGTGGAAAGTGAACCCCTTAAAAGTGAACCGTACCTAACCATACCATGCCCTAGAAAGGCGCCATTTGAACGCAGTGCTATCTCGAAAAAGGATTATGCACTCATTTTATACTGTGGACTTGTTGCAATAACCTTTTGCTCTGTAAATATTTAATAAACAAGCAACTCACATCAATAATGTCCTTTACAGTGACTAAACACGCTACTAGTGACTAAACCAGCTACTTCCAGCTAAAACCAGCTGAGACGAGCCTAGGCTGGTTTTAGCTGTTTTTTTCAGCAGGTCTTGTTTACAAAATCCCATTTCTGACACAGAACAGAAAACCTTATCAGGCTAAAACTGTTCAGGTTTCTTGTTGTTTATAATGTTATTACATCTTAAAGTGCCCCATTATGCCATTTCCAGTATTACCTTTCATGCAGTCTGTAATGTAGCTGTGTGTGAATGTAAACGGTCAAAAAGTGCACGTTAAAAATAAGTTATTGTGTCCCAAAATAAAGAATCCACTTGCCTAAATGAATCAGATGGAACTGTGGTAATAGCCTGAAAGAGCTGTATTCTTTTCAAGATTTAATACCTTTGACATCAATTAAAACAGATTTTCTTGCAATATGCTGCTTTTTTAATGGTAGGATGTATCCTGTTGTCCCTGGTAATGGACGCCTGACTGTGGATTCAGAAGTAATTGTGGATAATTACTGGTTCCCTAAGAAGGTAACCGCACGACACACGCACAGCTCATAGAGTTTTATTAAAACATCTTATACCTTAATTAAACCTTACGTTACTCCAATCCTGATGTGTTTTCTCTCTCTTTCTCTCTTTACAGACACAGTTCCATCTGTGTCACTACGCTGCCAGTCACGATGAGAGTCATTTCCCTGAACCCGAGCGTTTTGTTCCGGACCGCTGGTTGAGAAGCAGCCCGTCTCGATCTCAGCATCACCCCTACAGTTCTGTCCCGTTTGGGGTTGGCGTTCGGGCCTGTGTGGGAAAGAGGGTCGCAGAGCTGGAGATGTACTTTGCCCTAAGTAGAGTAAGTTTGAGGTTTCACTACGTCTGTCAGTTGTGTTTCACACCCATTAATCAAAATATTCTGTTAAAGCAAGAACAAAGCCTAAGTTAACTTTAACCCTGGTTACCAATATTGATAAGTTGTTTTCAATCAACCGTCACTTTGGTCCCTAAACTCCAAAATACAAGTCCTACGTCTGATAAACATAATTCATATATAACAAAATTCGACACACTTTAATATGGTGTGACGTTGCTGGAGTTTCCTCAGTTCAAAAGGCAAATGCGCATCATTCCTTTTTTGTGCAAGCTGTAGCATGAAATGAACATGAATGAGCATCAGAAGGTGTGTTGAAAGTACAGCACACCTCACTAAAATGTGTCATGTCTAATCGCTCAATCAGCATTTCAACAGCGGCCAATAAAACAGCTTGTAAATAATATTATGTAATGTCACGTTCACCTCAGGAAAGCCTGAGTTAGCTAAGAGAGGAGCATTTTACTGAATATTTGCACTATAATCACAGCCTTATTTAGAGCGTGACTGAATAAATCTGTCATCAAAACATTATTAGAACACCCTCCGTTTAAACGTTCATGTTTTTAAAAGAGAATTAGAGTAGAAATATGTAATTAAAAGGTTCATATAACAGCTGCCAGTTTAAATGTTTGTATACAACTCTGTAAAAAATGGCAAATGAATTTGGAATATGTTGCTGATTTTAACTATTTATTTTATAATAGCAACTGACAATGTTGCCTGTATAATTTATAAATGAGATTTTCTATTGTCCCTTATGAAATTACAAATTAATTTATATCAAATTGACTGAGAAATTAGATCTTATTGTTTGCTAGCCTGCAAAGTATGGAAATTACTACTCATTTTTTTTATTTTACACTTTTTAGAATAAAAAGTCAACAAAATATTATATCAGAATATGTTAATAAAAGTCGTTAAAAATATGAAATATCAGAAATGTAATAATATGGGAATTATGTGATGAAGTTAAAATCATCAAATCTAAAAGCATTTTTCACTATCTGATCAGCCCATTCGTTTAATTAAAAATACGACAACTTAGGTTTGTTTTATTAAAAATGTTTTAAGAAGATTTCGGTCTGTTTTGTAAGAAGTACATGTGTGCATTCAAGCGTCTCCTTGAAGTTGATGTTAAAACTTCAGGTACACTATGGTTATCTCTCTGGTGCTCTCAATAATTGAACTCTTCACCCTTTTACTTCACAGCTGATGCAACATTATGAGGTGAGAACGGAGGAGGGCGCCCCCTCGATACAACCCAAAACCAGAACCCTGCTCATTCCCTCTAAACCTATTGACCTGCAGTTTGTCCCTCGGACTTAATACCAGCCAGCTCCAATCAATCTTTTAACCAAAATCACTACTTCAAATCATCTTACTTTAAATGTCCAAAAGCTTGCCTCAAATGTCTCTGTGAAGAAATGATCAAAAACAACAGCTTAAATACTATTTACAGCTGAGGTGTTGCATTATTAAAGCATTTGCAAACAGTCAAAAAAAAAACCCCAACGGAGAGCTATGAGCACCGGCTCTCTTGCAGAATCACTATTGCTTTTTTCGACAGTGACAAGAAAGCAGGAAAGAAACGGAAGAAAACACAGACCTTCTGTTCACATGCTAGTGGCAGTGACTGCACAAATATCACCATCAATAAAACCTGCTACGTGCCGTAGCCAAGCGTCAGATCAAGCAGAAAGAATCTTCTTTAAAATGTTTTTTGACTATTATTTTTTTATTACGATGCTATCCTTGCTGTTTTTAATATATTAATCTAATATCGATGTTATGGCATTTTTTTTCTACCTTTAATCAAAAGATATTTTTGGGGAATCTACACTTGCTTTGGTATTCGTTTTGAGCCCGGGCACAAGTCAATGAATTAACTAGAAATGCAAAGAACTAGAAATGGTAGTTTACGTAAATGAACCTGTTGCCAAATCACCCGCATGTTGACCCACACACAAGCTTATTGCATTTCAGCGTTTCGTAATTTATGTTTGCTTACCTTTATGTACTGAAATTGAAATGAATAAAAAATACTATACACGTATTAAAATAATGATAGCAATAATAACAAAAAAACTAACCAAAAAATAAGAAAACATGAAAAATGAAAGCTAATTTAAATGAATGACTGTAATATTAGGCTCTCCATATACTAACATAATGGTGCATCGCAGTGCAATAATATTACAAAGACATTTACTACAGCTGTAATAGTTAAGAGCATGCTCTTCTGTGTTGCTCAAGAGCTTTTCAAGCGACTTGGACGAGCCGCAAAACTCTTGAGCAACAGAATCGACCGTGTGATTCATGTCACGTATTATCTACCTGTATTACTTTACAAAATGAACAAGAAGGAAATAAAAAGCCAAAGCCATTGCTCAGTTGAGAACTTGGAACTAGCTTCTATAAAGATAGGAGGTATCTTAAAAACTAAAAGAAAGCAAGCAAGCTTATTTCATTAGTAACACGCATACTGTTTTATAGCTAGTATATTCAGACAAGTATCAGCAAATGATGGTTATTTTTAAATACTGCATTTCCCCCCCTGTCAATCTCTTAAATGTTATCACAAGCAAAAAGCAGTCTCTAGTTTTCTGTTGTAGTAAACTGAGAAATCCTGGCCCCTTGTGGTGGATATGTGCACTACAGATGGATTTAATAAACTGAGATCACTCACTAACTCCTGAAATCTGGCCAGTAATGATCACGGCAGAGAAGGGAGTTTTTTTTTGTTGTTGTTTTAAGGGATTTGTTTCAGGAAAAGCAGTGTTTTAAAACGTTTTAGTTTTTACGGCATCAGCTGAAGAGAGTACGTCTCGAAAATATCTAGTTTTGAAAAATACAAGCTATAACCTATAATGTGTAAATTATTGTACAGTACAGAGAATGCTGTTATAACCACACTGCATACATTTAATTTACCCAGTTCATATCTTAGCCCAATTCTTAATAATAATAATAATAATAACGGATACCATTTTAAGCAGGTAAATATAGAATTTTTTTGCAATCCTTGTTGATGAGTCTTCGTTGTTACAAACATATCTTAACTCCTGGTCTCCCCTGTTTTATTAGGTACTGTTTTAGGAACTGTTTTTCAAGAGATTATGTATTCATATGTCTGGTCTGGTATTGGTTATCTAGTGAATCACCAGTTTCAGATCTCATCACCTCTTGACGAGAGATTCTACCAAACCAGGCTTTGATGAATAATGTATTTTGATATAATAACCAAAATAACCCAAAACGCGGAGGAGCGCGCAGGCATCCTTTTGTTTTCTGTTGAGGTAACGTGAATATTTCATAGTTTTGTCTTGTATTTAACCCTCCGATGCATGAATTATTAACTCGCAAAACAAAGGAGATCCATTTCTTTTTTTACTTCAAAGCAATACAATAACCCCTCAATTTTAATTATGTATTGTTGAGAGTCGCATAAATTTACAGCTGCAGGTCTAAATTGTTGGTTATAATCGTGGCTCAAGAAGCGTATGTAACAATCTTACCTGGTTTGCATCTCTTTGGTTGCACCGGTCCAGTGGTTCTCAAACTCAAGTACCCACACTTGATCAATCACACCTTTGCCATTGAGGAACAATATTGTTCACCTTGTGCATTTTTTTTTATCTCAGGCAAAGTTTTCCCAGGCTTATTAATTGTATGTCATGTTTTATGTCATATTCTTACCATTCTATTCATTTTTTTCATATAATCAGAGTATTTAGCGGCCGTTTTGATATCTTTTGATCGTTTATGCCACTCCCAATTTTCCTGTTTTTATGCTAGAAGCGGTATTTCGCTTGTAAGAAATAAATGATAGGTTTTAACGTTGCTTTAGGTTGGGGTGGAATTAAATGGCTGCCAAAACTCAGCATTTTGTTCTGGTAAACCCATTTGAGAAGCACCGCACTAGCCAATATGGCATTCGTCTTAGACCGCTAAGCTGACACCTAGCGGCTTGGATGCAGTATCGCACGCAAAAATATCAGTTAATAAATAGAAATGCATCATTCTCACGCATCTATTAATGTTATGATGTTATGCACCATCAATACCGTTACACTTTTCAAATGTGACATTTCAGCAAATTACGTTAATTAATGTCACATGCTGTCAAAGTGTGCAACGTGCTTTTGGGAATTTGACGATTAGCTAGCAATTAGCAAATTGGTTTCCGTCAGCCCTGTTGTGTTTGTCTGTTTCAGAGTAACACGTTTTGAGCTGTGGGAACAAGGATGACATAGATTAGATGTCACCCTGTTTTTACTAATCGTGTAAAATTCAAACATTTAGAAGATGGGTGTATTTTTGGTTGTGGATCATGCCTGTATCGTTCAGTCTTATTGACATATGTGCATCAGTTACGTTGTTAATTAGGACTGATGGTATTGTTACTATCGCAGCTGTAATTAACTTAAAGTATATCATAACAAATGTGTCTGTCACACGCAATAACTAAAATACCAAATACAATTATATAATAAATTGCATAAATGACACTCTTTTTTAAGTGTCTTCATTCATTCCATGACCTGGGGATGAAGAATACCTCTACTGTATTTATTAGTCTTAGTTCACGGTAATTTCAGCATTTTTATTTAATGTAACATTAATGTCCCATCAGATAAGGTGACCTAACAATAAACACATTTTTTATTTTAAGTAACATTAACAAAGCTTAATAAAGAGTGTAATACATGCAGTTTATTCATGTTAATTAACACATTAACTAATGACACCTTAGTGTAAAGTTTTAGTATATATATATATATATATATTGATATATAGAGATCTTTATATTCACGCTTTAAGCATAATTGCTCTGTAATAACTATAGTTGCAGTTGCTGATAGAGGCGCAGATGCTCAAATTATACACAACACATCATTTCCAAGATGAAAAATTGTCAGCTTTATTATGAACAACATTCCAGAGTTTAACAAGTGAAATACCTGCTAGAATTATTTTTATTTTTATACGTTTATTTACACGTATATCTGAGATCTGAACGCTGACACCAGAGACTACTCTTCAGAAATCAACAACATCCATTTTTAATCGACTAATTTGAGTAAACATCTGTTCTGATATGATTCAGATGATAACTTATTACATACTAAATCAGATGATGTCGAATGTAAAAATCAGAGGGTTGGGTTTTGGAGGCAGTGCAGACTACCAGGGTTTTTTTTTTGTTGGTTTTTTTTTTTGTTTTCTCGAGCCTGACAGGAATAGAGGGACCGTTATCCTCTGCTGTGTATCTATTATGGCAATGTCAAAAATATTATGTACAAATTTAAAATGATACAGAATAATACATTTAAATCTTTAGTTACAAGTACAGTTATGAGCATTGTGACGATTGTGGTATTGCACAACTTGCCGTCATTGCGATACTATTTGTTGGAAAAGTGCAGAATACTTTGTACAGAACACTGAACTGGTTGACAGAACTGAAAGAAAATAATAAATGTGCCACGCCTAATAGCTGTAAAAATAAGACACTTGGGAGAAAAAAAAAAAAGCTTTTCAAAAATAAAATCTCAGTAAAAGAAAATATACACAGTGTGCAAATGACTTGGCATAGACAGACAGGGAAAAAAGGGAGAGCCCCATTTAAAAACAGTCCGTTGCGCGTAATGGAGCATGTTGATGAGAAAGGACGACGTTAACATCCATACACATCCACACGTTAAATCACTGACAAATTCACCTCAGTTTCCTCTCTATACAACACAATCTTTTTTTTAAATTATTAGCAATATAATATATTTTCTCGAACTTCCTTTTTTTCTACAGTTAGTTTTTTTTTGCCCCATATCGACTATGGGAGGTGATATCGCACCATGTTTCGCGGCGTGCATCTTTAGTCCTCAACTTTTACGGCGGCGGGGGGGAACGGGGGCGGGACTTCCTGTTCTGACTGACCGACAGTAGCTTAGCAGGTGGTTGAGTGGCATGTCTCGGCATGCTTTCCCAGAGTAGGCTGGTGAAACTGAATGGTGAATGGGAGTAGTGGTTTATTCCGAGGTGTTGAGGGGGGCGTGGCTTTACCGGGTCGAGGACAGCACGTGACCCGGCACCCAGCCCTCTGCAGCAGGCGATTGGCTGTTTGCAGGTCGGTAAACCAGGCACATGTTCTGCTGATTGGACGCCAGGATCTGTACCTTCTCACCAACCACCACGCAGATCTCGTCCTCCTTCACGGCGCTGTAATCCTGCGTCACTAGCACCGATGACAGGCCGTTACACTCCCCCTCGTCCAGATCCTGGAAACACAAAAAAACGAAACACATCTGAAGATCACAAAAACATTCTGATCAAGAATGCACAAATGGTAAAATCAATAAAACCGATACTGCAGTCAGTACGTTTTGGCTATTTTGTTGCTATCTCGGTTTGAAAACCTGGAGAACCTCGAATTATTTGTGAATGTGCGACCCGACTCCCTCACTCTGATTCAGAAGCTCGTGAACTGCAATCAAACACATCTTTTTTTTTACAAATGAAATGCTTTAAAACGCAGGGTCGAACACTGACGAATCAGGACAAAGCTTCACACAGACAAAAGTCTGTTCCTCACCGTTAACCTTGACCTGGCACGAGAAATAAATAGCTGGGGCGAAAAGCGTAGACGTTTAAAAATAAAAAGTAGCGAGCGGCTCCTTCGGTCTGGTATTCAGTGACAGAGTGATTTATTAGGGACGCAGAAAAAAAAGCGGAGTGCGCCAAGGCCAAGATACAAGCTCACCAGAGAGAGAGAGAGAGAGTGAGAGACTGCAGTGAGAAGAAAGAGAACAAGGAAGACAGCGAGCCAGAATGGAACAGAAGAAGGAGACCCCACTGAGAGGAGAAACAGGTACAGAACACGGGCAGGGCTGGAAAACTAGGCCATTCTCCCCACTAAGAATAACTAGCAGCGCCTCTCCTTCCCTCGAAGATAATTAGAGTGGAACTTCAGAGCACTGCAGCACGGACACATCCAGTTCAGTGAGGAGACGCAAACACTAGTGCAGTGTGAACTAATTACATTTAATTACGTCTGTCTGGCCTGGATGAGACGCTAATTAAAACGGTCCGGATAACTAATTGATTTAGTTAGATTACACGAGCCTGTTTAAGCACAGAATGCTATTGAGATAATTGGTCTCCTGTCACTGGCTGATTAGGGTGCTTTCATTCAAGAGCTTTTGGGGAGAAAGATGGTCAACTTTTTGATGCTAAAGACCCTAAAATACAATAAGCCCCTCTAATATATATATCTAAAGAGAGCTTCACTAACATTTAAAAGTTGAAGATCAGTTAAATCTTTTGTTTTTATATTAGTACTTTCACAGCAAAGATTCATTACATTGATCAGATATGATGAACATTGTTACAAACAAATATATTGTGAACACATGCTATTCTTTTTTTGACCTTTCTATTCATCAAAGAATACTGAACGAATAAATGTAAACTGTCAATAAAAATATTAAGCAGCACAGTTGTTATATCACTGAAAATAAAATAATAATAATAATACATTTTCATACCCAAATCGGTATATTAAAAAGATTTAATGTGACTGATGGCTGATGAAAATGTAGCTTTGCATTAATAAATTACATTTGAAACACTATTAAAAAGATATTTTGAAATCGTAATAATATTTCACAACATGATACAGTTTTACTTAAGTCTTTGAGAGGCTACTTTAAAAAACGACTCCAGCGTATTCTTTGGTAAATATTTTCCACTGTGAAAAAGACATAATAAATGCAACCTAGAAAATTAATTTGGGATTACTTTCATGATTTCTGACCACTGTTTAAAAACAGAATGAAACCATAATAACATTTGTTCGATTTAAAATATACATTTTATTTAATTAAATATTTATTTATTTTTGTTTTTCACAGATTTCTATCATTATGCTAGAATTTAGCTCAAATCAGAGCAATTCAAGCTTGAAGCGTTCATGATATCATGAGTTCAATGATAAGGACATAAAACAATATAATATCTAAAGCCACATTTGTGTATATGGCATTTTCATCTGACACATGAATGCAATGTTTTGTCTTCAGTTGGAGCCTTTACTTCATCAATTATTAATATGTGATTACTTTTTTTAATTAATAATGTTGTAATATTGTAATATTGAAAACACTCATTGATGTAAGACCGATGTAATATTTTGAATCATGCTCACCTCCTCTACATGCTTATTGGTCTTGTGGGCGGGGCTTCCATTGGGGGCGGTGTTGGGTTTGAGGGGGGTGGAGGGGTGAGAGGATGAAGAACGGCTGCTATTGGACAACTGCCTGCTCAAAGAACCTCCACTCTCTTTCTTCTGGTACTCCTGTGGGTTCTGGAGAGCTTGATCACAAACAGATGAGGGGCAGGTTATGAATGATCCCACCAATTTCCAGTTTTGGCGCGAACTATTCCTTTAACCGTTTGGTAATGCGCTCACCAGTGAGGAAGTTGATCTGCATGTCCAGCAGTTCTCGGATGCTTTGAACCCACTCTTTCTTGATGTCGATGTTAGCGGCCTGAAGCGTCAGTCGTTCAGATGAGCCGCGACACGACAGCACAAACTTACAGGGATCGCTCTCCACGTGTTCCTCCATGCTCAGGTAGCTCACCTGCGCACAAGAGGTTTGCATGAAAAAGACGATTAAAAAAAGTTGGGCGTTTCGTTTCAAACTGGACTTGAATCAGCTCGTGCTGAATATGTACCTTGATGCTCTTTTTGAACTGGTACCCCGGTGTGGACGAGCCTTTCCGGAGCAGCTCGCTGAAGATGACGATCTGTTCGAAGAGGAACACTCTGCGCTCTTTACTGCGGGACAGAACGCCAGAGTCCTGCTCTGTCACGAAGAACGTGTCCTGCTGCAATAACTTTCCCTGAGCTGTCAGCTTGCCCTGTGCAAAGAAACACAAGCGATCGTCAAAGCACTGATGCTTACAGAAGCGTTTCATCACCTGATACTTCAAGATAGTGAGGGGGTTTTTTCCTGGGAATTTTTTTGTAAGCAGATTTGATTTTCTAATGGGGAGAATTTTTTTTTATGAGTGTTTTTCTAATAACCGTGACTTTTTAAAACATTTTTAAATGAAGTTTTAAATTCTAAACTCATAATTGCATGTATACATCTCCCCGTTGCAGTTTGTGCAGTTAGCAGCTACCCTAAAATAACTGCATTTTTCATTACTCTATTATGTCAGACTGATTGGTCTATTGTTGTTTAACAGATGTAATCTGTCGCTACACTTTCCGTATAAACCTGATGTGTTAGTATAATGGTAGAACTCTATTATTACACTAATTGATGTGTCATGTTGCTTTGAGAAACTGTAACTGCCAGTCTAATTTTACATCGGCGCTTACTGCTTCTGGCAGTCAACCAAATCTAACTCACCTTTGAGACTACATATGTAACTGTAATAACTGCAGTTAAATAACAATTTAACAAGGTGAGTTTACCTCGTAGCCCTGCAATCGTCCAAGGTTCATCATGTCATTACACTGTTTGGGCACCAGGGACATCAGCTCGACTGCTTTCTGCAGGACAGAAATTACACCAATGTCAAAACATGACAGGACACTAAAGATAGGAGAAGTGTTTGTGGTGTAAATTATACACATAAATATAAAATCGCTTCAGTGACCTACCTCTGTCTCTTTACAATCCAGACCTGCTTTAGTGCTGTACTTCAAAAAGTCCTTCAAATAGAAAATAAGACAGGAAAATTAAAATAGGATAATAATTTTACCATACTGCATATATATATATATATATATATATATTTTTTTTTTTTTTGTTAAAGATAAATATGAAATCAAAATATGTAATATGTCCATTCCGTAGTACTACTACTACTACTAATATAAATATGAGCAGTATTTTTATATCGATTTTGGATTAAGTGTCTGTTTTTGCTAAAACAGGTGACAGACTGAACTGACATATTTTTTCAATTCCCTGTCAAAAGAAATGCGATATAAAAGCAAGACCGCCGTGCAAACTGTAACAGACTGAATTAGGACAGCGTTCAGACTGGCTTATGAAGGCATTTTTTTGTTCCTTCAGGGCTTGTCGTGCGTGCAGCTTTAGCGAGAAAAAGGATTTTCAATACAATAAACACACACCACTCCAGCTCTTATTTTATTAGTTAAGGGGAGGAGAACCACAGAAAATCACTCTGTAAAGAATAACCATCTGCTAGCACTGACCCGCCGAGAGACGAGTATGCGGGTAAAGGCTCCCCGATTCTCCAGCGACTGTGTAAATGAGGCTTGAAAATCACGAAGTGTGATGCCGACATAATGTTTGCCTGGGTGTTTTTAATGGGTTGCCTTGTAATGGCTACTGCATTCTGGGTGGCTGCTCAAATGTCTCTTTTACGTTCTGGTCCCTATATACAAAAGTAAGATTTAATAAGAACTTAATGCTTTAATTCAGCAAGGGCTATCGTTGTTACAAAAGCGTATACTTCAAATAAATGCATTAAAGAAAAATGCAAAAATAATAAGAGGAAATGCTTATCAAACAAATCAGCATATTAGAATGATTTGCAAAATATGTGACGCCGATGAAATTACATTAAATTACGTCTTAATATATATAGTAAAATAAAACTGCAATAATATTTAACATTATTACTCAAACTAGTTGAAAAACTGCCCCCAGACTTCATAAAAAGTGGTGTACGGTTTCGATGCAAATCTATGCTCTTATGATAGCGACTATATTTAGCTATATTAAGTATTATAGCTGTATAATGACTGTGTCATTCAGTTGCTAATACCTTGAGCAGGAGCTGGTATTTGGTGATTCTCTGGATGGGTTTGATCAGGTAATCACTGATGGACAGTCTGGAGTTCACCTCCTGCTGAACCTCCTGAAAGAAGCACCGACAACATCATCTGATTAAACACTTTACTTCAGAGGAGACGTAACCGAGCCGCTCAGATAAAGCTCACCTCGAAGAATGCATCATATTCAGCCACGACGAACTCTGAGCGAGGCTTGTTCTGACAGTAGATGACATACATGTGTAACCTTCTCTCCTGGAGGACAGAGGAAGACAGTGGAATGAAGCTTACTACGACACACAGACACACACAGAGCTGATTTTGTTGAGCTCACATGCTTGATGAACAGCTCGGCCAGTCTGTCGTGGTCCTGCAGACATTTCTCTAGTTCGCCGAGGAAGAACCTTTAAAAATAAGAGCAGAATGCATTTAATCAAGCGCATAAACGCCCTTCACTCGAACCAAATTAGATTCCCGTGTGTAATTCAGTCCATTTCCTTCTTCAGCACGTCAACCAGGAAATAAGGGAAGTTTTGCATGCTGATTATTTTGGTATCCAAAATGACAAACTGTTGCATGAAAATAGTGCGAAAGACTGCAGAGACATTGTGGAGTGAATGTACAGTATTGTTCAAAAGTGTGTGGTCTGTGGGATTTTTTTATGTTGTTGAAAAGGTCTTTTATGTTCGCCAAGGCTGCATTTGTTAAAAAAAGAAAAAAGAAAAAATGAATATTGTCATTATAAGTTTAGAAAACTAATAAAAATAACTCTTCTATTTTAATATATTTTAAAATCTAATTTATGCATGTGATGGCAATGCTGAATTTTCAGCATCATTACATCCCTTTTCAGAGTCACATGGCCCTTTATAAATCGCTGCTCAAAAACATTTCTTATTATTATCATCAATATTAAAGCTGTGCTGCATAATATTTTAAAATTTAATATTTTACACTTTTTTTATTCTATGATATATGGAATGTTCAATAGAACAACATTTCTTTAGTATATAAATGTTACTGCCATTTTCAATCAATTTAATGCATCCTTGCTGAAAGTATACGTAAAATCTGTTTGCTGTGCAAATAAATCAACAAAATATTTTTTTTTTCTTTTTAGTTCTTATTTAATGATGTAAAATATTCTGTTAGTTATGTTATTAGTGTTTAGCCAGCTGTGAAAACCATTTCTTCTCTAGCATTGGGTTTAGTTCAATAAAATATTTTTATTCATTCAACAGCTCTTTCTAGCAGCACGAAAAAGAAAACGTGGTTTACTCTTTGTGCCAGTCATAGATCTGATGAATGTTCCCAAATACGATCTTATCCTTCCCCGTCATGTCCTCCGGAACGCCTTTTTCCCCAATCCTTCTCATGAAGCCCTGGAGATAAGGAGGAAAACAGACATTTGGAGCCTCTACTTCATAACAGAGCTTCCTTAATGGCTCTTCGTGGCACTTATGAGTTCAGGAGAAGTCTTATCTATAACCATTTCGTCCTGTATGAGATTTTAAAAAGTTCTCTGCGTTCTTTAAATTTAGTAATTCTACCAAATCTGTAACCTGCTACAGATAACATATATCTATGATAACACACCTCCACTATAACGCCCAGATCCTTCACATAGTCCCGCTCTGTCTGCACCATTTCATTCAACACAAACCTGTGGACGGGACAGATATATCAGAATATAACATGCACATGTTCCAACTAGCACACTAAGACCGCAATCTGTATTTGTTCAGAAGTCTCTTTTCTCTTCATACACACAGACAGGTGCTTACATTCGCCCTCTCATGGCCTTGTTCTTCTGCTCTGTTTCTGGGTCTCTGGGCACCTGATCAGACGGCGTGACGCTACCCAACACCGGGAAAGAGCCAGGCTCTGGAGTCTGAAAGAGAAAGTAAAAAGAGAGAGATAAGAATCTAAACTGAAAGAGGAAACACAAACCATAGGTACAAGGTGTTTAAGGAATAGCTAAAAATGTTGTCATTATTTATTAATCATCATATCATTTCAAACCTGTCTGACTTACTTTCTTCTGTGGATTATACACGCGAACAGGTTTGGTGAACTGAATAAAAGGATTTGTTTAAAAGACCTGAACGAACGTCATGAGTCAACGAAAGGCTAATCCTTCATTAAATCCAATTGTAAACACTTTTTGAAAAAAATATAACACAAATCAATCATTTTTTGTAGAATAGTTTGCAAAAAAGATGACATTTTAATGGTTTACCTTCATAATGTGATCGTTAACTGATATAAAATTAAAATATTAACTTAAAATTCCTGTACTAAATGACTCGGTTCTAAAAGGTTCGGCTGACAAAAACATCAGGGAACACCTAGAACAATATAAAGATGAGTAAAAAGAGTGAAAATTATGTAAGGGAACTATTCTTTTAACAAACATTATGAGGGATGCAGAGGAAAAAAGACAAAGAACAAAATCAGCGTTTCACCTTCTCCTCCTGAGCGGAGGGGTCCTTGATGATCTCCATGGGAGGAGGGAGGGGGGTGTGGGGTTCGTCTTCAGCCTCTTCCTCTCCTCCGCTGTTTGCTCCCCGTCTTCCTCTCTTCGGAGAAACAGAGAAAACAGCCGTTTCAGCAGATTCATTAAAACCGCCGCAGAAGAGCCGACAGGAATCTATCATTCATAAGCTCCGACAGCAGGCACGCTCCTCATAAAACATGCACCTGTGCAGGAAGTCGAGTGGTGTTAGGTGCAGTCCCCGATCGGGTAGAGCGCGTTTTTAAGTGTTGTTTGGTATGTGGTATTGTTACGATGCTGGAATGCTGAAGCGCTGTCATCTTATGCAAGCGTGTTTCCTAAAAGGCTAATGGTTAATGGTTGTACCTCTTCAGTGCTGTCCTGGTGCGTCGGTCCCAACTCTACACTCTTCCGGCCGTCTCGTTTACGCTGTTTGTTGTTGGGTTTTTTAGCATTGGTGTTGTCGCCCTTGCCGTGGCTGAGACGTCGTACGGGGCTGGTGAGCCATTTTTTTAACGTGTTTCCAGTAGTTCCAGAGCGTTTAGGTCCGGGAGAACCGGTCGGCAAAGATGTCACCGATGTCTGCGGCTGCAGCGAAGCGGCGGACTCGGATTTGACCTCTGAACTTCCCACAGGATAGTTTTCTGTTGAATGAAATGACAGGAATTATATGGAGATATTCATAATAATCCCACAACGGACAATTCTGATTTTCTATATCAGTGCTATTGTGTGTACTCTGTATATTTATGTAATGTGAACAATATATTTAAATACTATATTTTGAAAATAAAATGAATAAAAATGTATTTAGGTTCGGTTACTTTCATTTAAACTAAACAAAATAAGAAAACTAACTACGAAATACAACATTTTATCATTATTAAGTAACGAAATGTATATTTTATTTTAGAACTTAACAGTTTTAGTTAACTATAATAGTTTTAGTGACTACTTTAAACTTTTAAATTTCTAAAAATAATACTTTTTTGGAACATTCTATTAGTCAAAGAACCGTAAAAAAGGTTTATACAAAAATTAAAATAAATACATACATAATTAGACAACAACAACAGAAAAAAACTATACTGGGTGTAATAGAGAATCAATTAAAGCAACTTGATTAAAAAATACTGGATTATATAATATATATTTAATTTAGAACATGGCAAAAAATATCCATGACATAAAACTTTAAAGTGTCCTTTTACTAGCTCAGACCAGTGAAGAAATACTCACTCCAGCTGAAACATCAAAACCAGACAAAACCAAATCCAACAGCAGAAAGTCAAGAAACCTGAGCACTGGACATCAGCCTCTCTACTGAGGTGAACAGAAAAGCAGTTGTCTGGTTTATAGGCTATTTGAAGGTGACAGACACAAACGTAAAGTAAAAAAACCAGCTTGACCTGATCTGAGCATAAAGGCGCTCTGTAACACAACAAAGGGAAAGTACAAAGCCAGGGTACCGCAGACTTCACGGAGTGTGTGGAATTTACCACAGAAAGTCATTTTAATTGCTCCTCACGTTGTAAAATCAAATATCTAGTAATTAAACTATCATACTGAAGTACGCGATACTTAAACATGACATGACATTTAGCATGAAATTTGGTGGAAGAAATGCTTCTCAGTCTTGGCTCTTTGAAGATATCTCCAATCTTTCGACTCATGTTACGTAAAGCCAGTAATTTTCACTCAGTATCCACGATACCTCAAACACACATGGAAGTGATGTCACATAAGTCTAGTCACCTTTTCATACAGTGCAACAATACAGGTGAACCTTAAAAGACGTACATTTTTTTTTATGCAATGGTATTTCACGACAGGTTTTGCTGCATTTTTAACCAAACAAATGCGTCTTTGGTAAACGTAAGAGACTTTAAAAATCATTTTTAAAAAAGTTATTTTGTTGCATGCTGCAGCTTACATAGTGATACTTGTAAAAAAATAGGTAATAAAGGTTTCTATAGCACCAACTGCATGGCATTACAATGTAAAAATCCTCAAATCATCCTTCAACATTCTGAGCTTCGAAGCAACTACAACCTGCTGAGTTGATTACATAGCTGGGGGAAAAAAATGAGAATTACATCAGAAACATAAACAGAACAGTAGTTCATCCACCTAGAAAGCTATTTCCTCCCCAAACAGACAACTGAGACAACTTTACAGCTCAAACAACATTTTTTCCCTGGAGAAATTTATGAGCGAAAAATTATGAGCTTACTGTTTCTGCTTTTAAACCCACCATTCCCAACAGCTGCCGGCGCTGTAAGCGTATTACAATAGCTGTTATGTATTTATGTTTTTTTCAAGAGAAAAAGGGATGAGTCAAATGATTTTGTGTGCTAATTAACGGCGTCCATTGCTGCGAGTAACGGATAACCACGAATACAGTTAATCCTTAGAGGACGAGGTGAAATAAACAAGCTGGAGTGTAATCATGCTCAGGGCAGATCATTAACTTGATGCTGCTTCAGACGCTGCGATACTGACTTTCCACAGACTTCCCATGGGGTGTGAACGGGACAAAGGTCACTTCCTCGTTACAGGTTTCTTCAAAGAGCCATTTACCCCCGTGCGCCCCTGAAACTGCCCCGCCAGCTCCCCCTCTCAGGTATCCACCAATCAGGTCTCGCTCTGCTTGTCCTGACAGCCTCAGGGAGGATCCACGCTGACCACGTGCCGGGATAATGCTCCTTTGTTAGAGTTACGCTTTATTTCCTCAAGTTTCACTGCTGTCATTGAAACAGGCGCCTCATGTTAAGCATTCCGCACGAACCCAATCTTCATACTGCTACTTAATTTGAATTTCTCTTTCGGTATCAGATCTGAGAGCCCGCTGAATTAAACAGTCAGCCTCACTCATTAACACAAGTCGCTGGTGGAACATTCTAGCCGGAACAAAAACAACAGGACTAGAAGTCCTGTAGAAAATGCAGGAACGAACGTATTGTGTTAACACTCTTTAGGGTCAGCAGTAGTATGTCGATTATTTCTATTGATATCTCAAGCTCAGCCAAAAGCGGGACAATTTAAGCTATTAAAATAAATATTTTGGTCAATGCTAATTTAAAAAAATACCTTGATGTGCATATTTGATAAATTAAATGTATTAGCTAACACTGTTATTTAATTGTAAAGTAAAATTGGTGATTATTAGAAAATAGTCATTTAATCATTAAAGTAATCACTGAATCATTGAAGCAGTATTTATTCATCTTTGTTAATGGTAATAAATAAAAAAAAATCTAAAACTAAAACCACAATTTAAAATTAAATTTTACATTTTTTTTGATAAAAATACTAGCCAACATTCAACATTTTAATTTAGTTTAACTTGATCTACCAAAAAACTAAAAATTAAATAATATTTATTAATATGACTATATAGACATATTCAAATTAAATAAAAACTATTAAAATAACCAAAACTAACTTAAAATAAAATATATATATATATATATATATATATATATATATATATATATATATATATATATATATATATATATATATATATATAGAGTGCCTTAGTTCATGTTAATTCAACAATATTAAATAATACGAACAGATACAACTTTTGATGTTGAATTTAAATGTTTTTAAAGTGTTTTTAGAAAATTTAGAAAATTGTAAAGTTTTGCCATGATATTTATGCAATATATGTAAATACTGGTACTAACATGACACAGGAATAACATTTTAGAAGTCCATAACTCTAAAAGGGGGTCCCTGTCTCATCAATTTGTCTACTAAGATGTCCTTATCCTGAAGAAGACCCTAGACCCCTGATTCTAATTCACACACCGAATCACCAAAATGTGTCAAATCTTCAAAGGGCGTGTTATTCTTCAAGAAAAAAATGCTAAGAAATGATCAAACGGAGCAAGGAACTTGATTTGAGCTTCAAAGCAGAGGGAACAGCAGACACATTGGTTTGTTGATGGAGAAATTAGGTTACAGGAAAACAGAGAAGCTTGAGGGGGCAGTGTATCGCTCATGCACACGCAATACATACAGACAGACAGACACTTTTCATTAATTATGCTTTAAAAAGAAAAAAATAAACACATTAGACATCAAAGACAGGAAAAGGGATGCAATTTTACCATTAAAAATGGGTAGCAGCTAACTTAATAGTTTTATTCATGCCAAAAATATTTTTTTTAACGCAACTGCAACATGACTGCATGAGGTTGAAGTAGAGAGAAAAAAAGCTCCTTGAGGTGTTCATATAGAGCAAATCATGGAACATGGCGCTTGCAACACCAAGGACGTGGGTTCAATTCTTAGGCAACACATGTACTGATAAAACACACACCCTACATGCACTATTAATAGCTTTAGACGAAAGTATATGACAAGTGCACATTTTGACTTTTCAGAATATAAATGCTTATCGACCTCCAAAGCAATTCACTGAAATGACAACACTGCAAAAGAATTTAGCATTTAACAAAAAACCCTGTTGTCTGTAAATAACCGTCAGCTGAGTCACACAAAACACCCCTGAGCTCACTTGAGATCTCCAGGACACCGATCAGTGAACCATTACATTAAATACCAGAGTTCAGATCAAAATATCCACACGAAACTCCACCGACGCACTAAACTCGACCATAATCATTACCCAGGCGCACGGGACCCACATGCTTCCACACACCGCGAAAAAGAAAATTCAACTGAATGCATCTGCAGGCATTCCAGCGTTTAGAGTTACGCACCTGCGCCATCACAACAGTGAATCTTTCCCAAAATCCAAGTGAGACAAACTCCGCAAGAGCAACACGACCTCCCGCTGCGCATGCTGCTCGCTCACTGTCTCATATGTGCCTCAGGTGGGAGACGGAGGAGGAGAAAGGGAAGAGGACGGACCGGGAGGTGAAGGACGCTTCAGTACTGAAGCTCAGCTGGAAGTTCAGCTCTACTCTTCACAATAAAGGGAGGGGCCGGGGGGCGGGGCCAGGGGCCACAGAGACACACATGCACACGTTCAAAAGGGATACAGGAAGGTTCCACTGAATTCACACTGAGGTCTGCCAAACCATTATGCAAAAATCTACATCTCTCTTCGCACAAGACTGGAGAAACGGGAGTCGCAGTTTTGAAGTTGTTACAGGGAAAGACAAAGTACCATTGTGAGTGCGTTTCATGTGTGTGTGTGTGTGTGTGTGTGTGTGTGTGTATACTGAAATCAGCTACGTCTGCATGCTGCAGTGGCCCATTTTTGAGAGGGTGTGTCTACAGTATATCACAAGATCTTCATCTCCACTTTGAGCAGATTCAAGATCTCTCTCACAAACACACACACACACACATTGGGCTTACATGTTTTATGAGGATATTCCATTAATGTTATTGTTTTTAGACTGTATAAGCTGTATTTTATATACTCTAAACATACAATACTTTTTGCAAAAAAAAAGATCATTCTGTGATTTATAAGCTTGTTTCCTCACGAGGACCAAACATGTCCCCACAAGGTCAAAAACAACTGTATTAGTATCCTAGGCATTTGGTCCCCATAATGTAGAGGATACCAGATACACAAAACACACACGACTAAATAACTAAAATTATATTTAAACATCTTCCACATCAGATAACACACATTTAAAACATGCATACAATCGTATAAGTTAACAGTTATAATAAAAAAAGTTTATGAACAATGTTTAATGTTTATACTGTAATATATGTTCTGGCTCTATACAATAGGCAGGACTGCTTTGTGTTATTCACATGTGAGAGAAATAACAACACCTTAAATAATGTGATAATATAATGTGGAACACCGTATTCTGTGTGGTTGTCAGTTCTCTGATAGAAATTAATATTTTCTAAAATGTTTTGACTTATTTTACCTTCATAAAGGCATTAGTGTCCATTTTAAATACCGATATTTTCAATAATTTAAACAGATAAAACATGCTCTGGATCTGAAAGTAAAACCGCCAGTAGGTGGCAGTAAGTCACTGTGCATAAGTGAGTCATCACGACTGAACCGAATCATTTAAACGGATGATTCATTCAGGAAATCACATTGCTTAGAGACTCAAAATAACGCTGTGGTTGTTGTTATGGTGTCATATTGCATTTGAAAATGATTAACTATATGAAGTGGTATAAATACATAGATTTTTCGGGAAATACTCAATAACGTCAAATCACACAGCGTTAAAACAACAATTACGATATTAAGGCAGACAATATATATATATATATATTTCACATCCCTACATTGTCGATCAATGCTGCAACACGCTATATTAATATGCACAGCCAATGTTTCTAGGTTCAAGTTGGCCCAACTGGAAAAATGTGTATTAATTACAAAAATAGATACAAAGGGATTTAAACGTTTGTAATAATTGCACATTTTGCAATCACAGTTTTAAAAATGTGTTTAAGGCAGTGGTTGTTTTTAGCATATTCCAATGCTTATTTTGTCTTGTCTTAAAGGATTAAGAAGTTTGGTCACCTATGTGTGAAAATGTAAAAACATTGTGGCATATTTTAGTATCTCGTTTTGTTTCAGGTTCCAGGCTGGCTCTACTTGGAATACTATTTCCACAATGTACAGTTTAACTATGGGACAACAAGCAGGGTAATATTTTGGAATCAAAGTTCCATCAACATCCCGTGTACTTTTAATAACGGTACTAAAAAAGCCCAGTCAACAGAATGAAGTGTAGCGTAGCGTAGAGTGAACGGTCTCATTGGACAGAACCTGTCATGCCTGACTAAAGATTTTCCATGTTACTATGCATCACTTTCTGTTTATTATTACTCTGTTGTAATCAGATACAGAGCAGATTCACACACACCGCTATCACCTACTTAAAACATAAAGAAGTGTGAACAGGCATAAAAAAATTCACATGATAAATAAATACAAAAGAAGGAGAACAGATGGCAGACTCTTTAAGTGAGATCACTCCAGAAATATTCCAGGTTAAATAAAATTTAAGCTCTATGAATACGGCTCGTATTTCTTTAGCGGTCATCTTGACCCGTTTTTTTCTATATATTTATTTTTCTTAAAAAAAACATACCTGGAAAAGGCAAGCTCCCCCATTTCCTCTGTCTATTTTTAGATCCAGTCCTGAACAGTTATGAGGTCAGGGGGTTCTGGTAGGGATGTTTAGAAATGTGTTCTTCTAAACACAGGAAGTGCAGTGCGGGGAGACAACAGGAAGTAGAGGGACTACAATACAGAGTGTTCCGCTTCAGACAGTATGGGGCCCTTAAGACACACATTAACCCAGAAACCAAAACTACGCCCTCGTGGTCCTCAGTTTAACCTCTATTACCACAATAACACACCCTCTCATAGAAAGCTGAATCCAAACCTGAAATGCTTCCTCATGGATTCGGAGTGGATCTATTGTGTGCCCGAGAATGAAGCTCCACCAAACACACAAAGATTGATCAATTATACAAGAAATGCTCTGAATAAATATTTCAAAGCCTCTCTATTTGATACAACAAAATTTGTAAATAAACATTAATGAATTACATGAACTGCCACTTAAAAGTATGTTTTTAAAGAATTTAAAGGTGTCAATACTTTTATTTGATACATTCTATTTTTTTTAAGTATACTAAAATAGAAACTTGTTTTAAATTGTAATAATATTTAACAATATTAATTTTTTTCTCTAGTTTTTTAATCAAATAAATGCATCCTTAATGAATAAAAAATATAAAAGAATCTTGGGGATGGGGTTATGAGTTTAACTATAAGTGTAGTTAGAGAAAATAATCACAGTAACTACATATAGGTATTTTTATATATTTTTATATATATTTAATATAAGCACAATGCATGTATGTACACATTAAGTTAATTGTACTAAATTATTCACATAAATGTACATAGTAGTTAAGGTCACCTAATATTAAGTAGGACCTATTAAAATGATTAAAAATAATTCTCAGAATTATCTTAAAAGCGTAAAACTTCTAAAAAGTGTTAGCTCAAACAGCAGATGGGTTTGATTCACAGGGAACGTATGAACTGATTTCTGAACTGTGTTATAAGATCTGATTTCAAGCGACAAAGACATGCTCAACAAATATATCTAAATACTGACTTGTTAATAAACGGATTACATTACACTTCCATATCACATCCCCAAGTGGCGCTTGCTATTGAACCGCTAGTGGCAGCTTTGGATGAAGGTTGAATGTAGCAAGTGACACATGATCTGTATTTGTGGGTGGGGAATATTTGTGTGGGAGTGACTTACCTTTCCCAGGTGGGAAGAAGCAGTCCATGTCGACACTGCTGCGGGAGTGAGACACGGACAGGGTGCTGCTGGGAACCAGACCCTCCTGAGGGGGCGAGTGCTCGGTGGTCCGCACCAGACACCAGCCGGGCCGCTCTCCAGACCTCTCCAACAGCTCGACCGTTTGACCCGACTGAACGCTCAACTCACCCAGCGATCCCGCGACAAAGTCCTGCAGAACCACAGTCTGTTCACAGCCGCCCGACAACTACAGAGAGAAAGAGAGAGAGCGTTTAGACTGATGCTCTCTAGGAATAAAGGATGCGTTAGATATGTGTTTGTAGCTATGCTAAAATCTGTTTTGTGAATAGAATAGATTTTTTAAATATAGAATTAGAATAGAATAATAAAATATAATAGCATTTCAGAATAGAAAAAAAAACATTTATCTTACATTATTTAAAAATTACATTATTAAATACATATTTTTTTTTATTAATTTCACCATTACTGGTCAAAAGTTTGTAATAATAAAGATTTTGTGGGATTTTTTGTGTTATTGAATGATGTCTCCAGTGCTCACCAATAATACAGTAAACAGAAAGAATAATAATAATGAGAAATATTGTTACTATTTAAATGTTTTCTATTTTCATATTTTTTAAATGTAATTTATTCCTGTGACGCAAAGCAGAATTTTTTCATTACTCATCATTGCTCCTTAGTTTTTAGTGTTACAAGATCCTTCATAAATCATTCTAATATACTGATTATCAACATTAAAACAGTGTTTGCCCTTTTTTATCCAGCACTGATGCAATAAATTGATCAAAAGTGTCAGCAGACACTTTCTAAAGTTACAAAAGATTTCTATTTTAAAATGTCATGCTAACTTTTTGCTCAACTTCCACAAAAGTCTTTTCATAATCCAATCGATCTCGCTGGAAATAAAGTTATTTCTCACATAACATTCTCTCCATCTCTGAAATATGTCATAGTGCGCGTTAAATGCATTGAGAATGAATTAATGAGGTTCTGTAATTTGGATGAAGATCAGGACACATACATGCTAAAAAATTTCATGCAGGAAAAAATGTTTTCTAGAACCGAACAAAGCCATCCCAGAAGGAAAAAGCAGGGCAGGCTGTAAGAAATAAATGAGGGTTAGGCTGCGGAGAGAAACCAGCTCACCGAACAAATAGACACATTACTACCCGATTCAAACTCACCCTGTAGTGACAGAAAATCAATTCAACACCTCACACACACATTTACAGACACACAGTAACATGATCTAATCTTCATCAAACACACCCACTGAAACAGAAACTGAGCTAAAGACCAAGAGAAACAGGATGAGTAAGAGGGGAAAAGGCAGGTCTGAGCAGCTGTTCTCTTATGGAGGTCTTTCCATCTCTGCCCTGTTTCCTGAATACATCAAACCTTCAGACTCTGCTGCTGCTGGCTGGGTGTCTGTTCTGACCCAGCGTCCCACCCTAGACAGACCGCTCCCTGAATATAGATGTATCTGAACTCCCCATGTTCTGAGGGTCAAAACACACATTCAGCTGGAAGGTAGAACTAATGTTATTAAACTTCCCATATGAAACACTGGAGCTGGAGTCAATAACACAGTGCACTTTTAGATTTAAAACCTAGCCGGATATGGCTGTGTTACACACTGCATGACAGCTCATTTTCAAAAATACATAATATAGTTAAACTAAATACATTGAAATTAAAAACACCCAAATAGTTGTGTCAGGGTTAGTCTGTGATAACTGCAGTCATCTTCATTTAAAAACTACTGAATCATATGGGAGGTGCAGATCATGACATAAAAGCAAATGTCAATGTCTAAAAGTGTGTGTGTGTGTGTGTGTTTACACATGCGTGCAAATGTTAACTTTTTTGTGTTAAAAATGTCTTTGCTGCGTCTTTTGTGCGTGAGGGTGTTTGTAATTATGTGTGTAATTAACGCTGTTCTCAAAGCTACAGTGGAAATACAAGAGGCTCTAATTCTAGATTTACAACTCTAGAGTCCCTGAAGAGTGAGGTAGAGATGGAGGAGTGTGTGATTGGGTGGAGGAGAAAGATACACCCTCCTCGAGGGAACGCAGGGTGTTTTCCCTCTCTGATTCTTTACAGCTGGACAGGAATTCCCGCCATATGGAACAGACTATTCCATACTGACAGAACTCCCAGCCATGAGGAACACATAAACCCCCACAGAGAACCAGACAGCATTACATACGTGCCATATGAGACGCTTCTCCTTTATTCACAACAGACGTCATGCAGACTAGAGTCAAGATGTACTGCTAACTTATAAATATACATGTGCGGTTCAACTAAAATTAATAACATGTAGTAGAAGACACACAGATATGCTGTGTTTTGCATCAGTCACTAATAATAACAATAATAATAGGGTAACAATTTGATATATTTTACTATCTTAAAGAAAATAATATAGTAGTAAGCATCCACTGAAATATTTTCAGATTTTATTATATATTTTTACATTTTACATTTTAATAATTCTGTCTTATTTAACATATTGTAATTATTAATTTATATATAAATAATTTTAAATATGTTTTAAATCATTAAAATATTTGTTAATTGCCATACCAAGCATTATACTACTTATTGTCTGAGTCTAGTTATTATTTATTATAATATAAAGCATGTTATGGCTTTAAAGATCTGACTTGCCAAACAGATGCAAACACATGGAGTAGAATATGAACAGCCACTCCCTTCTGAGCAACCCAAATAACACAGTCCAAATGTGAGCTCATGCTTATGGGGACAGAAAATACACACACACACACACACACACACACATGCAGACACACACATGCACACAGATCCACAAGTACACTCCTACATTTAAAGTGCAAATGTTAGCAGAGGCACTTGAAATAATTTTTGAAAAATTATGGGGAAAACACATACAGTACTTCTTAAATCAGAGGACAATGTTACTGGTTGGGCTGATTAAAGAGCCACTGCTGTCAAAAGCAGCATTATTAAAAAGCTTTTTGATATTATAGCAGTGTAACTGGTTAGCTTTTTTTTTTTGTAATTTTTTTTTTAAAGTGGCAATTCAAATCAATCTTGGTGCTAAGGCATTATACTTGGGAACATAAAAATGAGAGTCAGTGTATAAACACATCCCAAACAATATAGAAAGAGACAACACAGACACATTTCTCCTTAAAAACTACCCCTAATACATAACTCCTTCACACTAAAAACAAATACATAAATAAAACACAAGCCAATATAATCTGCTATCCAAAAACCCATCGTAAACGTGTACTCACAGGTCTGGTTCTCTTGGGTAGTCTGAAACTCCTCCACCTGGGCATGATTCTAACTGTACCACCAATCCAGCCAACCAGACGTCAGTCTGCCAGCCAGATCCACCTTCTGATTGGCCGAGAGTCGGGTAGAAAAACACTCTAACACTCAACGTTCTCACTCCTAGATTCTCACAGAGCTAGTGACTGAATTCATCCGCAACAAGTACGGAGAACAATTATTGAGCTGTCATGTAGATCTTCCCAACTGAGCATTGAGAGGGTTCTGCCCATGCAGGACAGACTGAGAGAAAGAGGAGGAAAACAAGC
The DNA here is from genome assembly GCF_018831695.1 of Puntigrus tetrazona. Taxonomy (NCBI): domain Eukaryota; kingdom Metazoa; phylum Chordata; class Actinopteri; order Cypriniformes; family Cyprinidae; genus Puntigrus; species Puntigrus tetrazona. The sequence continues at coordinate 4,277,224 of NC_056704.1, read as the reverse complement.
ACCAACTCCAATAGAAATTTAGAAAAGTGAGAGAGGAAAAGACGCAACACCCCAAACTGGGCAAGGAAAGAGTGAGGTCAAAGATGTGTGTGTGTGTGTGTGTGTGTGTGTGTGGAGCATTGAGTTTTAGCCCAGAGGGATGGCGACCACGTGGTTGACTGAAGAAGAGATGGATGGACCGGATCAAAGATATGGAAGGCTGGAAGAAGTGTAAAGCTACATGCTGAAACCCCCGGGACAGCATGATAAAAACACCAGGAAAGAAGCAGAAGTGTGTGTGTACTTGTTTATGATACACTTTGAGCACCAAAAGTCTCCACAAGTATAATAAAACCTGAATTTTTTGACACTGGATGGAAAATATTAAAAATAGTAAATTATGTTTATCTGAAATATCATTTGGACAATATAAAAGTAATAGAAGTCTGTGCAATGTCTCATGTTCATGTAAGATAAAGACAGAGAGCTTATGGAACACACGTATACAGACAGATATTATGCATTTTTCAAAACAAGAAACATTTCAACGTAAAGTATATAAAGTATAAAGAATATATTTAAACAGACACACACACAAACCCAAGTGCAAACATGTACACTTTTTACATATATTAAAAATATTTTTAAAGACCAAACTCCTAATTTGTATTTATTTATTTTTGGAATAAAATAAACTAAAGCAAAGACATGACTTCATTTTTTTAACCTTTGAGTAAAAATGGAGGTTTTGTCACGTTTTTTTTAACTTCTGGGACAAATGCTGACAGCAGGGCAAACCAGAGACACAAACAAGTCAAGAAAAGTCTAGTCTGTTAAAATAGGAAATATGAGAAGCCTATATATAGGTCTATATTTGAATGTCTATTGAGTCTCCCACACACACAGACACAGCCATACATACACACAAACTAACAAACCTCAAACCACAATGACATAAGAAGGCCCTAGCAGTACAATAACTCCAAAGAGACAGACCGCTAACAGAAAAGAGTCAGACAGACAGAAAAATGAAAATAATATGTGTAATTATATGACTAAAAGACCTGGGTAGTAACAAATTACATGCAATCTTGTTTATGTAATCAGATTCCAAAAAGTTAATTAGTAGATTAAATTACATTTTAAAATGTAAATAAATGAAATAAAAAACATGTTTTAATTTTTATTAGTAGTCAGTATGTTATTCAATTATCCTATGACAAACAAATGCAGAAATTCACATTATTTATGTAATTCAGGCATTGCCAAACTTTGTCACCAGATTAACCTTTTTAATTTTTTAAATTAGTAATTAAATATTATATTTACATGTTCACGGTTCTGTGACATGCATGACATGCATGTAAAGAATTTTATTATTTGTTAGATATTTTTAAATTTGAAACATTTTTATGATAAACAGTTTTTCTTTTACTCTAGTTTGGGAAACCTTGAAGTAATGCACTGTTTAATGCGCTTCATGATTGTTATTCACAATAAATGGAATATATTTTTTTACTCTACGTATTTTCATATCAATACCGTATACAAAGTTATCCTATTCAAATCAATGTGATAAAAGTAATCTAAAAGTAATCAAATGTCATTTGGAAATGCTAACAAATTACAATTTGTAAGTTCCCATCTCTTATGATGAATCACTTGTTTGCTTGAGCTGCTTTATTAGACTATAAAAATATGTTTTGAAATCTGCATAAAGTCTACCGCACATTCATGTTAAATCTTATTTGCTTATGTCTGAGCAGGATGTACATGCATGTGCACTTAAATGTCACGCTTATTTATAGAACAGGTTAATTAACTTAATGCTATTACTATACAACTATTGCAAATAAACCCTGAGCAGTCAACACTTGTCATTTTGAACGTGACACACAGCGTCAGACAGTCAGTGAGCGGTCAGTGGGTGTGTCTTCCGAGACAGAGACACGTCCATGTCCTGACTTAAACCACACGGACATCGCAAAACAACTGATTTGGCAGAAGAGCGCGTTTGAAAAAGCGTTTCTAAGAAACAGGAGGCACTCTTGACTCAGAGCTTTTTTGGCTGTAATTAGACAGTTGAATGAAACAAGAGCGGAGAGACTGGCCTGAGGTTAAGAGCAGGCGTAAGTAATCATGAAATTACAGGGGAAAGACAGAGGGAGAGATGAGAAGCGATGATACGGGTTTTTGCCAAACTGACATACCGGATGGGAACGGTTGTGAATCAGAACCGAATTTAGTGTGACAGGCATGAAAATTACATAATGAAAACAAGGCAATAAGAAAGTTGGTGAAAGAAAGCAAGCAAAAATGACTCATACTGCACACAAAAATAATTTGGGCAAAACTGTAAATCTCAGTAATGAACACGAGCAAACACACACACTGCAAAATATCTTCGGGAGATTTTTGACCACCAACATCAAAACAACAATTGAGGGAATTTCAGAGACTACTATATATATATATATATATATATATATATTCTTTTTTGTACATTATATACAGAGAGATGTTTATAAATACATAACCTATAGCCCATGTCCAAACTCAATAGTCAAACACACACACACACCATAGAGGAACTTATTTGGTGTCTAAACAGACATATGTGTGTATGAGAGTCACATTTTCCATATAGGGAGTAACTCACATCTGACAGAAATTATTTTTAAAACACACGTTTTCACATATGTCGCAAACATATTCCTCTATGTACGAGAAGAAATTTAAAATATCCTCACAGTCAAACCTTCCTGTCTAGCCACTGACCTCAGACGTCACTGCACTGAGTGTCAGGGTCTACATAGTGTTGTGTTTTGGTAGTGCAGTCGTACCTTGTCGCTGTCTACGGTGTTCTGGGAGGTGCGGGAAGCGATGGAGATCGTGTCCGGCTGGCTGCTGGCATCACCCTGACTGTCTGCATCCTCAGTCGTTTCCCTAAAAGAGTCAAATAAATGTATGAACTTAACTTCCATTGCAATCACGTACACCTAGCAGCAAGTGCTAAGAGCTGTGCAGTTTGGGTAGTGCAGACGTATTGATTCTATCAAAGCAGATTAAAGAAGAACCTGTGCAGAGGGAAAAAAAACTAAATCTGTTTTAGGTGGATGAAGACGGCTGGTGGGTGAGGGGAAGTACCTCTTGCTGATGCTGCGCTGTCTGGCTGGGGTTTTGGGAGGGTGTATGGGCTCCTTTAGCGCCCCCTTCAGGTGAACGGTTCTCTCCTGAATCACTTCCCTGATGTTCCGGATCCACTCCTGTTTCACTTCTATACTGGAGGCCTTCGGGTGGATGAGAGGATGGGTAAAAGAGAGTAAAGACGGCTGAGTGGAGAAAGTGTATGGTTTCACAAGCCAGTTGAAAGCGCAACACTCGAATGAGTGAAACGGCTTAAAGCATGTTCACCATGGTCAGAAATTGATGAAGGCTTAGAGCAGAATTACCCGTAAAAATGAGAATTATAAACAAGAAATATGTCCCAGATATTTAGGATTTAATGTAATTTTTTAGGATTTCTAAAATTTCTAGAACATTTGATCCATTCCAATTTGGGCTTCAATTGTCATTGATTTAAATTGCTATTAATTTTCACAGTTCTTTCGGGACTGAAAACTAAACAATAAGGCTTTTGCGCAAATCATTATCAAATATTTGATTTATTTATTCGTGATGATTATTTTATTAAATGTGGTAGCAGCATTAAAAAACAGATTGCATCCATTATTTTTTTTATTATTATGTTTCATATATCAGTATTGTATGGCTTAAGTAGTATAATATAGTCATCATATATTCACACTCAAAGAGTAATAAACACTTATATTTTATTCAGAAGCACAAGTTATGCAAGTTTCATTTTGGGGGACAAAACACACCAAATCCGGTCAAAAGCCTGATTTATCATATTTGATACTCACATAAAAAAAAAAATGCTGTATGTAAGTAAATCTCAATCTTGAAATATTAAAAAATAAAAGTCATTCTTACTATATATATAAAAAAAAGGCTTTTTACTTGCTAAAAAAGCATAAACTATTAATCAGACATTAAAAAACATGTATAGTAAGAACAAGTTGAAAAAGGTTTTTTATCTTTCAGTTTTAAGCTTTAATAATTTATAGGCCTTAGAAATATGCATATCAAACATTTATGTATGCTTTATAGGGTTAAACGTATTTAGTTAATTATATACTTTTCTCAATAATTGTAATTACATAATATCAATAATTCATGTTAAAAGTACACTAAAAATATTAATTTATAATTAGCAGTGGCCACTATGTTTCTGCTTTTGGGTTTATCTGAAACTGATACACACAGACATAAAAAAAGCACATCTTACCTTGAGAACAGTTTTGTTGTCAGATGTAGGCGTCCTGCCGGCCCATAGAGCAAACTTACACGGATCACCTTCAATGTGTTCGGTGACTCCTAACTCTGATGTCTGTCAAAACACATTTGAATTCACACTACCACTAACTACTTACTAATAAACTAGGAAAAAGGCACTAAAGAGCTCATTTTGTCGATGATGTTTACACTTCTTGACAACGTGTCATCCTGGAGCTCCTTACCAGCAGCTTGTTCTTGTAAACATATTTGGTGCGTCCCGACGAGTCTTTCATCTCTTTACTGAAAACGAGAGAGATCTCAAAGAGGAAGAGATGTCGGTCCCGGCCCTTGCGGATCAGAGATTTGGGGTCCCACACCTGGAACGTGTCCTGCAGGATCAGCTCCCCCTGTACGGCCAGGTTCTCATCAAAACCTGAAAACAAATACACAAATAAACAAGCGCAAAAATATAAAAACTTATCAACGATCTGAAATTACTATTGTGGCAAAATAAAAAAAAAAATAATAAAATAAATAAATAATAAAATAAAATAAAATAAAATAAAAAATAAATGAAATAAAATAAAAATAAAATGTATTTATAAGTGTACATTTTATATATATTTAATTTAACAACAAATAAAAAATCATTTTTGAACAAATAAATATCATCTGTTTTCAAGACAGTCATCATTCATAAGAAAATGCTTCAAAAATCCACGCGCAAATTAAAGTGCTTCTGCAGAGAGTTACGTTTTCAGCACAGCTGCCGTGATTATCTCTTACCCTCCAGCATGCTGACGTGCATGGCGTCATTAGCACGTTTAGGCACACTGAGCATCACCTCCAAACCCTCCTTTATTTCTCCTTTCCCTTCCTCACAGCATGTCAGCAACTCCTGTTCCCGAGCACATTGCACCAACACACACAGAGACGCAAACGGCCATTTAGTGCAGCGAACTGACGGAGATCCGAGTAAAGACTGAACAAAAAAAAGAGTCTTCACCTTCAGCAAAAGCTGGTATTTGGTGATTCTCTGAACGGGCTTGATCAGGTACGATGAGATTGAATTAGCCAGTCCATGCCTCCGCTGTATCTCCTGTGAGAAATGGCATGCAATAACATTTTATTTAATATTATATAACAAAAACAGGATAATCAGGCCTTTTCTAGCCTAAAGTGGTACTCAGATGATCTTCTTTCCAGGTCAAACTAGTGTTTAGTTTGGTGTGTCCCCAAAACAAGCATCCAAAATCCCTTTCAATCCCTCAAAAAATAACTATTTACCACCCTATGCTTTTTTTTAGTTCACTTTGTTCACATTTGAAAAAACTCACTAAATAATAAAAACTGAATGTATTAATTTGGAACAGAGCGTTAAGGGTGGATGACAGCAGCTAACTGGCGCCCCCTGTCTGCTTATTGAATCCTTCCTGTTACTTCAATCTCATTCAAAGCTAAAAATGAACTTAGAGAATAAGAGAGCCAACTCACATCAAAGAATCTTCCCGCTTGGCCCTGGATGAGCTGACTGGAGTCAGGTTTGTTTTTGCAGTAGGTAACGTACATGTGGAACTTATCAGCCTTTAGTACATGGAAAAAATAAACACATTCACCATTTATGTTGTAAGCAACCTCACCAGAGAAGCAGAGTATCAGAAGCTACTGCTTAAACATTAATTCTTCACAGCTGAATTTATATTTTGGACATTTTGGAAGCTTCAGATAATGATTAACTAAATACAGCGTGGGCAAATTTCCCATTTTTACAGCCTCTCAGCAGATTTTAAATATTCATACGAAGTAAAATGATGATGACTAGTCCATACTGAAATCACAATATGTTCTCCAAACAAAGAAAAATTCGAGGAAAAAGACGATGAGTCATCTGCATCTCACCCATGTGACAAAACAATGGCCCACATCTTCTGGAAGCTGCTCATAGTTTTCAAGCTCTTTCAGAAATATGCTGCAAAAACAAATAATGGCAAAACATAACTAGATTTGAACGCTTTGTGAAGAAAATATGAGTCTGTTGTTGTCGCTAAATTATTAATATTTGGCCATTTTGAGTATTTCAGCATGATCATTCTGATTTCAGCTTTCAGCTTGTATACTATTATAGTTAGCTTTTTATTTTTCTGTTCTGATGTTAATTTTAAGTTTTAGTAATTTTTGTTAGGTATGTGTATATATATATATATATATATATATATATATATATATATATATATATATATACACACACACACACACACACATATTAGTCCTTCTTATTTTTATTAAAGTTTCTAATTTTCGTTTGTTAAGTTTGATTAATTTTCATCTGCACAATTTCTATTTTATTCTTCTTTTATTTCAGGTTTATTCCAATTAACAGAAATAATTTTCAATAGTTTTGCTTTTATAACAAGACAGAATATGGCAGAAATGCGTCAAGTAAGCAACTGCCATTGAGACGAACGGAAATGCTAACAGATATTATAGATCTCCCTGGCAAACATCACTGATTGCTTGCATACTTACACAGGCCATTGCAATTACAGCTTTTTGAGCCGTCAAAGTGACTACATAAACCTGCAAATGATAGTTTGTTTGAAAACATACTTGTTGTGGAATTCATAAATCTCCTGAATATTCCCAAAGATCACATGTTCTTTGTTCGCAATTCCAGATGGGATCTCCGCACCGCTTGTCATTTCCCAAAGAAAAGTCTGCGCGTAAATGCACAAAGCACGTTAGTTCATCCCAAGTTCACAATTCAGACAAAGCAAGGCACAGTACGTAACTGCGCAGCCTTGGATGAATCTTGCGATCAAAAGCCACGACTGTCTGAGATCAGTAAGAAAACCTCTAAAGCTTCTCTTTGACAGAAGAAACACTCTCACCTCCAAACACTCCTGTAGGTCTCGTACATAAGCTCTTTCTGTCTGGAGCAGCTCAGCCATAATATACCTACACAGAGAGCAAAAAGCCCCGCTGAAAGCCCAGCAAATTATAGACATTGAAATGCAAAGAACGCCTGACACAGCACTTCATAACACAAAGCTAATTCCTCAGGAAATGATTTAGATTAAAAAGGATTTCGTGTGAAGACGAAGCTATTGATGCCGTGATTTAGCTTGGGACTATCAGCTTAACCTGCGCACAGGAAGCTGGCACACATTATGAGGACTCTGAGTCATATTTGAGTCAAATCTCTCTTAGTCATGAAGTTAATTTCATCGTCACTCACTCTTTCTTTCTGGCAGATTTCTTCTTTTCCTCATTAACCTCGTGGTCGGGGTCGTTGAGGTTGACCTCTGGGTCAGTGTGGGTCAAGCTGGCTGGGATAATGTCCAGCTCTAGATCTTTATTGTCCTGGTGGAGAGATCAGAAGAAATGCTAAAAACTTTCTTTTCTTTTGTCGCAACCTTTGTATTAGTAAGAATTTGGATTTATGAATATATTAAGTAATGTAGTAATATAAGTAAATGTAAATGCAGGATATATTTCCTAAAAAGGGATGGCTTTTCCCGGCCGCTCACCTCAGAACACAGTCCTAGCGCTCGGTCTAAGCTGCAGCGGTACTGACCCATCCGCATGGAGAAGTCTCTGTACCTCCTGTCCACCGTAGAAACCCACCTCTTGAGCTCGGGCACATGGACATGCCCTTTCTCAACCAGACTGCCAGCCAGCTGGATCAACAGCTTCACCTTCTCCTGTGTTTGCTAGAAGAGAAGAAACAACATAGGGTCAAATATTACAGGTTTAGACAAATGCACCTGTTCACTTTATATATATGTGACCCTAGACCACAAAACCAGTCATAAGGAGCACAGATTCATGCCAAATACCATTAGTAACCATTGATCATAAAGATATTTTGTAAATGCCCTAATGGAAATATATGAAACCTTAATTTTTAATCAGTAATATGCATTGCTAAGGACTTAACTTTAAAGGAGATTTTCTCAATATTTAGATTTGTTTTTTGCTCCCTCAGATTTTTAAAGAGTCAGCCAAAAACAAACCATACATCAACGGAAAGCTTATTTGTTCAACTTCCAGATGATATTTGAATCTCCATTTTAAAAGTCAACTCCAATGACTGGTTTTGTTGTCCCTGGTGACATATATAAATATATATGAGTGAACGGATGCATTTGACTAAACCTGTACAGGGTTTACTGATAGATTACTCAAAACACGATCAAACACTTTTGAATGATATAATTTTTACTTGAGATGCAAAACAGGCCATATAGACCCTTTGGATATAGCCAGTTTGGATATATTTACGGTAATTACCAATTTCTGATGTTTTATATAGAACAATGGCCACAATATTCTTCCTATAAAACATGACAGTGAGGATATGAAGACAAAATGTTTAAGATTCTTACCTTTGCGGACACACGGAAATCTTCGTACTCTTTTAGTAGTTCCTGAGTTTTTTCGCTGGTGTCACCGGGCGATGTGTGTGTGGATAGAAAATACTCTCCTGTCTCCTGCAACCAGTCTATGGCCTGTGTAGACAGTTTTAGTAAAAAAAAAAAGTAAAAAAACATTTAATGTGTTTATTTACGCTCTCATTATTGGATGTTTTTATCATGTCTTCTACAGCACAAATAACTGACTTTAATTGGTTAAAAAGAAAAAGTTTGCTGAGTGTCAGAAAACATAACATTCGATTCAGTGTTTTCTTTTAAAGTGTATTATTTCATCATTATCAAATCCGTGTTTCCATAACGCTCTGTCGCTCACCTGTTTGGCGTGTCGTTCAAACAGAACGTACTGTTGGCACTGATCTAAACGTCTTTTTTTCATAGTCCAGAAATGAAGGACACGATTCTCCCTCTGCAGCAGCTCGCTCAGAATGGCTACACGTAAAGACACGAGACAGGGTCAATAAACAATTACAAAACTTCAGGCACAATCGCATACAGACAGACTGCATATTTTCCAGGTATAATGGCTTTAAGCAGTCCTGAACTGACCTTTGACCTGGGACTCAGTGGCTCGATTGTGGGTAGCGACCCCAGGCATGCTCACGTTGTTTCGATGGATGTACTTAAGAAAGACCTCTGCATTACGCCGTGCTAAAGTACACGCCTGGAACCAGAAAAAATGAAACTAATTGTAGAATCAACTGTAACATCATGACATCATATTGATAGCAGCTGGGTTTTTAGGAGTGTTGATGTAACACTAACAAGACACACTTAAAGTTTTCTTTATTTCAAAAGGATTTTTTCCATGCGCTGACCCATTTAAACTGACACACATGTGGTCACATATGGCGATGTTCTTGTTTTGCTGCAGATGCACTTTTTTAAACATAAAAAGGACAAACTGGTGAGAGAGCTGATGAGATTCTCTTGCAGGTGTTTGAGTCTGTGTGTGTGTGTGTGTGTGTGTGTGTGTGTGTGTGTGTGTGTGTGTGTGTGTGTGCAAGGTGTACCTTGAGAAAGGCTTCTTTCTGCTCCAGGTGTTTGTTGATGAGAGGGCTGACGTGGTCAGTCTCTGCTGTTGAGCCCAATTTATCATGACCCCCGCACCAGTCCTCCTCTCTCCTGTATTCCAGCTCCAGACTCTCCAATACATTACATACCTGCGACAGACATACGGTACGTTACACACACAGCATCATCAAAAAGACGTCTCTGTAGTGTTTTCAATGGTCAGAGAGCAGATATAAAAGTAATATAAATAAAAGAACACAATAATTACAAAAATATCTGATAAAAAAGTGCCTTTTCAGTAGATTCTGGAACTGACACTAGAGGGAGCTAACTCTTTTTTGTCAAGGGACAAGAGGACATGGATACTGTCCCATAATTACATTTTATTTAGGATGCATGACATACTTGCATACTTGATTTTCAGATAGTTACAATAAACGCTGTTTAGAAATATTTAAAATAAATGCTGTTGCTATTCATCAGAATCCTGGAAACGGATTTGTCAAAGTTTCCACAAAAACATTAAGCAGCATAACTATTTTCAACATTGATAATAATAAGAAATGGTACTCTGCTCTAACTTATCTTATTAAATTGTACCAATACATTACTGTTCTTTATCAAATAAATACAGCCTTGTTGAGCTCAAGAGGCTTCTTTCTAAAACATTATTTTAAAAAAACAAACTTTTGAACGGTAGTGTATAAAATATCTAGCTACTCCTGCATATGGTTATACAATGTGACTCAAAGATGAGATACAAAGTGCTGGCACGAAACCTTAGATGGCGCAGTCTGATAAAACAAACTCAGTATGACATAAAGACATCACATAAAGGCGCAGCTGATTGGTTCTCTCCTGTATCAGTAGCCGTTGAGCTCGCTGCTTAACAGATTTTTGGCTAATGCTTATGATAGCAGTTGCTGAGCACGTCACCTGTATAGATGTGCAGTGTGTTGTTCATGCATGCTGTGGGGTCTATTCATGTTGTATGTGAAGCACTTTATATGCACATGTTATATGCTCACAGCAGGATGTAGTGGCACCAGCAAGTTCACTATAAATAACCCCAACCAGCTAGTAATTGTGGGCAGCGACGGTAACAATCACAGTCTATTACAACCCACCTGTTCAGACGTTTTGTAGAAGGCCACAGAGGCATTAACCAGCTTTAATCTGTCCTCCATCTTCAGCATGAGGGTCTGCCAGTGCAAGGCCACGGTCTCGGCACAGGCCCGGACAGCGTCCGGATCATAGTGTCCCGCCTGCAACATCAGCTCCGCCCTCTGCTGGAGCTGCAGGGCACTCTGGTGGGTGCGCTGCAGGGAGTCGGCGTGCAGAAGAGACTGCGGACACCAGACAAAAGTGGCTCCTTTTCATTTTTGAGGTACGTTTAAATTAAGTTTGTTAACCGCCAGCGCACAGGGACCACGTGAGAGGCGGGTTAGGTCGCGGAGGGGCTCCTTAAAGGAGCGATTAAGACACGATCAGTTAGTAGCCCTGCAAAACAATCAGCGGTGAAGCACAGCCTGATGCTTTCACAAGAGCACATGCTGGATGAATAAAACTGGCGGCCTGATTCACACGTTTGTTTTGGCGCACTCGCATGGTCTGATTTGATGAAAAGTGGTACTTGGCCTGAAAAGTTAGAGAACCGCTGCTGTGGATGATTAAAACATATATTTGGCGGAAGGGAGATTTTGGCAGATACTCAGAGCTGACTTCCTTTGATTTAGAGAGGCTGTCGTTAGTCGAGAATTATATGCAGCAATTTGCTGAATTAAAACTCAGTCCTCATTTCGGGCTAATGTGCTTCTTACTGCTCATAAATTTGCTGAGCAATTGTTTAGCTTTTTTTTTTAAATCAACTCAGCTGTTTTGTATTCCATCTCTTTGATGAATATAATAACCTATAGACCAATTTACCTTCTGTTTATGACAGATAACAACTAAAGGAATGATGTTACTCTTAACATTCACCCCAAAATGTGTTTATTACCTCCCCCACAGGGTTAAATAAATGATCTGTTTGATGTAAGCCCAAAATAATATCCTAATTGCAGATAATGGTGTAATCAAGGTTTAATATTTAATATTAATCTTCATATTACAGCGCCGCCTTACGACGCTGCCCCCTGCAGAACCTATTAAGGAAAATGTGTGTACCTCGATGGCAAGCTGAAATTGTTCATGCTCTCTCTGAAGTTGTTCCGCCTCAGATAGGGAACCTGCATTCGTTGTGCTCGCCGTGAGCATGGATTCACCGTTACGAATCCAACCCAGCACCTGCACAGATCAACACATACAAACGCACACACACAGCAGCATGTGACAAAACAGGCTAGAGAGGTGAAAAATGAAACGCGGTGAATTATTTTGGATCAATCTGTTAACATTTAGAGGTTTTCATTTGCCTTTTGGTGCAGCCTCCTGCTTTTTCCATTTTCCGTCAAAATATGAGAAATGTGCTTTTCTTTGCTGTAACTCAGTGTCTCAACACTGTCCGTTACAGAAATAATGTGCCATGGCAAATAATTAATAATGGTAAATCGAGCATTCAACTATAAATTTTGATTGTATGATGGTTCTAAACTGATTTTCAGCTCTATCGATTGAATTCTCATCGCTGTCAATGTTGACAAAAATTACAATAATGTTATTCTAACACACACACATATATATATATATATATATATATATATATATATATATATATATATATATATATATATGTCTTACATAATATATGATATTAAATATATACATGCAATTGTAATTGCACTGTAAATATTCTTTTAAAAAATATGCTGCATGTGTGTGTTTTATATACAGAAACGTTTATTATGGATGTAATTAATTGTGATTAATTGTTTGACAGCACTATATATATATATATATATATATATATATATATATATATATATATATATATATATATATATATATATATATATATATATATATATATATATATATATATATATATATATATATATATATATATATATATATATATATATATATATATAAATATACAATAGCTTGTTAAGTACACAGTATAAAAAACAAACATTAAATATTTTTTCATGTTCTGATGTCATTACTTTACATGAAATAACCGGTTGCTTAATAAACATTCTAATAATCACCTCTTCTTCATATTAAGTGAAAATGTTAGCATTTTTCAAAACTAATTGCAGGTAAAACCGTTTTATTTCACATCCTAAGTATCCGTAAAATGCTAAATTAAGGAAGCAGAAACATTAAGGCTGAGCTCCCTTATTATGTAACACTCTTTCCTACATTTACATTAATTTTCTGAACAAACTGATAAAAGAAAGTACATATTGAAACATAAAACATAATTAAATACAAATAATTAAAGAACAAAGATGAAGCTGAGAAGTCCCGAGGTGACAGCACTGCCAATAAGAAAGCAGTGGCGTCTATGAAATAATGCAAGTCAATTGAGTGATTCATTTTTCTGAAATGCAGGGCTGCAGTCTGCACCCACGCACTGCTCTGGATATGAGCGACAATGTGTGTGTGTGTGTGTGTGTGTGTGTGCTCAAAGTGTCAAAGATAAAAGCAATTAGCTGGGCACTTGTACTCAAGGCTAATGGGAACAGTCAGGATTTTGGACGGTGGCAGAGCACAAGCTTCATTCCTGAATGCAAAAGTCAGGCGTTCCTCACAACATTACGATGAGTGCAACTTAGGGGTACCTAAACGCAACCACGAGCCAAGCAAGATCTAGCAATTGATTTCGAACACACACCTGTTTGACCTCGGCCTGCAGGTGTCGGAGCTGAAGGCACTGCTCCAGACGTTTGTGTGTGTGTTCTGCGCTCACTTCCAGCTCATGCTGTTTTTCGTTCAAGAACTCCAGCAGCTCTTGAACTTTTGCTGCCAAGTCGACATCTTTTTCTCCAGTGATTTCCATACCTAAAAAAAGTACACAGATTAAAAAAAAAAAGCTGCCTATATACTGAAATGCACTTGTCTTAGCTTATTTAAATTTCACTGCATGGATAAAAAATATCAATCTAAGCACCATATATAAACAAGTGAAAGTGGTTTTATGAAATATACTGCTATGCAAACGTTTGACAACCTAAAAGTGTCCAAATGCTGTTTGTCTTTTGCATGAACAGTATATAAGCGGTCCCTTTCCAAACAAGTCCATTGGTTCAGCTGTCGGGACGCTTAACCAATCAATATTTTCCACCAAAGACATTACATTTACAAACAAATAAATGTAGTCGTACTTGGCATACACTCCTCAAAAATTAAGATTCACCTTTTTTTCACGTTTTTGATAGAAATTAGATAAAGAGCCTACATTCGAATACAAAGCGCTGTAATATTTCACTGTTTCTGTTATTATCAATTAAATCTTTTACTGAAACCATGATGCATTTTTTTCCAGGAAATCTTTAAAGAATATAACAATTCAATAATAAAAAATTTAACTGTTGATTTAATCTGTTTGAAAATAAAAATGTAAAAAAAAAAAAAAACAACAATTTAACAATTCAATTAATAGCTTTTATTTAATAGAGAAATCATTTGTAATATTATAACTCTTTATTGTCATTTTTATTCATTTAGTGCACCCTTGCTGAATAAAAGTATTATTTTCTTTCTTTTTATTTATTTATTTTTAAATCTTATACTCAACATTGGTAGTGTTATCATAGTTTCCGTGAAAATCTAAAGATAGAAAAAATATAGAATTAATAATTTATTTAAAAAGCATATTAATAACAAATTTGAATTATATTAGAACGACTTCTGAAGGATTATTTATGTTTTCTGATAATATTTCACAAACCTTTTCCCCCATCTAATCAAATGAATGCAGCCTTGGTGAACAAGAGGCGATTTCTTTCAGCAACATTAAAAAAACCTTAGTCAGTTAGTTAGTTTGAGGTTATTAACAGTTTGGGATGACTATAGATGATCACGGTTTTCTCTCTAGTGTCCAGCAGGGGTCGCTCTTCTGTGAACCTCCTCTGAAGGTCTCCTCTCTGTCATGTTCTCAGCGAGCAGATACGATGGCATGTGAGCCGGGAACATGTCAGAAAGGTGAGAGTGTGATGAAATGTCCCAGCTGCCCGGCCGAGCGGCATCCATGATACGTGCCTTCGAGTGTCTATAACTGTATTAGCCCATGACGGACAAGCAGCGTGCCAGAGACAGAGCCTCTCTGCAGGTACAACACATGGGAACGTGATGTGCGACTGACAGAACGGCCTCTGCAGTATCCCGAGCCTCCGAGGCAACCCCAAAGTGACGAGCAAAGGCACCGTCACCATGGAAACCTCGGTATATGGGATGTAAAGGGGGAGTTTCCATAGCAACCTCACCCCTGCATACAGAGTTAATAGTACGAGAGATCCCAGAGCCGTACGGAGCTCTGTCTTCTCCCTCAGCTCCTTCCAATCCATTTCACCTTCACTGGCTGTCATGCACACATTTTCCACCCTTATCTTTCCCACCCAATCCTCCGCTTCTCTCTCTTCGTCTTTCATCACACGTATCTAAGACAGCCCGTAATGTGGGTAGCAGGTTTTTTGCTGTTGTGTCCATGGTAACTGTCAATAAAATGCAACAGAGCACGGAGGAGTGAAGCGATGACTGATTCACACTCTTTTATCTCTCCAGCGAACACTAACTCATCATCACTCCTGCGTTCTTTTCATCTCTCACTGGACGCTAGCAAGCCGTCTTACTGACCCAATAAACAGAAAAATCACAAACGTTGTTAAGTCGGATGTTGGATGTTGACCGTTCACTTTAACCTCAACGAGATGAAATTTAAAGGTTAGTTGGTAAAAAATAATTCACATGGAAATTAATAATTCACACATTTTCAATTACTTTTTAAATTAATGTAAATGATTACATTTGAATAGTTTTTGATACTTTTTTTCATTTGTAATGAATGTATTCATCTGTTAATCATTTTAAAACATTTAAAGCAGACAGGGTTAACCTTTAATGTAGCATTGGATTTAAAAAAATATTCTACTTTTAAAATATATTTTTAAAACACTGCCACTACACAATCAGCAATTCTTTTTTACTTTGGTAAAATAAATATTTAAAATCAGAGCAAGACAAAGTTTAATAGCCGTTCTTGACACTGGCATCTAACAGTGCCTTGGAAAAAACATTTAATTTTTAAAAATAAAGAATACACACAAAACCAAATAGGAAAGTTATCAAATAAACATGTGCACTACTGTGTCTTAAACTTGTGAAACATTGGTGTCTCGTATTTTAGAGCAGTCAATGCCATTTGGAAAAACTATACATGTAGCAAGAAAACTATTTAGAAAAAGAATTAATTACTAAAAAATACGAAAATTAAAAATGAATAAATGAATTATATAATTATAAAAACTATGTTACTAAAAGAAAATACTACATAACACATATACATATATATATAAAATACTAAAATATTGTTTGCCTATACTCATATACAGACCCCACTACAAGGGTTTTTACTAACATCATGCTTCACCAAATTCATGTTTGTGTAAATCCACAGGAAATGCGTCTCTGTAATCCACAGAACAGAACACATGGACGCCGAGAAAGGCACAGAAGAACGTGTTCTGTGTGAAGGGCCTTTTGTCTACCGCAGACAGATATGGATTGCTGTGCACTGTACGCTTGCGATAGGCTTATGTTCAATTACATGGAAATAAACAAGCAATAGACTTGACTCCTTAAGTCATTTTCTGTGATGTCTGTTCAATGATTTTCCAGAATCTGCCACAGCAACGTCTTCTGTTGATATATATGTGATTAATTCCTAATAATCTGAGCCTTCAGTCATTTAATTCACTTAATAAAATGTTTCCCACTGTCATGGAACCTGCTTCTGATCAAGCGCCCTGATTATATCGTTTATATCAATTATGCCACACCACTCAAAGATCCCATGACCCGACAAATGCAAAATGAAAACATCGGAAAAGCCAAGCGTGAAAGCAAACACTAATCGTGGTACCGCACAACAACAACAACTGCCAACAAACACCAAAATCAGCGTGAGTCTGTTACTCTCTCTCAGTTTTCCTGTGTCCTTCACTATGTCTCTGCCTCTCCTCACCTGAAGCCTGGACCTCCATGATGTACTGGTGAAGATCCTGTCCCTGCTGTATAACCTCGTAGGTCATGTTGTTCATGGCGAGTTTGCGCTCAGTGTGTCTGTGTAATCTCTGTTCAGCCAGTGTGAGCTCTTCTGTGTTGAAATCAGACGCCTGTCGCATTAGATCCTGCTTCCACGCGTCCAGCTCACCCATCACCTATGAAACAGACATCGTACTGTATATACAGTTTGCAGCAATATGGAACGTAAAAAGCAGTTTGAAGCAATATGATTCATGGTGTGTGAAATCAGTCACTAATCTTGGCGTCCATGATGTTCAGTTTGTGAACGAATCATTCTTTTGCGTCATTTTTTTCAATGATTTGCTCATAAATCAGAGCCACCCTGCTCACTGGAGCAATGATGTTATCAGTAAATAAAACTACAATTATTAAACAGGTTTTTTTCTATAAGGTTTTAGGTATAAAATATATAAAATAAAATAGTCAAAGGAGAAATGCTGCCTTAGCAACTAACTGAGATTAATGAATTTTTAGGAACTAAAAAGACTAAAACTCGATTTTAAATAAAAATGTACGAAAGCTAAATAAAATATAAACCCCCCTAGAAACGATGAAAATCACAAAAACACATAACAAAATTATTAGTGCTTAATCACAATTAATCGCATCCATAACAAACGTTTTTGTTGACATAACATGTGTGTGTATGTACATATAATATAAAATATATCAATATGAATATGCAAATGTAAAAACATGTACATATTTTTTTAAAACACACACATAATACATATAATCACAACTAATAGTTTCACAGCGCTATAATTAAATAAAATAAAATGTATATGTTATTTAAAATGTGCTTGCTAATAAGAGTTCAGAGGTAACTGCATTGGAGGATAATCAGTTTATAAAAACCTAATTCACACAAAACATGCATGGCTTCAGAATAATTGAAATGCATTGCACGGGTCATATGAATCACTTTTCAGATGATTTTTTTTAATTAACAGCCATCGTCAAACTTTCATCATATTGAAAAGAGTGGGCAAGATATTCTTCAAAAACTCAAATCTGGTCTTGCACAGAAGAACGTAAGCCACTCAGCTGATGCCAGAATTTGGGGATGAACAATGAGATAAAGTGTACAGTAAAACAAACAACTCAAAACATTGAATTTTACATAATACACAAACATGCAGATACGCAAACACAGACAGCACAGAAGCACATCTGTTCAAATAAAGTTATGCTGATAATGACTTGGGTTCAGGCCATCGAACACACACACAAACGCACACACACACCTCCAAGGCATACTGTTCAAAGATACGGAGCTGCAGGAAGATGTCCAGTTTGATCCTGCGCTCGTGGAAAAGCTCCTCCATATGAGCCTGAGCCTCATCCAATTGCTGAAGAACGCCTTCGATATGAGCCACGGAGCTGGCATGAGGCAGCTTATTACAGGCCAACGCTGAGTCCCTGTTTGAACGAACACAAACCCACGCCAACACATCCAAGAGCAAATCAATATCAATAGAGGCCACGTTAATTCAGAACCAGTATATCAGCATGACATAACATGAAAGGACTTGTTTAGACCTGATCTGAAAAGAATATTATTAAAATTGATCTGCAAACTCAAAATGGTTGGAGCTGTGGCCTTGTGGTTAACAGACTTGGATCTAAATCCTCTACTTTACTAGTCTGTTACGTTTTTAAAGCTGTCGCAAGCATCACATTGGAAAGAAATCAGTAACTTCTTGAATGGAAGATGAAAAAAGAATCGGTTGATGCTCAGCGGTAGACAGTAATCAAAGTATTTTTTAATTTGCTACTGAACTTAAGTACATTTTTTAAGCATCTGTATTTTTATTTTTGAGAAAATATCAACTTTTACCTCACTACATTACTAAGCATAATCTTATACATTTTACAACACACTATCAAAGACTAATACCCAAGACCTGTCACTCATACAGTTTAGAACGGGGGAAAAAAGCAATGCTTAAAATGGCCGATCAATCACAAGAAGCCCCGCCTTCTAAATAAAATAGCCAACCGCTGATCTGTATAAAAACAGTCAGCATTCTGAGATGTGTGCTAAAGGTCTGGGCATGCGCCCTTGCTGATCTCGCCTGAGAAATAAGCTTGTTATAATGCTATTTGAGCAAAAGAAACAACAATTATCGCACAGTTGTTGTCAGATTTCATTGGTGACGTCAAATATGAAATTTAATAGTAAGCTTGGTGAACAGTATGGGAGAATTTGATGTTTCCTAATACAAAGAGACAGAAGATGCACTTGGATTTCTGAGAGTCATTTGAAAGATGGCCGCCGAGTGACTTTTATTTCTTACATACAAAATTATGTCGAATTGTCTGTTTTGTCAACCATTCACGTAAATGGTAGGGAGAACGTGTATCAGCACACTGCATCCATGAATACGGTTTTAAAGGGCCAGCAGATTAATTTAGTTGCTATTGTCTAATCACTTATCAGTCTTATCACTGATCTTAATCAAGCAACAACCACTAGTATTTAATTTAAAAGAAAACCATGTTCTTGTTCTATATGAGAAGTGGTTATATTTAACATAATGGCATGTTGTGTGTCACTACAGTTAAATCAGTCTCTATTATGATAAAACCTAATGTCAAACATAATGAGTTTGAAATATTTAGGAAAATGCATTACACTGTAGTTACACTGTAAATAAAGTAATTTAACTGTAGATTTAGTCGACTTAAACTAGACTAAAACTAAAAACATGACTAAAATGTGAATAAAACTAAATGGCATTCTAGTCAAAAAACTAAAAAACTAAAATTACAATTTGCTGTAAAATGAATACGGCTATCAAATTCTCAAATACTTGATATGTGTGCTTCACCCACCATTGGTTATGATGAAATATTGCACAGTAGGAGTGTGCTGAAAACCTCACCGCAGGTGCTGAATGAGCTCCTCCCCTTCTTTGATGACATTGAGCGTGGCATCCAGAGTGCTGCTCTGCTGCTGCTGAAACTGTCTGATCAGCTCCTGAACAGCATCCACAGACTCAGAGTTCACCACCGGCTCCACAAGAGTCTTCTGCAAGTCCTCCATCCACGACCACAGCTACAGACGGACAGAGAGACAGACAGATATGTGGTTGCAAGAGAGTTCATAGGCCATCCGTTGCATTTGAGCGATGATCTGGGTTGTTGCTAGGCATTTCTACAGTTTGGTTATTAATACTAGTATTTGTTTCTAGTATGAGTGTTTCTGAAAAGCTGTTTAGGTCATTACTGGTGCACCTTTGAGGTTATTAAGGTGTTGCTATGTGTTCTGGGTAGTTTCCAGAACAGGTGTGGTCAATCATTTCAATAAATACACAATAGCACAAATAAAGCACATTTTTGGATGAGACAGTAATCAGGTCGTTTCCAGCTGAAGGTTTTCAGTCCAAGCATCCAGTAAGCAAATGCATTCAGTCAGTGCTGAAACACCCAGCTGATTACATCAGAGATGGTGGAGAGAATTGTTACTCACCTCCAGATTTTTATTAAATTATTAATTTCAGTGTGTATTGGGCTTCAAAGCATGCTCTCTCTCATATGTTTCAGAGCAGCACAAGCATTTTCTCAACAAGCTGTGTGAACTACAGCTAGATAAGTCAAACCATTTCTAGTAAATTTTTAATGAATGACACTGGTAATCAAAGATAAGACAATTAAAGTAACATACAGGAGTCATGTATTAGGTATGCGCAAGTCATTTTTAATGATATTATTAATAATCTGATGCACACTGATTGCTGATTTGACAACTACACAAAAATATTCTAATAAATATTCTGCATAAATACATTAGAATATTTTTGTGTAGTTTGTCAAAATTATAAAGAGTTTTTGCTATAATGGATGTTGGCTTAAAAGCGTGTCTTAGAGTATGTGACAGTTTAGTAATTCTGAATGAATCTATATTGTAACAGCTGCTAAGCTGTTCTGGGTACATGTTAAAACTTTGCTTTATTGTGTTCTCGATAGTTTCTATGTCATTTTTATGGAAGCCAGTTTCAGCCACTGAATGAAAAATAAAAAAAGGTCATTGCGACTTTTTATCTCACAATTCAGGAATTGCATGATACAAACAGAAGTCAGAATTGCGACTTTATATACTACTTTATAACTCACAATTGTGTGATATGAAGTCGCAGTTCTGCCTTTTTTTCCTCAAAATTGTGAGATGTAAAGTCCAATTGTGAGAGAAAAAATTATATGTTGTCAGAATTGTGAGAATTTATACCTCAGAATTCTGACTTTATATCATGCAGTGCATATTCTGCAAAAAAAAGGCAGAATTGTGAGATAACCTCCTTTTTATTTTTTTTTATTCAGTGGCCGAAACAGGCTTCTATACATTTTTTGGAATGTTGCAAGGGTGCAGCACAGATTTCTCTACTTCTTTACAGTTAGAAATACTGCTCTGATAAGAGGTTGTTTAAATAGAATCCCATTATGTTGTCTTTGTCCATTCAGTCCATTCAGTTACGTTTTAATTTGTGCTAACAAAATCTCTTACACATGAACAGAGATCAGTCAAAACTGTTCAAACTATTTGAGAAGCTCTGTTTAGTGTGTGTGTGTGTAATACCTCTTTAGTGTGGGTGTGAAAAGACACTGAGATATCCAACAGTAGTTTCCTCTGCTCCACCCTCCGTACAAACTCCTGAACTCTGACCTCCAGGTGATGGGCAGCAGCGTAAATCTCTTCTGGATCACACTCTCCCGTCTGAGCTAGCTGCTCCGCTGCCTCCAAAAGCTTATCCGCATTAGTATAAGTGTTCTGGAGCGAAAAAAAGAGAAAGCGAGTGAGAGAGAGAGCAGTACATTAAAAACATCTTCCTTGAATATTAACAGGAAACTCGATAGTATGATGAACGACGTTACTGCAGCTGCTCATTTGCTCCTCTCTCATAAAGCTAAAAACTACAAACACAACATAAACGATTCTGTTCCAACCTGTGCCACCTCCTGGAAGTCATCGTGCCGTTTTTGTAGTGCTCTTGCTCTGTGTACAGACTTCCCAACTCCTGTGTGTTTACTGAGGAATGCCTCGCCATGGTTTTCAATCCAGTCCAAGACCACCACACACACACACACACACACACACACACACAGATCAACACTGGATAGTCTATTTCAAATTTAAAGGAACATTCCAGATTAACAGTTTAGAGTAAGATCTCTTTAAATCTTTGCTAGTCAAAAGAAGAACATGTATTGTATGCATATTACATTTATGTATGTAAGGACATAATCCTTATTATTCTTTTAGCATTATTCTTCAGTTTTTATCCAGCTACTATCAGCCTTTATAGTGGCAATAAAACAATTTACCCAACTATTATCAAAACAATTTCTAAATAAATATAACAAAACATATTCCTGCAACCTTACATGCAGTATTATGACTAAATGTATTAGTCATAATGCCTCTGTTCTGCGCCTGCATTAGAGCTAACATTAGCATTAGAGCTAACATTAGCATCATGCTAACATACAAAATTTATGAGATTAATAGTACACGTTTACCCAAAACTCACAGACTTTTTTTTTTAAATCAATCAAATCATAAAACAGCCTTTTCAAAATATCCTCTGTTGCGTTCAGCAGAACAAAGAAATTTATTCATGTTTGGAACTACTTGAGGGTGAGAATTTCCATTTTGGGGAATCCTTTATAAACTTTATAAACTGTAATAAAAATAAAAATAAAAATATTCCTTTAACGCGTGTGCTCTACCTCTATGTTCTTAAGTTGCCAGATGTAACTTACATTCCAAGTATAATACACATTAGTAAAATGATCTATTTTTATTTTCTTTGTCTATATACTCTCTGGGTGGCCGCGGTACATTATAGAAGTAACCCCAAAAACCGCATCCTATGAACAGCTCTGTAATTTTGCCGCGACTGCATTTTCATAATAACCCAGTTGTGTGGAAAACTGTGACCCTGGCAACACTGGTTCCCCGTACCCTTATCACACTGATAGCCTTCCACGCTGCAGTGATGGCAAGAAGTTGGGGTCAAACCTTATCAAATGATTAATTTGTGTTAAAAAAATATTAACACACTAAACTTGATTAATCACCTACTTTAACATGTTAGCGTACTTAAATTTTAAATGTAATAAACTGCATGTTCAACACTAAAGTGTACAATTATAAATATATTTAAATCCAATAAATATATAAATAAATAAAATAAATTTGACAGCATCCTTTAATGATATTTAAAACAGGTTCAAAATATATATTTTTGTGTTCAGCAGAAGGAAACTCATACAGGTTTGTAACAACTTAAGGGAAAGTAAATTATCACACAATCAAAAAATTTAATTCAAGTATCAAGTATATTTTATGTCATATTTGTGTCAAATATAATTTTATAATTTTAACTATAGCACATTTTCATTGATTTCATTTTCAAATAACATGCAGTTAAGTGTTCAAAAATATTACATTCAATTTACACTTCAAGTATAACAGCATAATATTTGCACTGAAGGTATATTCCATAATAAGTGCTTTTTATGCTAAGGTGTGTTTCGAATTTATGATGTTTCATTCCTTTATAAAACATTTTACACATTCTTAGAGCAAGTCAGAGCTTAAACAGGCTCAGTGGATTTTTGGAGGTTCAACAAACTTTGTCAGTTAGAAGTTAGAGTTCTTCAGTTCACTGCCCAAGCTCAGTGCTCGAGTAGACCTCGTTTCTGTCTAAAGAGGCCCTGGAAAAGATCCAGTCACATCAAAGAAACAACACAGTCCTGACAGAGAACCGGCGAAGGTACAACAAAAAGCCCCCGAAGGCGACGGCCTCAGGAAGTAGAGTGTATTGTTGGAGGTATTGACTAGAGGCCAAGCACAATACTGCCGTCCCTCGAGGACGCTGAGGCAATTTCAGTCGACTCTATGAGTCAGAGTCCATGTCACTTCCTTGTCACTTCCTCTAATGCTCTCTGCATTTGATATTTGTTCTGCCGTAGGAGAAACATTGTTCCACGCACAGATCTAAAAACAGCTGCTGAGAGGTTGGGAGGCTGGGGTCACACTCGTCAGATGTGGAATTCAGTGGCTTTAGTGTATGTGAGTCCATTGCATGCATATCTGAGTGGTTCTTTTCGTGATTTTACTTGATGTATTTACCTGCTGCACATCTTGTTGAAACACACACAGCTGAAGTCTCTGGTGCAGCCGGAGCTTGCGGTGTTGCAGGAGACCCTCCAGTCTGCGATACTGATGAACCACCTCGTGGACCACCTCCAGAACCCCCCTCACCGCCTGACTGTAGTCGGCCCCTGCCGTCAGAGACCCGGAGTCAGCAGGAGGCTGAGGCCTCTGCAACACATCCAGGAGTGTCTTTCCTTTCTGACTGACCTGCAACCAGAAATATATCATCCGTTAGTCGGTGGTGGACAGGTGAACAAGGTATTTTTACTCTGTGCTTCGTTACTTTAGGTATCCGTGTTTTAGAGTACAAATTACTATCAAATATAAGCGTAATATATTTCTTCTGAAAGGCCCATTCACAGCAAGGACAATAACTATAAGGATAATCACAAAGATAAAGTTAGAGTAATTATTCTAATTATACAGAAGTTCACGCCACGACCATATCTATAATGACATGGAGATACAAAACCGTTGGAATTATTTTCAGCTGATGAATGATACAGTGACAGTCAATCAGAGTCCACTCGAACATTCAAACTGCAAAGTGTGCCTATAATAAACAGAGCATTATCTTCTGTTGGTTAATTTTATAGTCATTTTTTAAAGTTAGCGTTCTTGGTGTGAACGGGCCTTTAGGCTTATTTCACAAAAACATATTATTTCTCATTATTTCAAACTAATGAAATCCTATGAGACACATGGGATACGTTCAGTTCTTGAACAAATTATTCTTTTGATTCTTTTCAATGATTTTTAGCAATTCATTGCAAACGGGACGGATCCAGCTGGAGCTGTTCGTGAATCAACTCACTGATTCAATGAATCATTAGGAACGAGCCTCTGGTTAACGGCTCATTAAACTGGTCACGTCTGACTCAAAACAGAACGAGCATCATACTCTGAGTTCAAGTGTGCAAGGTTTGACTAATGTCCACGTCAGTTGCTAATTCCATTTTGTAGTATTGTTTATTGTAAGTGAAAATCATATTCATGTTATACAGTACATGACGGTCATTTGTTTGTGAACTACTTTTAACAAAATAGTCCACCCAAAAAATTGCTGAGAACATTACAAGTGGAAAATTGTGTGTCTGCAAGGTTTAAAGTTTGGACTGGAGTGATTTGTTTGCGGATTATTGTGATATTTTTATCAGTTTTGGACTCGTTTACTGCAGAGGATCCATTGTTATCGCTATATCTATTGCATTGCTAAATCTCCAAGACAAAGCTTTTTTGGCCAAAAAGTGTCCTAAATAGTACAGCTCCGCAAAAACGCTCACCTCTGTATATGCTGTGGTGACCTGCTCGTACAGATTCTGGTGGTTGTGAATGGCCATCTCAAGTTCTTGCGTTGCTGTCGGCAAACCGCCCTCGCCGCACGACTTCACCCATCCCTCCATGCCCGAAAGAAACTAACAGAGAGAACACCCTCTTAAACTTTACAGCATAAAACGTCCATGTAATAAAACCAGAGAGGACAGAGGTGCACAGTTGTACACACTCATTAAAAACAAGCTCAGACATAATTAAACGGAGTTGCTGAGGATCATACAAATTGGGGTCATAAATCAAAGGCATGAAGAAGCTATGTGTGCACATTTAGACAAAGGAGTTATTAATGAAGAAACAGACTGAAGCTGACAGGGGAGCTTAAAGTACAGTTGCATATAAAGGAAATTCAGAATTATAATACAAAAAATTGATTAAATAAATCAAAGAATCAAAGTAGTTAGGAAATATAATAACAGTGGTTGAATTATAAAAAGTGGAAACAGGCATATATTATAGTGAGGTGCTATATCTGATTATTAAATGACTCTTCTTGGTGCCCTAATGAAATCATAGTATGAATCAGATATGATGAATCATATTTTTCACTACATGAAGCACATTTTTAGGTTCCCTCCTTAAACGGTTTTACAGCATTGAAATACCCAGGGTAAAAGAATTACTCTTGGGGTGTAAAACTGAAAGGATGCATTACAATGCATCATTTTGTCAATGAAAATGTAAAGCATTCTTTAACACAGACGCTGATTACAATATCACAAAATAAATTGCAATTAAACATACCAAAATAAGTGAATCAATCTGAATCGAATTAAATTCAGACTTCAGACCAAATTGTTGACTTCATATTGTTAATAAACAATCATAATCACATTCCTGAGACATTTTTTGCACCACTACACACACTGTAAAATAAAACAAAATAATAAAAATAAAATAATACATTGGTATTACAATTTCTATTGTATTAAATTCTAATATATATATATATATATATATATATATATATATATATATATATATATATATATATATATATATATAATAATTTATTATTATTTTTAATATTAATAATAAAATGAATAACATCAAATTAAATTAAATGAGCATTACAAACTAATAAGAAAAATTATCTTCCTGCTTTCAAAATAAAAAAAATATTACCTGCTCAGATTTCTGGTGGAACACAGAAGACATGGCCAAGATGGCACTGCGCTCCTCCAGCGCCGAGGCAAAGCTCTTCCAGTCCTGATCCAGCTGACCAGAGATCTGCTGTATCTGAGCGGCAGCATAATGACCCGCCTCAGAGAGCCGCGTCGCCACCGAGACGATACGTGAGATATTGACATACGCATTCTGAAAACAGAGAAACAGGACGGCAGAAGATTAAATCAGACACAAAAAAACGCTCAATTTTGTCCAGCGACAGTGTATCCACGGCGTTTTCTCGAAGCGTCGCACCATAGAGTTCATAGCAAAGTGGTCATGCTGGGTCTGTAGATCTGCTGCATGCTGATAGCTCACGCCAATGTCTGTGTGCGTCTGCAGGAACAGCTCTTTATTGTGTCCGATCCATTCGAACATCTACAGAGAGAGAGAAAAAAAAAATCTGGTTTCACAGACCCAGACTAAAAGAAGAAAACGATGACCACAGGCTGCAGATTACCATACTGGACCAATCAAGATTCACGTTTGTACATAAATATTTACAAAAGCCCCGGCAAATTTGCTTAACAGTCGTTCTAGGGCTTTGGGTGATTTAACTCCCTGTTAGTGTTCTAGTGATCTACACGTGAACCTTAATATACACAGATTTTCTCTTTGGCTGACGTACAAGCAATAGCCCTTAGTGTTCTGGCTCTGGTGGAGCACAGATGGGCTCAGTCAGCAGGACCGGGGAGTGTGAGACTGCCTCTCCGTTTGGGCTTAAACGGCACACGGCCTCCCGCAGACGTCAGGCCACAGGAGTACAGTGAACATGCTATTATCATTCCCTTCATTCATTATTTACACTTTCACATGACCTTCACCGACAGTACTCCACTACCATTTTTCTTGCATCAAGTTATGCTACAGGTAGCCTTTTAAAAATGTGAGTGGTGTTTACTCGTGCAATATACTACATGCGAGTATGCATCTGTATCTTGCATTTCATTAATTTCTTGGATTTCATTAATAAACGTGGTTATACAGTCTTTAGAAATAATTTATATTTTGCTTATGTTACTGTATATATTCGTTTTTTTCTGTGCAAAACTCAATATTTATAAATCTGGTAAAAACAAAAGAAAAGCTTCAAGGTCTAAAAGCAAAGTCGTTAAGAACGTCAGAAGTATTATTAAATTTGATTGTTTACATGATTTTGATTGATTACTTGATTACATACATATTTTATTTTAAATATATTACAGATAATAATTAATTGTATTATTGTATTAGATTTATGTTCATTTTATTTTTTTATTGTTACAATACAGTACAATAGTATTAATTTTTCTGTTAATATTATTAATATTTTATTCTATTATGTTAATTATATATATATTTTACTAAACACCTTTATTGATTTTTTATTTACAGTACAACAGTAGTACAACAGTTACATGACTAATATTAAATAGGAAATTTTATTATAACATTATTATTGTTAATAATTAATATCAGCAATTATTTTAGCAATTATTATTATTACGTTTATAACTGAATACAAATAATATTACTTAAAATACATTCATAATAATGATAATAGTTATCAAAATGATTTTAAAAATACACATTTACAAATTCTGTTTTGTGATTATATTTGCGCTAATATTTTTTTTCTTTTTCATTTCTGCTAGTCTGTTTTTCCTTTGCTGTTTACTCTTCTGCATAGTAAAACATTCATTCTGTCCTCTGACCTTTTCTGCATCCTGCTCGTAGAGGCGTAACTGAAAACACTGGTCCAGCTGCTGCTTGCGGTTGTGCCAGGCCTGTAGCAGGTGCTGCCGCGTAACTTGAAGTTTATCCAATAGGGCGGAAATCTTAGGTACCAAACTCTGGAAGTCTGCCCCACCAGAGAGCCTTCCGTCTCCCCCATCCCTGATCTTCTGAAGGAGCCGCTGTCCTTCGTGGTCTAACTCATCCACCGGTGCCTTCGTCATAGTCTTCCTCAGTCGAGCGTGATCCTCCAGGAGTTTCCGTGCCTCCTCTGCGTTAGTGGCCATGTCCTGGCGAGAGAGCACCTCCTGCAGCTCTTCCAGCCGTGAGAGGAGGTGCAGAGCGCCTCCGGTGAACTCCTCGAGAGAAACACGGAGCTCAGTCCATTCCACGTGGTCGTACTCCAGGGTCCCTTCCAGATCTGCTGTCAGCTGAGACGGGTCCACCAACTTAGTCAGACCTTCCACTGAAACCATACTGGTCTAAAAGAAACAAAGAACAACCGCTGATGTATACCACATAGTATATTATACATAAAAATATATATATACTGTCCACTTAGAAGGTGATCCACGACATTCATTTAGAGAGGTTTACTTTATTCCAATGACAGACTGCACATTGTAAAATATAATTGCTAATCAATAAATAGAATTTATGGGTAGTGTATATGACCGCTATATCTAAATCTGGTATGACAGTAGTCATTATAAAAATGATATGTTGATTGCTGCAGAATGTTTATTATAATTAAGTATTTATTATAATAAGAAATACAATAAACATCTGTAAACCACAGTTCACATTTGTGACATCAGTAGGATGTTAAAATGAATGAACCTAGCTGGTCTAGTGGCATAAATGTACTTTTAGCGAGACAAGTACCAACAAGTACATATCACTGCAGTTTCCAAAAGAAATGAACACCTGAGCCAGTAAGTAATCCTTTTCACGCTAATTAAACATAGTTTATATTTTTATAAAGCATAAAGCAAAATCATTTTCGCACAGTTTCGCACAAGAATATCACTATCACTTAAGTTTGGATTCAAGCCTATGTAAAAGGAAGTTGAAATGACATGGTTGCATCAACAAATGCATTTTTATGTCAGTTTTGCATTTGTTAACACTATCAGCTAGGTTTAGGGTTGGATTTGGTGTAGGGCATATTTCCAATACGGCATTAACTTTTAGCAACAGTCCAGGGAATTTCAATTCTGAACCCCAGGAATACGTACCTATATCAACATAATAAAAAGCGTGCCAGGGTTCACGTATTAAACCTGTGTTTTAGCGCCACTCATTAAACATTTCTCTTTGAAACTGCAGCGAAATCCGCAGTACGGTACGGTGCGGTAGACCAAGATGTTCTGAACATATATATAAATACTAAACATTGTGTTTTCAACATTTATCATAATAGCAAATGTTACTTAAGGAGCATATTAGAATTGATTTCTAAAGGATCATTTGACGTCTGCTGAATATTCAGCTTCACATTAAGGGAATAGATTACATTTTTAAATTACATTCTAATAAAAAAACCAAAAAAACAATTTTACACTGTAATAATATTTCACAATTTTACTGTTTGTATTTTATTTGCCGCAGTGAGCATAAAGCACATATGTCATAAAAAAAAGCTTTTTAACAGTTGTGTAAAAAACATTTTTACAGAAACAGACACACTGCTTTGCATTGGCAAAACGTTTCATTTTTGTCCGTTTTTAGGATCTAAATTTGTTTTGATAAAATCAGTATGAAAGTTTCTGTGGCAAAATTCCACTCGTGTACCTCAAAGGTAAACTTGGCACTGCCAAAGTTGGTCTTCTGCTTCTGCCAGAAGTTGTCTGGTTTGATAATGAGAGCGACGCAGATCTCAGCTGGAAACGACTCCTGCAGCGTCTTCAGCAAAGGTTTGATTAGATCCCACTTCGAGCCACGCATATCTACAATCACCGTAAACCCCCGTTTACTTACATCCTCGCTGCACAAAGTAAATAAAGACATTGAGAAAGTTAGAGGAAAACCAACAACTTAAAGCCATACAGTATCTTCTGAACAATTGCTTAAAGTTGCATAGTTCTGCATCAGTGAAGCTATATATTTTGAGAGTTGCATCACGTTGCATCAGAATGCCCTAAAGATCAAATAGATGCTCTAATCAAAGGCTTTAAATGCATCCATATCTCACCCTTCATGTCACAAACTTTCGCAATTATATTATGTTAAAGTTTAGAGGTGCTGTGAGCAATTTTAGCTGTTTTGATAGGATTTCTGAGGGCTAAACAAGCAGAAGCCTTTTATGCTGTTTACAGAGTCTAGCGCTGTCATAGAGACAATCCTCGGGACAATTTTCTTCAGGGAAATCTTCAAGGGGCATTTAAAGTATGGTGTTCCAAACAGATGTTGGAATTGAATAACCTGGGCACAGTAGAGAGGTAGGTCACCAGTTTCCGTAAGTCTTCTTGTTTTATTCTGTCATGATTACTTCGTGCAGGGAACGTAAGGATGGGTCCCCCTCTCTTGTCTCTTCCTCCTGAAAAGAAGAGGGACGATTTATTACTAATTTTACTACTCAAAGCACTTCGACGGGCCTAATTACGCTAATGCCCATGAGCTTGTGTAGGTGCATGCTTAAAAGGGTGCTAATACATGAGTGTGTGTGAGAGAGTGTGTGTGTGTGTGTGTGTGTGTTTACACTGCAATTATACATTTCCCACCTGAGACAAAGGCAACCTTCTCTCTTAAAACTGTTAGAACATCAGCCGCCTTTATTCCATCATTCCTAAGAGATCCTGATGAGAAAGACGGAACTGGGAGAGAGGGAAAAAAGAGAAGAGAAAGAAAGGGATATAAAAGTTATATATAGACTCAGGGCTGTAACCAGCGCAGACAAAGAAGGAAACATGCCTGCTCCAAATTTCAGAAGAGTGAATGAGAACTGAGAAGTGTTTTCAAACAATTCTAAAAAGAAAAGTTCATCATTTACTCAATCCCATGCCGTCCATCTAAACCCATATTACTTGAATTTAATAATAGTTTATTGCAAAATGAGATTGCAGAGATCATTTTTTTGCTGCTGTTTTCAATAAAATCAATGTGAATGGTGACGAGGGCCTGTTAAGCTCTAAGAATATCCACCTTTTTCTTCAATGTGGAAGTAAGCCTATGGATGAGGCTTCTGGTTCATTAGACATATAGGTAAATAACGAGGAGAATAACAACTTAAACAGTAAAATTGTTTGCACCACTCGCTGTGTTCATAATAAAGATAATACATTAAAATATCACGATATACCAGAAGCTAGACCCATAGAATTTACAAATTGAGAGAAATGTACAAAAAATCATAAAGGTACACCTCTGCACTATAGTATCTAAAGCCAAATATTAAGTTTGTGTAAAAAAAACTGTATAATTTATTGAAAATACTCCCCCTTTTATATAAAACAGTTTGATGTGTGGATATTCAAACATTCATGGTACAGCTGTGACAGAAACCAAAAAGCTTGACACCGTTCTGGATGTTAAAGGGGTTTGTTCACCCAAAATTGAAAACCCTGCTATTAATTTCGTACCCTCACGATGTTCCGAACCCGTAAGACCTTTGTTCATCTTCAAAGCAGAAATTAAGATATATTTAAAGAACTCGGGTTTAGAATGACATGAAGGTGAGTAATTTATGATTTATATATTTTTTAAAAAAGGTGTGACACGTCTTGATATGGCATTTGAAATGATACCAAACAGTGGCTTTTTGTTTCTATTCATGGAAGTCAAATTGTAACGTCTACGGCATTTTTTATGGTTATTTTAGTTCTTTTTTAGCTTGACATTTGGTCAACATTCATTTTGGGGTAAAGAGCAGCATGAACATTCAGATAAACTTCTCTATTTGTGCTCTACAAAAAGAAAACATTCAGCTTTTAATTATACGAGGTTGAGTTAATGACCTCAGAACTCAAATTTGTCACACATAACTCAGTACACACTAGTAACAACAAATGAAGTGTAAGTTTATTAAAATCATAAATATACCACAATATACTCAAGGCAAAGTTCTTTTCATGTTTTGCTTTTTAGGAATAGAAAGAAGTCGAAAGATACACTGTTAGCAAACATCCTGATGCACACACACCGCTGGAATGGATAACTACGTACTGTAAATACACACTGTGCACTTTTCTCTCAATAACAAAATAAACACACAGCAAAATGACAATAGTGAGAAAACAGCAGTTAAGAAAGCATCTGTTTAAGCTTTTTGTTTACTTAATACTGCACACAAATATTTCCAAGTCAACTGACCTATTTAAAGGGACTTTTCTTCCTAACTGTATTAAATGCATGCATAATCTTTGAAAACAAATTCTTGCATTTATGAATAATTTCAGCATCTACATTCGCCCGTAGGTGGCAGCAAGTGACTTTTAATTAATCGCTGAGTCATTGAAACCTTCAAATGATTCGTTCAGACGGCTGATTCATTCAAGAATGAAACAAATGTCTGAATAGACCGCTGAATCAGTGACTGTGATTTAAAAAAATTCAAAAATCATTTATTAACAAAACACCGCTGCTCTGTGTGTGGCATTGCTGTGCTGTGATCTTCGTTTCGAACTATTCTTATCCAAACGGAGCCAACAGTCAACAATATATCCTATACTGAATCAATACTATCAAATTCTGAGCTAAAATGTATATTTACTACTCATTTTAACTCAAATTTGCAATCGTGGTTTTCGTTATTTTTTGTCCATGTGACGTTGCGTTCATTTGATTTTTCCACGAGATTCTCTCACATAGACAAGCAACATGAGACTCACTGGCGTCACCTTGTTGTTACTCGTTATCTACACAAGCATTGGAATGTTGAGCTTCAAGCTCATTGGATGCTGAAGTGAAAAGAAACCAATCAGCTTTGCCATGTGAATGATGATGTAATTGTATCAGATTGAGTTAGAACCAATCAACCACTTTTATTTAAAAAAGTGTCTATGCGATGGGAAAAGTGAGAAAATGGGATTTTAAAAAGGTTAGATTCGGACTTGAATGGATCTCAAAGCTAAATACTAATTTTTACTCCCTTCACCACAGTTCTTGATAGCAAACCGGTTTCTTCTGTAAACGTAGCTCAACCAGACAGCACTTGACAGAATTGGTATAAATAGCCTTTGCCTACAAAGTGGGCTAATTAGACTTAGTGTAAATAGACACTATGTTCTTTTATAGATAACAAATGCCAATTTTGGCTTAATCACTGTATGCGCCACAGCATCCTTGAATTCAAATGTTCTGTTCTTGGTAAATATATATAAACAGAATGCCGTGTGGGCGTGCTACCAACATTTTGTATAAGGATCACTGGGGACACATGTATTCTGTAAACACTGAATGACAGACAACAGTATTAAGCACAATGCTGGCATCATGGAAAATAGAGTAGTAGGCCATGGTAGGTCGAGCTGGGGGCAGGGAGGCCCAGCTGTTGGCACGTCTCCTTCTGTTTAGATTCATTAGTGGTGTAATCTGCCTGCTCTGTAATCCCATAGCCGACAGCTGGGCACCGGGACAGGCGGTGGGGAAAAGTTCAATCACACTTAAACACACATAGACAGCAGAAACACATACAGTAGACGCTGCAAGCTGCATGCTCACAGATGCGCCACATGCACTTGCTTACACACAAACAAACGCATGCTCACGCACACACTACTGTGAGGTACATCTGTTGAGTCTGTATGAGGCCTAAAAAGATCTTTATACTGCTTATGCCTGCATTTTATCTCTCTTGCTCACTCTCGTCTGCAGACTACATAAACTATTAAACCTGAGTGGAAGAGTTTGAAGCTGAACATGGCATGTTAAATTTACTGTGAGAACTTACTTTCCCCAGCCCCTGCTAGAGGGCAGATGCTATTTCACACTCTCGCACACACACATATATGAGGATAAGGCTGCTTAAACGCTCTCGAACACAGTCATTTCTCATTTACTGCTGTCTGATCTGGCCTATTGTGTGGTGACAACCTTGTTCAAGGTTCACTGAAGTGTAGTTGAAGTCAATTTTCCAACACTAACAAGAAATACAGTTTAAAAGTCTCTCATGATCACCCGGGTTGCATTTATTTGATCAAAAATACTGTAAAATCTTAATATATTTTAAAATATAATTTATTTCTTGATGGTACTGTGGAATTTTCAGCATTTTTACATAGTTTTCAGTGTCATAAATCCTACAGAAATCATCTTAATATTCTGATTAGCTACTTAAGAAACATTTCTGATTTTATAGATATCTTATAGATATATATTTAGGATTCTTTAGTGAACAGAATGTTTGAAAGAGCAGCATTTATTTGAAATAGAATTTCAAATAAATTTTATTTGAAATTTCTGTATTTATTCAGTATCCTCCTTTATAAACATATAAATGAGCTTTTAAATGTATATTGCACAACAAAATTTATTTCATTTCGATTGTTTTAGCCAAAATAATTTAATTGAAGGCTATTTCTGTACTATTAGCTTCAAATAATGTGAAAAACGATAAACATCGCAAAATCTGGTCTATGCAGCTGATGCTGTATATTCCAAAACAGTCTTCCAAAGCCGTATGACAGCCTTGTGTGAAGAACAGACTGAAAATTCTGACATCCGACACAGCTCATGAATTTACTGACCCAGTTCACAGAGTGTACATTTGTGTTTCACAAAAGAAGCAAAGTCAACATGCAGCAACATGTAAGTGTCTCATTTTTGAGTGGGCTAATATACAAAACTAACATAGAATATCAGAATCAACCATAACAGATCAAATACACTGCATCATGACAAATTTGATGTTTTTTTATGGTATGTATGTTTTTCAGCCAGTAATTTTCAAATGTAATACAGGAAAATAGCATTTTTAAAATTTTTGGCTCTAATGTAAAAATATATATATATCTTATATGAAAATATTAGATTGGTACCTTATTTAGGTATCTGCAAAGATGTGTTTTTCAAGGTCATGACAAAAAAATCACTGTATTTATTTGCAGTACCACTTGAGTAACACCTTGCTACTTAGCTGCTAATTGAAAAAAATTAGCAGTTGCATCCCTAATCGATTCACATAGCCTTCTACTGTACAGCAAATTCAGTCAATGTCACACATTAAAATCAAACATGCCCGGATTATGTAATATTTTTGGATATTTAAAATGTGGATGCGTGAATGTTTTTGGCCTAGCATTGCCCACATGCTCTTGCACAACAAAAGAGGCTCCGTTCCAAAACCTACTGATCTGCCTCGCTGCCTACTGTGAGTATGCTTTCTAAAGCAGCGTGCAAGCTGAGATGGACTTGAGTGACTGATTTGTAATGTTCTGCACAGGCAGCATTGCCTTACATCACGCTAATAGCGAAGCAGACACTACTCATAAATGATTTCAAAAGAGTTTAAGATTAGCAATACCGCTATGCTAACCACATTATAGTTTAATAAACTATAATGAGATATTATGTAAAGTATTTTTAAAATGTATTGCATTTATTTTTGGTTTAGCTGCATTGCAATTCCTTGCCTTCTTTCCGAGTTTCGGATCATTTCTAGCAGTTTTAAAATGCATTCATCTAAAAGTTACGTAAAGACGAATTTAACCAAATGCTAATGCTTACATGCAATCAGTAAGCAACAAGACCCATGGAAGCAAGGTGCAATTTTATTACGTATGTGTGTGTCTGTCTTGCGGTACTTTTCCATCATCAGCAAAGTACTTGCAGTGCCTAATATAACTATGCAAATTGGGACGAAGCTTATTACCAAACTTGATCGACCATGTTGCTTCCAAATTAAACTTTGAAGCACCAAAACACATGCAAAACATGCATTATGTATTCCTACATTATTTGAAACAGTATCATTATTTTACACAAAACTAAGAACAAAGGTGTTCTCTAAACAAAAATTCTGGATTGCTCCTTTACCCAGCAGACCAGGGGCCATTGCAAGCTGTGCGTAAACTGCAGAAGATAGATTTGTAACATCTAAGATGTCAGATGAAAGGACGCGGGCATCACAGAGATGTCATGAGTACCCACTGCATACAAAGTGCAGTATCCATATTTCATAAGGATGCCATGCGCTGTTTTCTGCATGTTTTATGAGATCTTCATCATGCATGCTTCACGTGAGTACAGTATAGTTTGAGACTATGCAATGCAGACTAACTCTGTGTGCTCACAGTGTCACCGATAATGCAACCTGACGAGAGGGCTGGGATGTGAAGCATTCTGAACTTCCCATGTTACAGGATCAGGGTGTATCCACATAAACAGTAACACAAAGCTCATAGAAGTACCAGGAAACAGCCTGCTCTCTGCAATTACTAAATGAAACCAATCCTGCCAAAAAGTTGCCAAATGGCCCCTCAGGATCGAATCTTGCCAAGGACAGCAAGAACATTGACAGGGCCAGAAAGCTACGATTTTGGCCCTTACAGTCCTGGGAAGTCAGAAAACAATGGCTGGCTGAGGTTTGGTGTTAGTATGAACTATTGTGTAAGTCTAAGCTGTGAGATCAGAACTGGTCCCAGTCCAATAACACTGGCCTGTGATCTCATATAACCTAATTTTATAGGTGCCCAGCTATTCAGGGGAATGTAGGTTTGAATGGGGCATGGGGGCTATTTTGAGAAGTGTTGCTTTCTTTGTGCTTAGAAATACCTACCACAAATCACCTACAAGGCTAGAAACTAAAGGATTACTTGAAACATCTCATCAAATATCAAATAAATAAAAAATCAACTGTACAAAACAACCTTCGTGAGCAGAAGAAATAAAGAGTCTAAAAAGAATGAAACAATATCTTTAATATTTTAAGATGAATCGTGCATTCCAACAAATCTAAAAATAATCTCTACAACACTTGTGTAAATCACACTCTGGCTAAAGCCTGTGATTCAAAGCAGAAATGTGTAATGTGATCAAACAGTCTGTTAACGTCTGATAGTATCTACGAATAGGCAGATGGCTTTGAAATATTACATAGATATACAACAATGGCATGTGGTGGATATCTGAAATGAATTCTCTTGGGTTTCGCTTTTCTTAGCCCAATGTAAATTCATGTTCTATTCCATATATTCTCAATTTTCACATGGTATATGGAACACAATCTACTTTACACTATCAAGAAGCAACCAGTTTTATAATATTATGTTTTTGCATGTTTATACTAACAACATATTTCGGCCAGAAATGAAAATCCTGTCATTACTAGGTTGTTTCTAGTATACACAGCAAGTTTAATTAAACCCAAGGTCTCTGTCTCTCCGTTGAAAGTCCAGTTACAAAACATACACGGTAAAGGATTTTGGTGGTCAAAATTCAAACTGTACGTTGACTTGCTGCATTGAAAATGTCCAATTGGACAGTTCAGCAATGGCACTTTAATTGGGCCAATTGAACATTTTCAGTGCAGTGAGTAAACATAGCATTTTTAACCTCCAATACCTTTTCAGTGTAGAAGAACGAGACAAACCCTAAAGGCCTGGTAAAATAAATCCATATGAATAGAGCAATTCAATCCAAGTCTGGTGAAGAGATGTGATTGATTTGAATCTGACTTTTTCCATATTTAAGTGCTATAATTAGGCCCCCGGGTGCATCTACCAACACACTAAATGTGAAAAAGAACAAAGCAGAATTTTTTTTGGTAAGCCTTTCTGTGCAAGCTTGCAAAAGAATCAGCCAAGTCAGATTTCGCTTTCACTCCTCCTGTGGCATAGAAAGGGGGAGAACATTTAAAATTATTATTATAATACTGCTAATCTGCAAGTTTCCACCCACTGTGACGCCATTGTGTTTTTACAAGTGACGCGCCAGTTCTAACAGCAAAGCAAAAGTTTGAGAAAAGCATGCTAACTGTCTAAATGCAACTGTCTTTGGCAGCACTGATAATAACATGACACTATTTAAATTCCTAGCAATACATTTATTTATCTGTTTACCTGCACAGACGTAACAGACTGTTTTTGTAACTCATATGTGTTTTTAACATAAACTTGTGTGTGAAAGAGAACTTAGTTTAATACACATATGCTGTGTGACAGCTGCTTTCTGTTCAGAAGACTGTATATCAGAACTTTAAAATGTTTTAAAATGCATGATACAGATAATTTTTGGTAAGTATCTGATGCACAAGCTGTAAAGTCACAGCCTTATATGGGAAAGGGTTCAGGGAACAGCAGCTCATTTGCATTTAAAGAGACATGCACAAAAACAGCGTGTTCCTGCCTTTACTCAAAATGATTTTCAAAATTATATAAGAAATGATCTGTGGGGTATTTAGAGAAGAAACTTCACAGACACATGAGACTTATAATACACATTGTAAAAAGGGGCATAATGGGTCTCCTTAGGTTTTTCATTAAATCTAAGCAATAACCGACAAACATACATAAAGCACATCACATATGGTGAACATGGAAGCTCAGTCATGCATGTTTGATGTACGAGAACCAATAAATGGTTTGTAAATGGTTACAGATTTAGAATTTTTGGGCAAACTATAGCCTACGTTTATAGAAAGTCACATGAAAGTCCCTTAAAGATCTTTTTTTTTTAATAAAAACTGTTTCAATCAGCGCATTACAGGCGGAAAAAGACAGGAAGTAGAAGTATTGTAATGAAAAAGTGGCAGCTGAGTTCATCCTAATGGATATAATCCAAAAATACTTCTGAAATTGATTTCACTGTCTCCTGGCCAACATAATCACGGAATGTACCTATTCTACTCAGAGAACGCCAGTCCTGGGCAGGAATCTTGGCAACAGTTGCTACAGCAACCCCTCTGGCCCTCATTCAGTAGAGAAGGTCTGCTGAGGATGAAGTGTGTGGTGCAAGGTTTGACTCTCTGAAGACCATGTTTCAAATTTTAAGCACAGTCATCTTCTGTGCGGAACGAGGTGTAGAGAGTAACTTGCATCTTGTAAAATCCATATGTTCGGGGATTACAGTAAATCATAATAACGCAGGTAGCGGTTTTGCTTTGTGGTCTAGTTGCTGAAGATAACACTTTTTCGATATCAGTGCTCAGTAAAATATGTTCAGTAAGCAGCAAGTTCTTTTACGCGCCTTCTATCTTATAACTACAGTAACAACTCGTAA
The DNA here is from genome assembly GCF_018831695.1 of Puntigrus tetrazona. NCBI lineage: Eukaryota > Metazoa > Chordata > Actinopteri > Cypriniformes > Cyprinidae > Puntigrus > Puntigrus tetrazona. The sequence continues at coordinate 4,237,741 of NC_056704.1, read as the reverse complement.
CACTTTACTTTGCTGCTCATTTTTTAGTTTCTTTTTATGCTTGGAAGATGAATTTCACAAATCAAAACAATGTGATATCACCCCTAAGGTCATGTCATTATCAAGTTCCAACAGATTTCCCGAGGATGAAACCTTATCTCCACTAATTTTCATACTTGCGTACCGTTGCTCTCACGGAAATGGAGACGCAATTTCAAGTTCAATGTGTGATGACACATGCAAAGGAAGCTGCATAACAAGTTCACAAGTTTTTTTTTTAGGGTTGACTGGACACAACCTCACCAATTTGTCTCCATAGAGTACAGTTACAAGCAAAACATCCTGGATTTTCACTCCAAGACACAGAACTACTACAATTACTTACTTACTAAGGTCACTTAGTCGGGGACATATGCATGTTATGATTAGTGGACACTGCAGACAGATTTCACTTAGCAGACTGCAAAAAAGCAGAAATAATAACAAAATCTTTTAATTGGAGGAACCTAGGTTATATCTGGAGACCCACATATAATAGAAAAATGTGGAAGGTTTTTTAACAAGCAAGCACCACTTATATATTCATTGGAAAAACTACACTGTAAAAAAATATCTTCTTAATAATCATCATAAACAATATGTATATTTTACAACTTCTAAGTCACTAAATAAACCGTATAATTTATTAGGTGATACATACCAGTGTATTTGCCTTTTAACTAAAAATGTACTATATAATTCAATTTTGAATTATATTAATAAACAACAGCAATAAAACACGCTAATCAAAGAAATACAATTACTTGAATAAACACTAATAAAATAAATAAATAAACAAACAAACACCAATGTGCATTTACACCACTAATAGTACATGACATAAATAAAGAGAAAAAAAAAATATTTATAAAATATAATCATATGTCGTAAGTAGCATGTGTATATTTGTAGCCATAAAAAAATAGATAATAGCCAAGAATGCATTGTATGGCTCAAAATTACACATTTTTCTTTTATGCAAAAAATAATTAGGATATTAAGAAAGGATTATGTTCCATGAAGATATTTTATAAATTTCCATATCATAAATATATCAAATCTTAATTTTGTATTAATAACATGCATTGCTAAAGGGGATTATTTGAATAAGCTTTAAGGAGATTTTCTCAATATTTAGATTTTTTTGCACCTTCAGATTCTAGTTGTATCTCTGCCAAATATTGTCCTATCCTAACAAACCATATTGGTGCATCAATGGAAAACTTATTTATTAATTCATAGCTTTCAAATTATGTATAAATCAGAATTTATTTATGACTGGTTTTGTGGTCCAGGGTCACATATGTGCTGTCAGGGACTGGGAATGTTCTTGTACTGTTAATTGCAAAAAATCATTCATTTGATGGTATTTGAAATTACATACAAAGCGGTGT